>NC_086120.1:19937546-20537546 GCF_963921235.1 Mobula hypostoma | reverse complement strand
AGAATTCATATCTGAGACTTGTCCTCCTGCAGGCAGCCACAAAACAAAGAAACACCATGGGACCCGTTCAAGGAAACATCAAACATCCAAAACACGATAAAAAAGAAAAAGTTGCGTAAAATGGCAAAAAGCGAGTGAACAGCACATAAAATATCAAAAACACTAAACCAGTCGTATTTAGTTTATTTCAGTTCAGCACCGCACCGCTGGTCAACGCAGGCCGCAGGGTCATTCTTCGCCAAAGTGCGCCAGTCCGCATCGATCGCCCTGATCGAACCACTCAAAACCAGCAAAAAGAGTAACCAGAATCCAGGGAAACATGCAGCATTAATCTCAAAGTCCCCCAAAACAAGTCCATAGCCTTGCCAATCAATCCTAGTAACGTGGATCGCAAGACTCTTGCACTTTCCTCCAACAGCTGCTAGCTGGAGGGAGAGGAAGTGTGGTCAAACGCAGGCAGACAACCACTTGTCCTCATCAACTTCGACCTTGCTCGATGCCTCAACCAGAGAGAAGCAATGCAGTCGATCATAGGCTCATGCCCCGTCTCCAGGCCTCCAGGCCACATACTCCACTCCAAACCTTACCAAACTCCCTCAGAGCAAGATCGCTCAATCAGCCCCAAAACACACCATCGAAATGTAAGTCACAGGTTCCATCCGCCTGCAGCTTAGTGGTAGAATCATATTGGAAAGAGGGAGGGAGGAGGAGGAGGGAGCGTTGACTCAGACCATGAGAGGCCTGCATCGGGCATTTTCGTGCCTTACAAGGCGCAGATTGGAAGTCTGTGTGGGGCGCCACTCCTCGCACAGACTAGAGCAATGTGTGATTAAGTGCCTTGCTGAAGGGCACAAACATGCTGCCACAGCTGACACTCGAACTAGCAACCTTCAGATCACTAGACGAACACCTTAACCACTTGGCCACGTGCCCAACACACATTGGAAAGATGTAGAAGTGAAAGAAGACAGTTTCGTGAACTGTCAGCAGGACGTTGCCATTGTTGCTTTGTTTTCTGGTGCCTTCTTCTTAAAGTGTTTACCGATACCTTTAATCTCTCACTTCAGCAGTCTGAAGTACCCACCTGCTTCAATCAAACTAGTGCCTAAGAACATGGTAATCTGCCTCAATGATTATCGTCCAGTGGCACTTACATCCACTGTGATGAAGTGCTTTGAGAGGTTGGTGATGAAACATATAAACTCCTGCCTAAAGAACAACTTGGATCTGCTCCAATTTGCCTATCGTCACAACAGCAGATGCCATTTCATTAGCTCTTCACTCAGCCCTGGAACATATAACATAGAATAGTACAGCACAGTACAGGCCCTTCAGCCCACAGTGTTGTGCCGACCCTTAAACCCTGCCTCCCATATAACCCCCAACCTTAAATTCCTCCATATACCTGTCTAGTAGTCTCTTAAGTTTCACTAGTTTATCTGACTCCACCACTGACTCAGGCAGTGCATTCCACGCACCAACCACTCTCTGAGTAACAAACCTTCCTCTAATATCCCCCTTGAACTTCTCACCCCTTACCTGACCTTACCATAAAGAACATCTGGATAGTGAAGCTGCACATCAGAATGCTCTTCATTGTCTACAGCTCAGCATTCAACTCCATCATCCCCTCAAAACTAATCAATAATCTCCAAGACCTGGGCCTCAATACCTCCTTGTGCAACTGGATCCTTGATTTCCTCACTTGCAGACCTCAGACCCTTCGGATTGGCAACAACATGTCCACAATCTCCATCAGCACAGGTGCACCGCAGACTGTGTGCTTAGTCCCCTGCTCTTCCTGCTTTATAATTATGACTGGAGGTTAAGAACAGTTCCAATACCATACTTAAGTTTGCGGACGACACCACTGTTGTTGGCTGAATCAAGGGTGGTACAAATCAGCATTTAGGAGGGAGATTGAAAGTCTGGCTGAATGGTGCCACAACAACCTCTCAATCAACATCAGCAAGACCAAGGTGATTAATATAGACTACAAGAGGAGGAAACCAGAAGTCCATGAACCAATTCTCATCAGGGATAAGAGGTGGAGAGAATCAGTAACTTTAAACTCCTCAGCATTATCATTTCACAGGATACATCCTGTGTCCAGTACATAGAAGGCATGGAGGTGCCTTAACTTTCTTAGAAGTTTGCAGAGATAAGATATGTCATCTAAAACTTTGACAAACTTCTATTGGTGGATAGTGGAGTGTATATTCTATGTTGAAAGAATTAAATTTGCATTATAGCCTGTGATGGAAACACCAATGCCTATGAACTGAAAAGCCTACAAAAGGTAGTGGACACAGCCCGATCCATCACAAGGAAGCTCTCCCCACCACTGAGTGCTGTCACCAGGAAAGCAGTATCCATTTATCAAGGATCCTCACCAAGCTGTCTTCTCACTGTTGCCATTAGGAAAGAGGTACAGGAGCCTTGTGCCCCATGTCATCAGATTCAGGAACAGTTATTACCCCTCAATAATCAGGCTCCTGAACCAGAGGGGATAACTTCACTCACTCCAACACTGAGGTCCCAACCAATTCCACTTTCAGGGACTCTACAACTCCTGTTGTCAGCATTATTTATTATTATTTTGTTTTTATTTTTGCAATTGTATAACTTGTCTTTTGCACACTGCTTGGCCGTCTTTGTGTGTAATTTTTTTCATTGATTCTATTGTGTCTCTTTGTATTGACTGTGAATGCCTGCAAGAAAATGAATCTCAGGGTTATATATGGTAGCATACATGTACAGCATTTTGATAATAAATTTACTTTGAAATTCTGAATTTGAGAGCAATGTAAGGATATGGGCATTGAGTAGGCGGAAGGGATTAGTTTAGTTGGCCATTTGATTAATAATTTAATTGGTTCAGCACAACATTGTGGGCCGAAGGGCCTGTTTCTGTGCTGTACTGTTCTATGTTTTATGAAACCGTGATGTGAAAGGTATTGACCATGCTATTAATTTGTATATGTATACAGTATGTTGTGTACATGTAGAATATATGTAGATATGTTTACTTAAAGTGTGTGTGTACGTGTCTGTGTGTGTGTGTCTGAACTGTCGCATCTGTGACTAGGTTTATGGGTGTGTGGGGAGGGGAAGCGGAGATTCGAGTGTATCTAAGCAATGCAATGTAGCTGTTGCAATCTGTACGTACGCAGGGTGCACCATGGCAACCAGGTGGCAAGTGCACAATGAACAGCTAAAAGCAATGGAAGTCTATATATTTTGCAGTTTTATTTCTAACAGCGTTTTTGGCCCTTAAATAAATGTTGTGTGAAATATTCTGTGTCAAAGTAGTGCTGGCGCATGAGGTTGGCGGGGGTGGGGGGGTTGGCTGGGAGGCGTAAACTCTGAACTGACATTGATCACTGTGATCGGAGGCACGTGGCCACATCCATACTGCAGCTTACAGCCCCCACCACAGGCAAATAGGACCAGGACATCAATAATAGGGCAGAAATATACAGGTGAAAATAGTAGATCTCATCATGCTGTTTATTCAGCACAGCAGGACCCAATATAGACCAACTGGCATTTAACACCAGAGGTTCCTCCAGCATCCTTGTCCCAGTCATGTATTGATTTCGCATATTGATTTACTATTGTCATGTGCACCAAAACACAGTGAGAAGCTTGCCTAGCATATTGTTTATGCAGTTCAAATCATTAAACAGTGTAATAGTCACTGAAGAAGTGCAATGTAGGTAAATGAAAAAGTGTAAGATCATAACAGGGTAGATTGCAAGGTCACGAGTCCATCTTATTGTACAGGAGGCTGATAACAATGAGTCAGAAGCTGTCCTTGAGCTTGCTGCTGCGTGCTTTCAGGCTTTTGTATCTTCTGGCCAATGGGAGAGAGAATGACCAGGCTGGGTGAGGGTCTTTGATTATGCTGGCTGCTTCACTGAGGCAGCAAGAAGCATCGACAGAGTCCACAGAAGGGAGGCTGGGTCAAGTGCTGAGCTGTGTCCACAACTCTCTGCACTTCCTTGCAGAGCAACTGCCAAACCAAGCCAATACGCATTCAGACAGAAAGCTTTCGGTGATCACCAGTAAAAATTTGGATGCTAAATTTCTTTAGCCTCCTGAGGAAGTTAAAAGAATACTGCACAGGTAGATGGACCACACTTCTTCAGGACCAACCTTTAGTTGACCGACAGTGGTAATTTCTAAACCAGCCAGGTTTCCTCTACTTTTCACCACTTTCCCAGTGACTGGAGAGTCCATACCTCTGCAATTGTCCATGTTCACTGTCTCTCAATCTCTCCAGCACAATACCATCAATGCCAGCTTTTTTCACTCCCAGACTAAACCCTCTTCTTCGTGTTCTCCTCTCCTCCATCCTAGGCTTGATTTAAAAATTATTTTTACCAATAATACCCCAAGTCTTTAAGATCTGCTCAAATAATTCAGTAACAAAAAGTGAAAATTTCTAAAATACTCAAGATCTGCAGCATTTACAGAGAATGAAACTGACTGAGATTGCGATCTTTCTTCAGAACTCAGATTTCCAGAAACTTCAGTTTTTTGCTTCCAAATAATTCAATTTTCATTTTCTCACACCAATAAAACCATGTGTTAGCAAAATGATTTCTTTAAAAATAAATCCTTTCATATTTCAAGATCTGGTTAACCTTGGCGAAGCCAAAATTTATTGCCGTGGCGGCGAGCTGTCTTCTCAAACCATTGGAATGCTTCTGAAGGTGTTCCAACAGTAGGCCACAAAAGACATGCTGGTTGTTAGGTTAATGTTTTTAGTTAATAGTTAAGTCTCTGCAAATGTAGGGAGGATCAGGATAGGCATGACTGGCAGAGAGACAAAGAAATTATTGGGGAATGGGGAAGGATAGAGATTTTCTAAGGGGCTGGCACAGACACGATAGGCTGAATGGTCGCCTTCCATGTTCTAAGAAAATGTAAGAAATATGGATAGAGGTTTCCAGGATTTAGACCCAGTGATGACGAAAGGCCAGAGACAGATTTCCGAGCCACAATGATGTGCAATTTGAAGGGTAACCTGTAGGTGGTGGTGTTCCTGTGCATGGAACATAAAACATAGAACATAGAACAGTACAGGAACAAACCCTTTGACTCACAATGTTGTGCCAACTCAATTAAATTAGCGATCAAATGGCTAACTAAACTGATCTCTTCTGCCTTCACAATATCCATATCCTTCCATTTTCCTCACATTCATGTGTCTATCTTAATGTCCCTTAACCATCTCTAATGTTTCTGCATCTACCATCACCCCAGACAGCGCATTCTAGTCACCCACCATTCTGTGTGTAAAAAGACTTGTCCTTCACATCTCCTTCAAAATTACCCCCTCTCACCTTAAATGTTTGTCCTCTGGTATTAGATATATCAACCCCTGGGATGGGATACTGTCTGTCTACTCTATCTATGTCTCTCATAATCTTATAACCCTCTATCAGATCTCCCCTCAGCCTCAGCCGCTCCAGAGTAAACAACCCAAGACTGTCCAGCCTCTCATGATAGCACATGCCCTCTAATCCAGGCAGCATCCTAATAAACCTCTTCTGCATCTTCTCCAAAGCCTCAACATTCTTCTATAATGGGGTGACCAGAACTGTGTGCAATACTCCAGTTACGGCCTAACTAGAGGTTTATAAAGCTGCAACGTAACTTCCTGATTTCAATGCCTCGATTAATAAAGGAAAGCATGTCGTATGCCTTCTTGGCCACTCTATCAACTTGTGTAGTCACTTTCAGGGAGCTATGAACTTGGACCCCAAGATCCCTCCACTCATCAATACTGTTAAGGATCTTGCCTGTAAGTGTACCGTCTCTTTGCATTTGACCTACAACACTTCACATTTGGCCAGGTTAAACTCCATTTGCCATTTCCCCACCCATGTCTGCAATTGATCAATATCCCATTGTATCCTTTGCCAGTCTTCTATGCTATCCACAACACCAATCTTCATATCATCTGCCAACTTACTAAGCCCCCATCTACACTTCCATCCAAGTCAATTATATACACCACAAACTGCAGATGTCTCAGTACAGATTCCTGCAGAAAACCACTAATCACAGACCACCAGCTAGAATAAATCCCTTCAACCACTACCCTCTGTCTTCCATGGCAAACCAGTTCTGAATCCAAATGTGCAAGCATTTGCACCCTTCTTCTGCTGGTAGAGGTCCAGGTTTGGGAGATACTGATGGAGTAGTCTGGCTTTTTTTTTAGCATATCGCACCAGAGAGTCAGCCATTCTTGTCTGGCGAGTGGTGTCAGGACTGGTCTCCTTTCGGATTAACTGGGTCACAATATGAACGTTCCTGACTCAACCTTTTTTTTTTACGAGGCTGAGTGGCTAGCTCGACACTGAACCTCACATGGATGGAAAGCGTGCTCAGGGGGTGGCCCGACTTGGATTCGAACTCGGGAGCCTTCGCTCCGGAGTCTGGCACTGATACCACTGCGCCACCAGCCGGCCGTCTGGCTAAGTAACTACAATGACCAAAGGACAAAAATCCAATCATACTCTGTATCTGAAACAAAATCAGAAATGTGAAAGGAGAATGCTGGAGTAGCGAGACAAGTCAGGCAGCATCCGTGGCGAAGGAAAAGCATCTGTTACATAGGAACTGTCCTGGGACTGAAAATAAAACTCTGCAGATGTTGGAAATCTGAAATGAAAACTGAAAATATTGGAAAAGTCAACAGACTAAGAGAGAGAAACAAAGCCTTCACAACTGATCACCACCCCCATGAACTTCCATTAAATATCTGACCTAACACTCCCTGCTCTTACACCAGAACTGACCAGATCTGATACAAACTGGAAAGGCTGGTTATCTGATCTTGTTGAGCCCCAAGGAGTGTAGCACTGAGACACTAAATGCAGATTGGGCAAACACTTTGCAGAATTCCTTTAGTCAGTCTGCAGCGTTGACCCTGAACATGTCTCTCTAATTCTCCATCCCACACCCAACACCACTTTAACTTTCACCTCCTACACTATTTCAGTGAAGCCTATTGTAAACCCAACAATCTAGGCACAAAATACACTTCGGATGTAACTCAAGTCTTCTCCCTCCAAAGATGCTGCCTGGTCCATTGGGCTTTCCCGGCTTTCTCCTTTATTTCAGATTTCCACCTCATGTTACCTTCTGTTTCTCACAGTTCCAGGACCGTGAAACCCTGGTGAAGGGAGTGGATTTTTCGTGGTGGATGAGGTGTCAATTAAACAACATGCTTGGTCAGGTTTCTTGAGCGAGCTGCTCACATCCAGACAAGCAGAGAGCATTCCATTTGGCACTGGACGTGTGCCTTGTCCTGACATCCCAAAATCATTTTATCATCTACACAGCACCAGGCAGACACATGATGGATCCTCAAACTCTGACCTGATCTTGTACCAAAGTCCTTCAAAGGCTGTGATCCCCAAGAAGCTGACAGCAGGGGAGTCATCAATGGGAATGGGAACAGAGAAAAGAGATGCAGGTGTAGGCCATTTGGGCCTCCATGCCTGCTCTGCCATACAATACAATCATGGCTGATCCTCTATCTCAATAACACATTCGCTGTCTCTCTCTCTCTACTTTCCTTAAGGCCTGTTGTGTCCAGAGATATGTCTATCTTCCACATCTCATTTTCCACTAGCTTCTGTGGTAGAGAGTTGCACAGGTTTATTACCTTCTCAATGAAGAAATTTCACCTCATCTTAGCCCTAAGTAGCATTAAATATCCAGAGGGAGGGGAGTGGACAAGTTCATCTTTGCTGGGGATGGCTATTGCCTTTTGCAGCATGAATGTTCCTTGCACCTAACTTCCTGTGTCTGAATGCTGCGTTATGAGTTGTGTTTGGAGTTGAACAACGGTCGGTGAACGTCTGCATTTCTGGCATAAAGGCGGGAAGGTCATTGATGAAACAGCTGAAGATGGTGAGGCCTTGCACTCTGCCCTCAACCACTGCTGAAGGGGCTGGGATGGTGACTTGCAGCAACCCCCCTTCAACTACTTCTACGTGACAGAAAGCTCCAACCGAACCCACTGACCGGGTGCCCAATGAATATATATTTTTAGCAGGGTTTGACACCACGCTTGGTCAAGTCAAGGTCACATCTGGTCACCTCACCTCAGTTCTTTGGCCTACGTTTTGGACCACGTCTGTGAAGTGACGCTCGCTGGTCAGAAGTGTTACTCTGAGTATAGACTGGCCCCACAGCCATTCTTAGCATTGCTGTAGCCAATTCACTGAGTTTAAATGCATTAGCTAATTTAAAAATCCGTGTCGTAATTGATTCGGATTTTAGTCAGTAAATCCAATATTTCTGTTTTTAATTAAAATTTCAGGTGAGTTAGAATCAAGTATCCTTCAGTGGAAATAATCAACATTTGTCAGGACTTTTGGTCTGCTGATACGTCCACGTTCTCTGAAACGCCAGAAAATTCTAGCAAATGCCAAGTGATGTGACTTTTTCATCTCCTTTTGTTTGTCTGTCAGTCTTTAAACTCCCATCACCTGTCTTGCACATCACTGTCACAAACTGTGCAGATGAAAAGCAACTGTTCATCAGGAATGAAAAGGCACCAGGCAGCAGACTGCGGGCTGCGGAGCTGAATACCCCTCTCGCAGGAGCTTCCCATTAAATACTGTCCGCTCTTTATTACACCACAGTGATTTTTAAATGTTAGTGGCTGTCAAACAATCCCACTGACTGAACCATTCCTAATTAACACAGACAAAAATGTTCTAAATGATCCTCACTTCAGCACTTAGAAGGCCAAAGCTTTCCTATACTTGCTGTGCTAACAAAATGGTGACACATGGCAAGTCAGGCCCAAACCCAGCTTTTTCAGAGAATCCGTCCATGTTAGCCCTGTTCCTCTGTGCACAGATGCTGCCCGATCTGCTGGCTATTCCTAGCCTCAGCTGTTTTTCACTTTGGTGCCGTGAACCGCTCCAAATACTGACATGACCTGATGTGGTACCAATCCAGTCACCAGAAACACACATCAACAAACCCACTTTTGGTGACCTGAGGACAGAGGACATTCAGATTCCGATTCCTTTATTTACCACACGTACACCGAAACACAGAGTGGAATGCCTTGTTTGTGTTTACAACCAACAGAGCCAAAGGAAGTACTGGGGGCAACCTGCAAGTGTTGCCATGCATTCGGGTGCCAACAAAGCATGCCCACACTGTTCACAGGCAACAACACCCGGCCAAGGTGGTACCAAGCTGTGGTCTCCTTTGAAGTCCTGGCTCAGAGTCAGTCGATTTTTAGATTTGCAGGGATTGGTTTTGGGGACAGACGGGAGAGTTAGGGGTCAGGATAGGGTTTAGGGATGGGAACATGAGGAGGTTAGAGGTTAAGCTAGAGACTAGGTCTCCATTTCACGCTCTTTGCGTTCGAAGGCCTGCGACATGGATGTGTGACAAAGAATATCTTTTGTCAATGTTGGGGTGGCAGATCTATGAGGCCGAGGACTGGTATCCCTCCAGCTGATCTCTCAGGTTTTAGCCTACAATCTCAGCAATCAATTGTCTGATGACATTTCACCTCATTTCCTCTCTAGTAATTTAGTCCAATTATTTTAAATCAACACCTCCCTTACTGAGCCACCTGCCAATAGAAACCATCCCTTGCTACTAGGTCCTATAAACCCTTCCTAATTTTGAATGTATCTGATTATGAAGTGAAACATCTTCACTACAATACTGGCAACTGAATATACTGCTTTAGCCAAGAAATGTGGAGATTTATGGAGAGATTGGCTGAGCACTGGCCTTATGGATCCTGCTGGCTAACTGTCCAACAGGGAGATCAGAAGTACCTGAGGACTGATGGATTTGTAAGAGGCGAACATTCCAATTTTCTCTACTCACCGGATGGTTGTGTGGTGGGGAGTCATGGGAGAGGAACTGAAGATGTCTCTCAAAACAGCCCTCACAGCACACAGGCCCAAATGTCAAAGGCACTTGAAGTTCCAAACCCACCAACTTCTCCCTAAACTACATAACTGTTCCTTATTGATTTGCAGTGTCCTTCCCTCAAAGGACATCTCTGGCTGCTCTAGACTAAACACGTCCTGATATTGGCCCGCAGTACCTATACCTTTGTTAGCCCATTCTGCCTCAGATGCTGATTGATATTTACTTTCTAGGTACTTTCAGATAGCTGTTACGTCACAAGATCACAAGCTATCTGTTCCTTTGAACAGTCCTAATGGGAGCTCCCGGTCCAAAACGCCGACTGTTTACACTTTTCCATAGACGCTGCCTGGCCTGCTGAGTTCCTCCAGCATTTTGTGTGCGTTGCTTTGGATTTCCAGCTTCTGCAGAATTTCTCATCTTTGTCTGTTCCTTTCTGCAGCTTAGGTTCATGCTGTCACTTGGGGCATTGTAATGTAATTGTACCCACCTCCCAATCTCCATCTGAAACCTGGTCAAGTGCCATACTGGAGTCAGCCACAGACTTGTTCACTGATTGATTTGTAATTGTCAATTAAGGTACCATTTCATCCAACTCCGATATTTTCATATCGAATAACTTTTTAAAGCCCAAGTGTTTGTTTTAAGGAAGAACATGAGAAAGGGCAGGAGGAAGCTGTCTGGCCCTTCAAATATGCTATCCCATTAAATAAGATCATGACTGACTCTTAACCTCAGTGCCATTTTCCAGCACCGTCTCCATCTCCTTTGATTCCTTTCATGTCTAGAAATCTATCAACCTTTCTTTCACCAGGATTAGCAGGTGTTCGATTACTCTTCAGTCTGGTGACACCAGGGCAATCCCAGATGGTGTGCAGAGCTGTCCTCTCCACTTCCAGCTGGTTTGGACCACTCGGAGGCCACTCTGTGGTTTTATCATTGCTGTCACCTCACAAAGTGTGACTTTGCGTTGCTCAAGTTGTGCATTAATGCAAAGCAAGAACTAATGGGGATTGTGTAAATTAACTGAACCGTGGATAAGCTCCTGTAACTAGCTGCAGCAGAGCATTCATTGGGATTAAACATTCTTATTAAAGGGTTCTTTGTGAGTCACAACACGTGATGTTTGCATGTCTCGCTGCACTAAAAATCAAGAGAAGTTATCTGCATTTACAAAAAGCAGTTTGGATTCATATCGCAGCTTTGTAAGTGTTACAATGTGCTTCACGGAATATGCTCAAAGGAATCAAACGAAAGTGAGGCATGACTGAGGTGTTGGAGAGGATAGGCATTTTTTTGTGTGGTCTTAAACTAGGTGGATAAGCAGAGGGATAAGGCTTGTGGAATTTTGGAACATTGGGCCAAGACATGCCCAACAATGGGGGAACCAAAGGAAGCAGGGTGCTCAGGAGGCTATTTTAGAGAAAGGAAAGGGTTGTTAACAGCTGTAAGGTGAGAGGAAGTTCGAGTGTCTGTGAAGGTTTAAAGATAAGGCTGAGAAACTTTAACTTCTAGCAGGCCCAGAAGTGGAAGTGACCATCTGTCCATGAAGACGGGTCTGATGGGTGAGCTAGATTTTACACAGGGTGGGGCTTTAGCAGCCGAGTTTTGGCGAGCCGACCTTTCAGAATGTGGCGAGTGGGAGGAATGGTTCTGTCTGGAGGTGATTGATGGTTGGTTGATATACTTAAACAGCAGCCAAGCTGCACTGAGGAAGAGAAGGACAATGTTAGTAAGTGGACCCTGTGATGAAGAAAACATTGGACATAGACCTAAGCTCAGGATCAAATCAGAGGTTGATGTCTGAATCTGAATACAATGGCAGTGCATGGTTTAAAATCCAGAGCTACAGGGCAGAGATCGAGAGCTAATGGTCTTTGTTTTATTTATTTATTTAATAAATAAACAGGTCTTTCTGGCCCTTCAAGCCAGCCACCCACCTTAGCCTAATCATGGGACAATTTACAATAACCAATTAACCTACCAACCACAGTCTTTGGACTGTGGGAGGAAACCGGAGCACCCGGAGGAAACCCACACGGTCAGAGACAGGGGCGGGAATTGAACCCGAATCGCTGGTACTGTAAAGTGCTGTCCTAACCACTGCACTACTGTGCTACCATGCTGTTTATGATTATATAATTACAATTGTAGTTTTTCCATAAATTCAGTCATACTTATTTTTCCTGTAAATGCCTGCAAGAGAATTAATGTCAAGGTAGCACATGGTAATACATACGTATTTTAATAGTAAGTTTACTCTGAACTTTTAAACTTTGAGATTGTGGCTGAGTGCAAGTGTTAGCTTCAGCCTTCCCAATTTTTTTTTTGGAAATAACTGTATCTACATCTGATGCCAAATAAATAGTCCAATAAATCACATCCCAGAGTGATCAAGGGAATATGAGATGGGGCAAAATGATGACAAGAGGCATTGGCTTGCATAAGCAGGCATAAGTAGGCAATGGCATCTCTTCGCTTCTCCCTTAGGCATCCGTTAGTCTCGTGAGACCATGGATTTGCACCTTGTAAGGTCTCCAGGGTGCAGACCTGAGCAAGGTTGTATGGAAGACCGGCAGTTGCCCATGCTGCAAGTCTCCCCTCTCCACAGCACCGATGTTGTCCAAGGGAAGGGCATTAGGACCCATACAGCTTGGCACCGGTGTCGTCGCAGAGCAATGTGTGGTTAAGTGCCTTGCTCAAGGACACACACGCTGCCTCAGCCAAGGCTCGAACTCACGACCTTCAGATCACTAGGTGAACACCTTAACCACTTGGCCACGCACCAACACGTGGCAGGCAATGGCATAAAGATGAGGAATTGTGGCTGTATAGTTGGGCAGCTGCAGAGCCGACATTGAAGGGTAAGGGGAAGAGGTCATTGTCAAAGAGGCAGATGCAAATGGAAGTGATCAAGACCGTGAACTAAACTGAGGTAAGAGCAAGAACTTGGTGCAGCTAGCAGAGTTGCTGCCTCGGAGCGTCAGTGACCCAGGCCCAATCATGAACTCGGGTGCTGTCTCTGTGGAGGTCGTACCTTCCCACTGTGACCATGTGGGCAATTCCACCCCTCAGGGACTCCGATTTCCTTCCAAAGGTATGGAACGGTTGATAGGTTAATTGGAACAATAAATTGCACCCAGGGTGTAAGTGAGTGATAGACACCGGAGGGACTTGATGGGAATGGAGAAAGAATAAAATAGGATTAGTGTTGGATTAGTGTAAAATAGTTTTTGAAGAGTCAGATTGGACTCGCCTGTTTCCGTGCTATATGATTTCAAGAGAAGGCATGTGTGGCTAAGCATTAACTAAGCATAGAACGGTCAAAGGGAATAAGGATGAGATATGCCTGATGTTCAAATGAGAAAACTGTCTTTGTGATTTTGTTTTCACTGTGAGTGGATTTTTAGGCCTAGGTAGAGTGAACATGGAGAGGATGTTTCCTATAGCAGGAGAGTCTAGGATGAGAGGGCACAGCATCAGAATGGAAGAATCACTTTAGAACAGAAATAAAGGGGAATTTCTTTAGCCAGAGGATGGTATTTATTACCACAGACAACTGTAGAAGCCAAGTCATTGGGTATATTTAAAGCAGAGGTTGATAGGTTCTTGATTATTATAGGGAGAGGGAAGGAGAATAGGGTTGAGAGGGTTAATAGATCAGCCATGGTAGAATAGTGGAGCAAACTCGATGGGCCAAATGGCCTAATTCTGCCCCTATGTCTTATGGAGTAAGAGGCTCAAACATGGAACTGTTGGAAGGATGAACAAAAATTGAAAGGAAACAATATGCTCAATGATTCAGGAGTTTAAAACTGGGATGTAATGTAGAACAGAAGAATAATTGGCCATTTTGTAAAGGAGTGATTTTGATAAAGGAGGTGTATGGTACCTGAGGGAGGAAACTATTTACAACTTTTGTTAGAATGAGCGGAGAGGACACTAATTGAACTTCAACAACAACTGTTTATCAGGACGTAAACACGAGGAAATCTGCAGATGCTAGAAATTCAAGCAACACACACAAAAAATGCTGGTGAACGCAGCAGGCCAGGCAGCATCTATAGGAAGAGGTACAGGGTCTCGGCCCGAAACATCGGCTGTACCTCTTCCTATAGATGCTGCCTGGCCTGTTGCATTCACCAGCATTTTTTGTGTGTGTTACCGTTTATCAGGAATTGGCGTTCGGAAGGATGAAAAGAAGGAAAATTCATGGTAAGATTCAGGGGAAAAAAAAAATGAGGACTGAGAATCGAGAAGAAGTTTTGAATTCACAGGTAGGCCAAAGGGTTCACATGCAAGGGGCAACAACAGTCATACAATGTTTAATGACAAAGCGGAACATCCCTTCAACCCCTCGCTCTTCCTTCAGGTGAGACAGGAGCAGACAGGGAGTCACCTTTGTTCTCCAGTGATGCTGAAGTTGGTGCCTTTGATCAACAAGAGTACAGCCCAAAAAATGGTGGCAAACATCGCTCAGTTAGTTGAGCATCAAATCTGCAAACTTTAGACCGCAATTGGTGGCCAAACCATTAAGAACAAGGGGAGTGAGAAAAAGTAACGGTGTTGGTGGGTGAAGGTGATCAGAAGATGTTGATAGCTTTAATCCAATGACGTGCATTAGAGCTCTTTTCCAGAGGTAGCAACAGAAGGAAATGGTTGGAAAGGGAACTGAAGTACAGGGATATTAGCGATAGAAAGAAGTGAACAGAGATGGAATTTATACGCACAACATGTATAATAATTCTCATGCTCTTGATATTTATTGCCTATTTATTTACTCTTATTATGTATTTTGTATTTGCACGTTGATTGTCCATCCTGTTGTGTGGTCTTTCAATGATTCTGTTGTTTCTCTTGGGTTTACTGTGAATGCCTGCAAGAAAATGAATCTCAGGGTTCTATACGGGGACGTATATGTACTTTGTTTCCATGTCCTATCCTAGTCATAAAGCACACAAACAGGCCCTTCAGCCCACCAAGTGTGTGCTGACCACCCACCACCGATCAACACCAAATTCATTTTATTCAGAGTTCAAAATAAGTTTTATTATCAAAGTACCATATACAACCCTGAGATTCGTCCTACTGTGGACATACTCAGCAAATCTACAGGACAGTAAATATGACAGAATCAATGAAAACTGCAAATATTAATAAATCACAATAAATAACGAGAACATGAGATAATGAGATAAGGAATCCTTAAAAGTGAGATCATTGGTTCCCGACATACCCATCAACTCTCCTTAGATCCCAACACCTACACACACTAGGGACAATTTAAAGAGGCCAATTAACTTAACAACCTACAAGTCTTTGGGATGTGGAAGAAAGTGCAGCATGCAGTCATAGAAGGAACAACCAAACTCCACACAGACAGCCCTCATGATCAAAACCATGGAAGCCAAAGAGGTACAAAAAGTGTTAGCATAGATAAAGATTTGGAGGGTTATATAGATACAGTGAGGGCTGCAAACTCTGAGAGGCAGGAAGTTTGGCTAAAGTGACTGATGCAGATCTGTGCAGTGTGGAGGACGGGGAAAGATTTCACAGAAAAAGCTAAGAAGACGAGAAGGACAAAGTGATCACTATTCATGTTAATATTTTTGTATTTAATATTTAATATTTTTGTTTTATGCCAACCGCCGTAAAACAAGACAGAGAAGCAGAATATTGTTGTATTGTCCTTACAATGCAAAATGAGTCCACCCAGTGCATCAAGTCCATGCTAGCTCACTGAGCATCCCATTAATCTCATTCGCCCATTTACCCGCCTGCAACCTTTTCTTTCAAATCACATGCCCATTATCTCCCCTCCAACTCTCCACCCATCACCTACACCAGGGGCAATTCACTGAGGTCAATTAATCTACCAACCAGCACACCTTAGGGATGTGTAAGACAACCAGAACATCCTCAGGAGACCCTGCACAGTCACAGGGGGAGCGGGCAAGCTGGACACGGAGAGCACCAGTGGTCAGGATTGAACCCAGATTGCCGGAACTCAGCTCTGCTTGTTGCACCACTTCATCAGTGCTGTGACACAGGCCTGGAATTCCCTACCTAATGTCCGTGAGTCACTGCCAGCAGAGGGGTGACAAGCAGGTACTAAACAAGACCCACGGCACCTTCTCAAGGCACCTACAGTAATGAATGCCACCTGGGACTTTTTGTTGGAAAATTCAATGGAACGTGCCATTGCTTGCAATAACAAGGCAGTAAATTAACGTCCCCTGACATTAAATCTCAGAAATTTATGGAGGATTGTGACAATTGCAGGGGGACAGAGGATGGTAAGGACAAAGTCTGTGGGCTAAAGGGTCAGTTTTTTGTGCTGTATCTCTCTCACTCCATGACTCTAGACTGGTGACACTGGCACTCTGGAAAACAACATGACTAGTTTTAGTAGGTAGAACGGGAGATTCCATATAGCCGTACGCTTTTAAAAGTTGGAGGATGAGGACTGGTTAGATAAACTTGAGTTATTTTCTCCAGAGCATTGGAGGCAGAGGGGAGATGTGACAGAAGTTATGCAATTATGAAAGGCATCTATCTCCAAGGGTAGAAATGCAAAGTACTAGAGGACTTGCATTTAAAAGGGGGAAAGTTTAAAGGAGAAGTTTGGGGCAAACTTTTTACACAGAGTGGTAGATACCAGGGTGCTGGTGGAAACAGTTACAATAGTGACATTTAAGAGGCTTTTGAGTAAATAGAGGAATATTCAGATATTGGAGGGATATGGATCACGTTAAGGCAAAAGAAATTTAATTCAAGGGCTGAAAGGAACTTTTCCTGTGCTAGCAACACACATCAAAGTTGCTGGTGAATGCAACAGGCCAGGCAGCATCTCTAGGAAGAGGTACAGTTGACGTTTCAGGCCGAGACCCTTTGTCAGGACTAGTCCTGACGAAGGGTCTCGGCCTGAAACGTCGACTGTACCTCTTCCTAGAGATGCTGCCTGGCCTGCTGCGTTCACCAGCAACTTTGATGTGTGTTGCTTGAATTTCCAGCATCTGCAGAATTCCTGTTGTTTGCATTTTCCTGTGCTATACTGTTCTGTGTTCCATATTCTAACTTTGAAGACTTTTCTTGATGTGAGTTGTTATGATCTGGAATGCATTATGGTTAGGAAGGAGGATGTAAATTAAGTGATGGCTCACAGCAGCGAATTGGGTTAAAACTTAGTGGGACGATATTTTCAGGACTGTAGCAAAAAGCAGTGGAATAGGGCTGATTTCATTCACTCTTACGCAGAGGCAGCACAGGGTCGAAAGGGGGATTTAACAACTCTATAAAGTATCATTCTATGGCTCTGCAGTAATTGCAGGATTAATTTCCACAAGCAAGGTGAAAATTGTACACCAATCAATTAAACTTATTCACACAGGAAGTGTTCACTTTAGCTTAATTTAGTGATTAATTGGCATCAATATTTACAAATCACTAGTGTTTTGATGCATTGTTTCCCCGATCAGAGATCTGCATGCTTCACCATCTTTCTCTCTCCCTCCCTCCCTCCCTCATTTACAACACAAGGCTTTATATGTAACTGTATTGGTCAGTTTTCGATAAGCCAATTAATCACAAATTCATGCCGAGCTTCCTACTCAGCACAACTCACAGTGTCCAGACAGACAGTGATGTAATTATGTAATGAATCTGAGCTGGGAAGAAAGATTATTGAAAACCAAGCCCTATACTCTGGCAAGGAGGTGATTTCACTAAGGCTCACAGCAAATAAGACTGAAAACTCAAGCCATGGCAAACCCAGAACTCTCGTTCAGATTCAAGGAGCAGATTTAAATTAAATGCACACACACCACAACCCATTGAAGAATTAGATTTGCTCTCACTGTGACAGAATGCCCATTAACCGAGAGAGTGAAACCATAAATATGACGAGGGTCAAACTACAGTTCAAATATTTGCATTGGGTGGGGGGAAGGGAATAATTGAGAGGTGTCTGGGAGGGTGAAGGGGTGTCGGAGAGAGAGTGTTGGAGGTGAGGTCAGGCTGCATATTGGGGAGAGTCGTCTGTATTTTGGAAAGAGTGGGATGGGTGATGAATAGGGCATGTTGTATGTCAGAGAGAGTGAAGCATCGGGGAGGAAGAATTGTCTGCGCGTCGGGGAGAGTGAGGGGGTGTTGGGGAGAGTGAAGGGCTGTTGAGGAGAGTGAGAGGTTGCTGGGGAGAGTGAGGGGGCATCGGGGAAAGCAGCTGTGTGTCGGGGAGAGTGATAGGGTGTCAGGGAGAGTGAGAGTGCGTCAGGGAGTGTAGGCTGTTTGTAGGCAAGAGGGAGGGAGTTTCGGGGAGAGTGGTCTGTGTGGGGAGAGGAGGAAGTGTTGGGGAGAGTGAGAGGGTGTCAGGGTGAGAGAGAGGGGGTGTCAGGGTGAGAGAGGGGTATTGAGGAGACTGAGAGGGTATCAGTGAGAACAATGGGGTGTTGGGGGGAGTAGGTTGTATATCGGGGTGAGAGAGGGTGTGTTAGAGAGCGCAGACCGTGTGTTGGGTGGTTGATGAGTTGGGAGCTGGCTGCTATGGGGTGTTTGCCCATCTTAATAGATAAACCCTGTGCATATAGGATGTTCACGTGGCCGCTAGTGGTGGAGCGATCTCTGCAACTCAGGAGATCACTGACCACTGTAGGGCTGAGAGGTGGGCTCTGCTCCAACGTGATTTCTCAGCCCTTACACAGAAGGACTGAACACCCAACCCGGCCAGCAAAGTGGCATTTTCTGACTGCATCCTTTACTTCCAGAGATACAGAGTACGCCCTGACAGGAGTCCGCTGGCCGAATATCATTTACCTCAGAGTGCAGCTAACACTGCTGCAAGTTCACAGGAACGGGAACTGGGCTTTCTCCTGCCTCACAAGTAACTATCTAACATCCCCTCTCTGTAGCTACAAGTACAGCTCGGGTATAAATAAGGAATTAGAGTGGGTAGGGAAAAGCTTGATTCCAGCACTGACAGGGCGTAGGCTTCAAACACAAGCAGGCTGCACTCTTCAGCAGGGGAAGAACGCGCCAGGAGAGCCCTGTGCTCCTGGCAAGCTTGGAGGTTGCTCTCTCTTGCCGTCTACACCTCCCCGATAATCTCCTCGTTTTCAGTGGCTTCCCTCCGTGGAGCAGTCACCCAATATCGCACAAAACTCCAGTCAACCACGTTATTCCAGGATGTAAAGATAGAATGTGGTTGTGTAACTATGCAAATAGCATTCTGGAAAATAGTGGCTGTTATATAATATGCAAATTTGATAAATAATGTGGGTTTACAAAGTTGTAACGTGCCTGTCAGCAGATCCACAGAGGCTGATCAAATTTAAGGAGAACCTTTGCTCTGGCCCAGCTTTTCCTGTTCTGACCAGTTGTGAGATGATCATTCAAATTTTATGGGATTTTGCTTAGAAACAACCTTTGTTATCCTACTGATTGATAGACTGTGACAACATTACTGGGTGCAGAGCTGCAGATTACGGAAGGATTTCTCATTAGCGTTTGATCTCTTCAAATTTTGTGGATAAACTATTTATGAAGGCAGTTTATCTGGAGCAGTCACAGTCCCTCCTCCTGCTGCATTGAAGATACCAACTTCTGATGACAAATTATTAACCTCTGCCTTCCCATACACAGGGTGAAAACACATAGGCTTTCTCCTAGGGTGGGGAGTGAGGAAATAGAGGGAAAGGGTTTAAGGTGACAGAGAAATGATTTAATAGGAACCTGAGGGGCAACAGAGTGTGGTGTGTAACTGGAATGAGCCTGGAGACAAACTTTTTGATCAGGAGTTCAGAGCTGGCTATTAGGGCAGCCCTGCTTTCTGAAGCCTGGATATGGCTCCAATTCCACAACCACAGGGTTTTGTCTGGGCTGACCTCTGAAGTTGCTGCGCATGCCGTTCTCTTGTGTGTAGACTGCTTTCAGTGGTTCGAAGTGACCAACAACCACCTCAGGGAATTAACACTGGCCTTCTACACATCCTGAAAATGAGCAACTGGGGGAAAAAAAAGCAGGAATTATTTTGTCCGATCCTCTGAGAGAAGTTATGTAAAAGAAGCCAAAGGTATACTGCAGAAAACATTTTACATTATTCAGCACAGAGAAAAGCGACAGGGCTTAATTAATGCAAACAATACAGAAATCTCCTGCCCCTGGAGCCTAGTTTAGGGCACAGTAACTCCAGCGACACACCAAGACCTAAAGCAGCTGAAGACATACATAGGTGAAAGACCAGCTGGACTTCTGATGCCCAGATCCTGCCTAGTCATGTTGCCTTTATACCAATGCACCCTGCATCTGGTTGAAGTGGTCACTTTTAACTGGACCCTCCTTAAGACAACAATGTTCCGATGTTAGTCACAGTAGCTGATCAGGCAGTCTCCTCACCATCACTGCACAGAACAATCCTCTGCAATAAAAACTAATAATCTTCAAATAGCTGCTAATCCGGTCCACTATAGAACACTTGAGTAAGCAGAAATCCACTGTAAAATATCTCAGCGATAAATGGAGCAGTATCGAATTCTACTAAGCTAACAAATTAATTAAAAGTATAACTGACTGAAAATTAAATTGTCGTCATGATAGCAGCACCGACTGCATTGTAAGCCTGCGTGCTCAGTTCCTGCTCTGAAATTGACTGAGACTGCAGCTGAATCTCTGGAGTCGTATGATAAAATGTACAAACGAGTAAGGGTTACGTGTGATGGGACCACAGGAACAAGCAGCTCCAGCTATGTTGCATTGCAAGTTGGCACCAGTCTTCTTGAAAGCATACAAATTCTCAGTGGTAAGTCCATTGCCAGCAAGCACATCGAGAAGTCCAAGAACACTTACCGCCATAAGCCACTGAGGACCTCTGAGCTGGGCAGTTAATTACTTGCACACATTGAGAACCGATTACAAATAAAAAAACTCTTGCTAAGAGAATTGCATATCCCCGCAAGCACTTGCATTCGAAAACCCATTACAAACACTCCCAATCACTGGAGAACCAGTTCCCATATTCTCAGATACTGAAGGACCATTTCATGCATTCTCACATATACAGGAGAACTCTGCCAATGCTCTCACATGGTGAATCTGTGCAAATCCGTACACAATTCTGATCTGATGGAGACAGCACGGAGGAACATCTGGAGAAACTTCTGAAATGCCCGGTTCACTGCCGCTGCTACTGTGCAATCGAGAATCTCCGGAGGGAAGGCCCCAAAATCCTCAGCTTTGCCTGCTGCTGGCGGCTGGGGCTGGAGTCGAAGCGCTCAGCAGAGATGGTGCTCGGTGTCGGAGGGCTGGTCGGAGGCTCCAAGTTTTCGGACGACTCAGAGTCGGACTGTGGTCGGGCATGGCAGGGAGAGTTTTCTTCCTTCTCCCGTCTGCGTGAGATGTGAGAATTTCGAGAGACGTTGAACTTTTTTTTACCATGCCCATGGCCTGTTCTTCATCAAGTTACGGTATTGTTGCACTGTTGTAACTATATGTTATAATTATGTGGTTTTTGTCAGTTTTTCAGTCTTGGTCTGTCCTGTGTTTCTGTGATATCACACCTGAGGAATATTGTATCATTTCTTAACGCATGCATTACTAAATGACAATAAAAGAGGACTGCGTGTCCTCATAATCTAATCTAAAATACTCTCACCTATTGAAGAGCCCCTTCAAATATTCTTACACACTAGAGAACTCTGCAAGTATTCTCACACATGAATACTTGCAGATATGTTGGCCCAACTTATCGGTGTAGGCTATACTTTATTAGGAGTTTGAAGAGATTTGGCATGTCAACAAATCCACTCAGAAACTTCTATAGTTGTACCGTGGAGAGCATTCTGACAGGCTGCATCACTGTCTGGTATGGAGGGGCTACTGCACAGGACCGAAAGAAGCTGCAGAGGGTTGTAAATCTAGTCAGTTCCATCTTGGGTACAAGCCTACAAAGTACCCAGGACATCTTTAGGGAGTGGTGTCTCAGAAAGGCAGCGTCCATTATTGACAACCTCCAGCACCCAGAGCATGCCCTTTTCTCACTGTTACCATCAGGTAGGAGGTACAGAAGCCTGAAGGCACACACTCAGCGATTCAGGAACAGCTTCTTCCCCTCTGCCATCCGATTCCTAAATGGACATTGAATCCTTGGACACTACCTCACTTTTTTTTAAATATACAGTATTTCTGTTTTTTGCATGTTTTTTTAAAAACCTATGCAATATACATATACTGTAATTGATTTACTTGTTTATTTATTATTATTAATTTTTTTTCTCTCCTGGATTATGTATTGCATTGAACTGCTGCTGCTAAGTTAACAAATTTCACGTCACATGCCGGTGATAATAAACCTGATTCTGATTCTGAAAAACCTGTGCCAATGCTCTCTCACACGCTCTAGAAGTTGCCGCAAGTTCTCATACAGCCCTGACGCACACTGAAATAGCTCACACTCAAGACTACCCAAAGAATTCTCACTTGGTCTGAATCAACGATCACTGGCAATGCGGAACCATTGCGCAAAAATTCAAAAACTGTGAGGTAACACAGTGCATAAAGAAGTAGAACTTCTGGCTTTGAAAACTTGGGAGAAATAGCAGCTGCTCAAATTTCCTGGCTAAAATTTATTTTGTTTCCCGTTTCTATACCAGTGTGTTATATTCCTCTCTCTCCCTGAATTTTGAGAAATTCAGGTCATTGTATTAGACAGCTAATTGGGAGGTTGAATCGCTGACTGATTCCTGAGACCCCTATTTGATCCAGTAACTGTCGCTCATCCACAGCACAGTGCTTCGAGAAGTCAGGACCATCGAGAAGGCAGCATCCATCATAAAGGACCCTTACCATCCGGGTCGTGCTCTCTTCTTGTTATTACCATCAGGGAGGAGGGACAGGAGCCTGCAGACTCACACCCAACAAGTCAGAAGCAGCTCCTTACCCTCTGCCACGGTATTTCTAAACAATCCATAAACCCATGAACACTAGCTCAGTTGTCTATTTTTTGTTGTAGTTATTTATTTTGCAATTTCGAGTAATTTTATGTCTTTACACAGCACTGCTACCGCAAAGCAACAGATTTCACATCACAAGACAGTAATAATAAATCTGATTTTGATCCTGTTGTTCTTGTCATGTTACAAGCCTTTTATGAGTCATGGTTGTCCAAATGGTTTCTGGCGTATTTCTTCACTAAGACAGTAACTCTGCTTCAAGAAGCACTTTTTAAGGCTCCCTGGGACACCCTGAGGTTTTGAAGATGCAGGTTCCTTTTTATTTGTGAGAAGTATATTGATTGACACACCAAAACAGCCTGGAACAAGTTGTAGACTGAGAACACTCAGGGCCCAGCAAATCCCCTCTCAGAAGCATGTGACTTAGTATGGATCAGTTCCTCGGGGCAGCTCACGGTCATTAGGGTGCAAGTGCATCAGGAAATGGTTGCTTTCACCCGATTACCCTGGTGTGTCTTTTGAAATCTCCGACCACCTTCAGTGCGAAGTACATTCGACACTTTAAAATCATATCTTATCTCAAGGAGTTATGGAAATTGCTCCCTGAAAATAAATCTTTAAAAAAATTTGGAGAAATAAATCAAGGAATTCTAACATTACATGAAGTCAAAACTACGTTGCAGAATTTGCAGCAAAGTGTAGAAGTTCCTGACGATTTACATGCTCCTTACCCAGGAGGTCCATTTCCAAAAAGCTGAACAAGGGAAATAAAAGAGCAAACCTGCTGTATGCTTTAAAATACTTCTGCAACAATTGTGAGTCTTTACTGGGGTTGAGGAGTCACGTTACAGAATGCAGAAAATGCTGAACGAGAGCACGTCAGGCCACTGGAGTAGAATGAGGCGCACACCTACCCCCACTCCTTATACTGAGCCACTCCTCCCACATCTCACTCTCCGTTCTGCCCCGTGTACCCCAGTCCCCCTTCGGCCCCCCCCTTTCGGATTCCAAATCGTTTGTTGTCATTCGTCAAGTGTAAAGGAGAACAAAATGACTATTACTCAGATCCAATGCAGAATAAAACAAACAATAAATAAAACTGCACACAATTAGCTTATATGCAGTACATACACTGATTGTATGTACACCAAGTGATGCTAGGTACAGGAGTATCTGTACATAAGGTGACTGGCAGGAAATGATAAAGTGGTGCTGGTGGAGATGTGGCGGGGTGGGTTAGCGGGTGGAAGAGTTGATTAGTCTCACTGCTTGGGGAAAGTCACTGTTTTTGAGTCTGGTGGTCCTGGTGTTGGATGTTACATAGCCTGCTCCCTGATGGGAGCGGGACATACAGTCCGTGAGCAGGGTGGGAAGGACCCTTCATGATATCGCTGGCCTTTTCCGGCACTTTACTGTGTTCATCCATTATCCTCTAACCTCCAAATGTTCTGACACTCTCCTTCTGCCCAATCACTTCCACCCTGTTCCCCTTCCACCCTCCACAACCCTCCCCCCCCATCCTACCTACACTACCTCATCCCATGCTGTTACCCCTTGACACTGACACCCTGATCCACCATACACCCGGCTTCTCCCCACCTCGGCTTCACCCTCTCCTCCCTCCATCCTTGTTATTAACACCCTCCCTCACTCTCATTCCTCTCTCCCCACTCTCCCCTTCACCCCCTCTTCCTCATTCTATCTCACCTCCAGCCCTGCCCTCATCTCCTTTCCTCTTCACCCACCTCCTCATCCCTTATCTCTTCCAAAGTTGAAAGTAAATTTATTATCAAAGTACATATACAGTATGTCACCATATACAGTACAACCCTCAGGTTCACTTTCTTGCGGGCATACACAATAAATCCTACAGCTACAATAGACCCAATGAAAGACACTACCAAGAGGGAGGACAACAACTGTGCAAAAGGCAATTAGCTGTGCAAATACAAAAAGAAATAATAATAATAAATAAGCAAGAAATATGAGAACATGAGATAAAGAGTCCTTAAAAGTGAGTCCGTAGGTTGTGAGGCAGTTCAGTGTTGGGGCAAGTGAAGTTATCTCAACTGGTTCGAAAGCCTGATGTTTGAGGGGTAATAACTGTTCCTGAACCTGGTGATGTGAGTCCTGAGGCTCCTGTACCGTCATCCTGAGGGCAGCAGAGAGAAGAGAGCATGACCTGGGTGGTGGGGGTCCCTGATGATGGATGCTGCTTTCCTGCAACAACTCTCCGTGTAGATGTGCTCAATGGTGGGGAAGGCTTTATCCATGATGGACTGAGCCGTAATCACTGCTTTTTAAGGGCATTGGTGTTTCCATAGCCAGTCAATATATTCACCACTACACATCTATAGAAGCTTGTCAAACTTTTAGATGACATGCCGAACCTTCGCAAACTCTAAGGAAGTAGAGGTGCTGCCATGCTTTCTTTATCATTCCACTTACGTTCTGGGCCCAGGACAGACCCTCTGAAATGATAACACCAAGGAATTTTTAATTGCTGACCTTCTCCACCTCTGTTTCCCCCAGTAAAGACTGGCTCATGGACCTTCGGTTTCGTCTTCCTGAAGTCAATAATCAGCTCCCTGGCTTTGCTGACACTGAGGGAGAGGCTGTTGTTGTGGCACCACTCAATCTCCCTCCTAAATGCTGATTTGTCACCACTCTTGATTTGGCCAATGACAGTGGTGTCTTCAGCAAACCTAAATATGACATTGGAGCTGTGCTTAGCCTCATAGTCATAGGCATACAGCAAGTAGAGCAGGGGGCTAAGCACACAGCCTTGTGGTGCACCTGTACTGATGGAGATCGTGGAGGAGATGTTGTTGCCAATCCAAACTGACTGGGTATGCAAGGGAGGAAATCCAGGAACTAATTACACAAGGAGGCCAAGGTCTTGAAGCTTATTGATTAGTTGTGAGAGGATGATGGTTGAATGCCGAGCTCTAGTCACCTCCACCTGTCCACCTGTCACACCCTGTCTGCCCCACCCTCTTTTCTTTATCCCTCTGTCCCCATCCTCTCCTCCACACTCTCCCACCTCCCTCATTCTCCTCCTACTCTGCTCTCTCCATCTCCCTCTGCTCACTGTTGTCCCCGTGTCCCTGATACCCTCCTGTTCTTCCTGCACCCTTTCGATCTCCTCAGAGCTGTTCAATCAGTCAGCTACCACATCCTATCTGGATCAAAAGGACAAGTCGACGTCATGTGGTCACGGCCGTAACTAAACCTTCAGCCAACCTTGGGAGTCATTCACTAAACATTTAGAGGAAAATTTGTTGATGTGGGTAAATCCTGAGGCCCCTCCGAAGGCAAGGACATCAGTCAGTCCTGAAATCAAGGCCGTGCTGTCACGTGAGCCAGTCACATTTAATACTTCCTTCATATTTGCTCTTTTCCCACCTTCTTATTCTCTTTAACTCTCCACCCGATAGCTAGTACATGGGTAACAAGAGCCAACATCGCTGCCTGTGAGATGATGACACGCTCTCAGTTTGCTCAGAGTTTTTCTTTGGTGTGTCACTCAATGCATCGAAATGGAACAGGCGATGAATTATTCCAAATGCCTCCAGGCAAACCCCAGGGGTCCAGTGGGGGTTGGAGTGAGGGAGAGAGAAAAGTAAACCGGAGAAAAATAAGGTCAGAGCCAGCATTTTTGCAGAGGTCAACCATGATCACTGACTTCTCAATCACGGCACCTGAGACAGTATCTCCTGAGCCAATTGCCTCAAGAAACCTTCTTGATGCTGGATGCCAGACGTGCTGCTGAAAATCTAACAGGAATGAAGGCACGCCGCTGTGAAACGGGAGCAGGATTGTTGGAAAAATCTCCAGAAAGCTGTAAGGCGACAGTTAGATCTGAGACAATTCAGGCTGATGGGACAGTCGGGCACCAGGGAAGACAAAGGACAGCACGCTGGCATAGCAGTTGGTGCTGTTGCTTCAGTGCACCAGGTACCCAGGTCAGATCCTGAGCCTGGCACTGTCTGTGCGGTGTTTGCACGTGCTCTCCATTACCCCAGGGGCTTCCTTCAAAAGATTCACTCTCTCCCCACTCCCCAGGAAGATGCTGGCGGTTTACCGACCCCTCAATGTAGGTAGTCTGGGGTGTGTGGGGTGTCAGGGAGGGGTAGCACTTCTGGTGGGGGGACATGTCACGTTAGTCCACCTTTGGTCCCACCTGGCACTCAGCTCTCACCTGTGGCTCCACGTAACTGTTTGCATGCGACAGCCGCCACACCCTGGGCAACGGCTTCAACAAGCCGGCTAAACCAGGTGAGGGTAGCCGACGGGTCTCAAACCCTCAGTGAGATAGGGAGTTGTCTATCCCAGCGTGTGAAGACAGACTCCGGCTGATTGAGCAGACGAGACCAATGGAAGGTCCAACGGTCAAGAAGGCGGTCTCTGCAAGCGTCGTGGAACATGTAGAGCACGACAAGACACAGAAGACTTCCTGGTCATCCACTGCGCCTAGTCCCATCTCCAGCCGTCTCAACTCTGTCTTGCCACTGGATCCAGATGGGAATTGGGAAGAGAGAGTGAGGCTAACGCTGCACAACTCTCCCTCACTTAAATCCAAATCAAGCGCTAGTCTCGACACCATCAATGGTGTTGAGGTCTTCACCGATGACAACGATGGATAAACAACAACAGTGTAGGTTAATGGCAAAATGAATCAAAAGAGGAGTTGATGGATGTGTGTGAGAGAGAATAATCCACAGGGACACATGGAAATAGGAGAAATGGGGCTGGCGGGTTTGCTTCCAGGGCTAGCAAGGATCCGATGAGCTGAATTTTCATTATAAAGGTAAAATAAGGGTCAGCCACATTCCTGAGGAGATCTATACAGCACAATTCTATGCACTGCAAATAAATCCCATTCCAAGATTTTTGAAGGTCAGAATATAAATCACCTTAACACAACACACTAGCTTTTGTCAGTCATATTAACTTTCTGAAAGAACTGCTAAGTTTTAATTGTGACGGGTAAATTTATTGATGACATCCTCCCTCCACAAACCTCCTCTCACAAGACTGTAGCGTCAGACAATCCACTCATAAGCGCTTCCAAAAAATCTGTCCTTGAATGAGAATGATATTTGCTTCACTAACCGAGGCATTTTTTAGACTTTTCCAGAGACACAAAACAGGGATACAAATACAAGATCACTCCCTTCAGACCGGTTGGTCGCAATCTAATTTCAGTTACAAACAGTTCAAATGCAGCAGGAGGCTCGTACAAGTGTATTGTTTGCATTCAGCAGAGAAGTCCATTGTAAAGTGCGTTCACTCAGCAGGCAACATATGAACCTTTGACAAGTTCCATATCAGAACGTATAGACCCAAGCTAGTGAGACGCATGTGATCAAATAAAACGTGCATTATTCAAGAGCTTTTTTCTTACACAGATTCTCCAGAACTTTCTTCAAACATTATTGCAAGTCAGAGAGCAGTTAATCATATGACACAATTGTTAAAGCAGGAGGAAAGTCTTAAACTACTGCTCATTATTACACATATAAAATTGTTTTCCCTTTAAAAAACTGGTTAAACATCTTTCCAAATTTTAAAAATATCAAGCGAGTCATAGTTTGCACTCTCTCTCTACGGTTCTGTTATACTGGCAATTACCAGATACTGTTGGGGTATCTTCTCCAATTTATCAATGTCATCTCACCTTGACTCTTGCAGAAACATCACAAGTTGTACTGTCCTAGGGTAATCCAGCACAGAAACAGGCCCTTCAGCCCAAATGGTCCGTGACAGCCACAGCATCCTCCTTGCTGCTCCCCGCTATCCACATTCAGCCCACAACCCTCCAAACCGCTCCCCTCCGTGTACCTATCCAAGTGCCTCTTGAATGTTGCAATTATACCTGCCCTAGACACATCCTCTGCCAGCTCTTTCCAGGTACTCACTACGCTCTGTGCAAAGAAGTTACCTCTCAGCTCTCTTTTAAGTCTCTCCCCTCATATTTTATATCTGTGCATTCTAGTTTTAGACTTCCCAATGCTGGGGAAAAGACTGTGACCGTTTGCCCTAACCATATCCCTCATGACGATGTAAACTCCAAGAGGTCACTCTTCATTCTCCTTAACACCAAGGAATAAAGATCCAGTGTGTCGAACCTCTCCCTGTAAGCTCTCTAATCCAGGAAGCATCGCTATAACTCTCTCTTGCACCTTCTCCAGCTTGGGTGCCCAAAACTAGACACAACACTCCAAGTGTGGTGTCACCAATGGCTTACATAACTGCAGTATAATATCCCTACTCTTAATCTCATTGTCAAAACCAATGAAGGCCAGGGTGCCGAACACCTTCTTCACCTCCCTGTTTACTTGTATGCTTGCTTTCAGTGGACTACCCACGTCCCTTGGTTCCACATCGCTCATCAGTGCCCTGACCTTCACTGTGTAGGTCCCACCCCATTTTGACTGCAAAGTGCATCACCTCACATTTATCTAGGTTGAAGTACATTTGCCATTCATCACCCTATCTTCCTAACTGATCAAAATCTCTTTGCATTTCGTTGTAACTTGCTTCACTATCAACACGACACCCCAGTTTAGTATCATCAGCAAACTTACTAACCACACCATGTACACTCATACCCAAATCATAAGTAATGAATAACAGAGGTCCCAGCATTGACCCTTGGCGCACCACCCTAGTCACGGGCCTCCAGCAGGAGAAGCGACCTTCAACCATCACCCTCTGCTTCCTATCATCAAGCCGTTTCTGAATCCATCTCTCTATCTGCCCTGAATATCATGTGACCTAACCTTCCAGTCCAGCTTCCCATGTGGGACCTTGTCAAAGGCCTTCCCTTCATCTACCTCCTTAGTTAGCGCATTCCAAAACAGTCAACAGACATGACTGTCCACACACACAAATCTGACTACTCCTGATCAGGCCTTCACAATCCAAGTGATAGTAGAACCCGTTTCTTAGAATTCCCTGCCATAATGTTGTACTGGACCGACCGATGCAAAGATAATAGTACCACAAATACACTAACACACGTAATTCCTTTTCAAACCTTTATTCTTTACTCATAGCATGCTATGGGGAAGTTACAGACTGATCTCCCAAAAGAGCCAGTCCGGACACTGCCCCTGAATTACACAATCCTCCATAATTTATAACATTGATCAGGTAGCAGGAAATCTTACGATTACAAGTTTAGACAATATTAGAATCATTTCAATCACATGCTAAGATACAATTAGATGTAAAATAATCATTGGTTAGTTAGTTATAATAATTTTAAGCCAAAGCTAGCCCATCAGTTCCTCATTCGGACACCTTCCCCTTTTCCCCAGAACATTCTAGCCCTTACACTATACTTCCCATATTTAGCTATACCTTGAGGTGCTTCTGCATGATCAGATAGTTCCTTATTTGAACCTTTGCCTATCTTTAGAGGATAATGACTAGTACGTCACCGGTTGCTGGCTAAAGCTTCTTTCTGACTGTCCAAAACAGTAAACTAAGGCGCACACAAGGTGATTGATCATAAGTTAATCAGTGTTCTTAGTCTACAGCCCTATTTACCTATCCCTTCACTCCACCAATAACTTCCCCACAAATGAAGTCAGGATCACCAGTCTGTGACTGTCCCCTGGTCTGTTCCTGCAACCCTTAATGAACAATGGAACAACATTAGCCTCCCTCCAGTCCTATGGAACTTCACCAGTAGCTAACAACAAAGCTATTATTTCTACAAGGGCTTTGGTGATTTCTTCTTTGGCCTCCCATAAGGTCCAGGGGTGTACTTGATCAGGTCCTGGGGATTTGCTCACCTTAATGTGCTTTGATGCAGCAAATCAAAGTATATTTATTATCAAAGAATGTATAAATTCTACACCTTGAGAATTGTTTGCTTACAGGCAGCCACAAAGCAAGAAACTCGGAGAACCCGCCCATGTGTGGTGGAGGGGATCTATAATATAACTCTATCAAGGCGACCATCCCCTTCATATTTCTAGGTTCTACCCAAATGGCCCGATTAGATGATCTCTCAGGAAAATCCTCCCTAAGCCCTACAAATAATGTCCTCCCTTATCTAAAGGCAACATCACCTCCTTCTTTTTACATTCCTCTGGCATGCCCAAAGCATCTGTATCCCAGAACCTCAAGATGCCAGAGATGCCCTTCTCTCATCCATGTTTGGATAATAGTCACAATATGCCAATCCCTAAGGCAATTCACATCCTCAGTTCATCTGCTTTACCTGGTATGCCACGTGCATTGAAATAGATGCAGTTTAAAGCAGTGGTCCTCTCTGCCCTTTTACTGTAAATGGGGCTATCCTGATTGCTCCATGTACCCTTATCTTCACACCAACTTCACTCTCTCGAGTTCCACTCCTCTGCCAATCTGGTTTAAAAGCTGGTGACAAAAGTGTATTTCACTGCTGTGGTATTGGTCTGCCTCTAGTTCAAATGCAACTGGCCTCTCTTGTGCAGGTCACCTCTACCCCAGGAAACATCCCAATGATCCAAAAACCTGAATCTCTGCCCTGAGCATTGTCTCTTCAGCCAAGCATCCACCTCACCTATCTTTCTGTTCCTGCACTCACTGTTACATGGCACTGTGACTAATCTGGAGATCACTGCCCTCGAGTTTCTGCGTTTTAATTCCCTACCTAACTCCTTATACCCACCTGCAGGACCTCAACTTTTGTTCTGCCTACGTCATTGGGTCCAATGTGTACCACTGTTAATCCTCCTCTTGAGAATTTCCTGAAACTGCTCACAGACATCTTTGACCCAGGAGACAGCACACTATATTGGCTCTCCTCTGCAGCCACGGGATCTACTGTGGGTCCCCCTCACTATCAAGACTTCTGTCACTATCGCCCTGTCTGATGCACCATTTCCTTCTGAGCTTCAGAGTGGGTCACAGATGCCAGAAGCTTAACTAACAGTCCCTGAAAGAACAATCTACTCAACGGTATCCAAGAGGCTATACCTGTTAATGAGCAGAATGCCAGCAGGGGAGCCCTGCACTGACTGCCTGCTCCCTTTATTCTCCTAGTGATTATCCATCTGTCTGTCTAGTTTGGGTGTAACCATCTCAGTAAAAGCCTTTAGGTTTACAGTACCTCAGATCCAGCGCCAGTTCCTCGATCCCACCTCGATGAACTTCCCTCAGATGTAGTCATCAGAAAAACCACGAGGTTCTCTGACCTCCCATGCCTTCAAGTTCAAGTTTAATTGTCATTCAACCACACATAAATACCCTTGAGTACAGCCAAATGAAACAGTGTTACTCTGGGGCCAAGGTGCAAAACACAGTACCAACAGTCACACACAGAACATGGCACGTATCGCACATATAAGATAGCAAGCATATACGAGGTAGCAATGAAATACAGTCAGAGAAATATATATAGTCCAAGTCCCTGAGTCCAATAATGTTGCAGCAGTCTGCAGCTGAATATAATACGTGTCTTCCACTGAGCAAACACTATGGGGGAGAGGGGAGTACTAACTCCAGAATGGACACCGCACCACAATGCCTCTAGCACTCCGGTGGAGCCTCCGACTCCGACGCCTCCCCCAGGATAGCTGCGGCGTGAGGCCTAGTCCCTCACTACGACCAAGGCCATGGTGCTCCGCCGCTGATCACCAACGAAGCAGTGAGTTGCACTTGCAACATTCCTCGCTGCCAATGTCCAACGGGGTCTTGCAATCGCAAGAAAAGTGACTAAGACGATCACTCGCTGTTCGAATGCACACACCTCCTTTGCGCGCTGATGCCTCTCTGTCACAGGCAGCATCGCAGTCAGCACCAAATCCAGCTCCTTCAGTTTTCCACCAATGAGCACCTCACTGACAGGGTATACCATTCATACTTCCAGTCCTTAATGTCCGGCAGGGTCTTGCAATCATAAAAAAACACGTTTTAAAAAAGGCAATAACACTTTTGGTTGATCCTGTAGAAGCTGCTGGGTCTGAGTGCATCGCCATCTTACCAGAAGGCCTGAAATCTTGCAGAAGGGGCCCTAACTGTCCTCCTGACTACAATGAAACAAGGACTAAGAATAACAACAAAATGGAACCTTACCTGTTCTTACCTGTGCCTACTCACTGAAGCCCTTTTAAAGAGCTGCTCTCACTCCCCAAACCTGGGCCACTTACTCTGTCGCTTCATGTTAAAGCCTCTCCACACATTGGCTCCTTTTGACAGTATCTGGACTCACTTCAGAAACATCTGCAATCTTTGAGTCTCCCTTTGCTATTCCCCAGGGTGTCATGCATTGGGATTAAATAGTCAATGTGGATTTCATGGAACTGCGGAGCACAGGATGCTCGCATGTGAAATCCTTCAGTGTAAGGTAGCCCTTGCACATCAGCTACCACATGGACTTGATAGTGTGTGGTCTTGGTCTAATAGCAGGGAGGTGAAAAACATTTGGAGTGAAGAAGGAAGAAAAGCCATCTGACGTAGGTGTATAAGATTATGAGGGGCACATACAGAGTGGACAGCTAGCAGCTTTTTCCCAGGGCAACAATGGCTAATTCAATTGAATTGAATTGACTTTATTTCTTACATCCTTCACATACATGAGGAGTAAAAATCTTTACATTACATCTCCATCTAAATGTTCAATGTGCAATCATAGTAATTTATAATAAATAGAACAGTCAATGTAACATAGAAATACACTCAAATCAGCGTGAGTTAATCAGTCTGATGGCCTGGTGGAAGAAGCTGTCCCGGACCCTGTTGGTCCTGGCTTTTATGCTGCGGTACCGTTTCTGGGAAGGGAGCAGCTGGACTAGATTGTGGTTGGGGTGACTCGGGTCCCCAATGATCCTTCGGGCCCTTTTCTCACACTCATCTTTGTAAATGTCCTGAATCATGGGAAGTTCACAACTACAGATGTGCTGGGCTGTCCGCACTACTCTCTGCAGAATCCTGTGATTTAGGGAGGTTCAGTTCCCATACCAGACAGTGATGCAGCCAGTCAAGATGCTCTCAATTGTGCCCCTGTAGAAATTTCTTAGGATTTGGGGACCCATACCAAACTTCCTCAGCTGTCTGAGGTGCAAGAGGCGCTGATGTGCCTTTTCAACCACATAGCTGGTGTGTACAGACCACGTGAGGTCCTTGTTGATGTGGATGCCGAGGAACTTAAAGCTGTTTACCAGAGGCCATCCGTTTAAGGTGAGTGGAAGTTTAGGGGAAATGCCAGAGGTCATATTTTTTTTACCCAGAGGGAATAGGAGCCTAGAAGGCAATGGTTAGAGTGGTGGGAGGGGCTGATACAATAGGGACACTTAAGAGACTCTTAACTAGGCACATGGACGTAAGAAACTGGGAGAGATATGGGCCGTGTAAGAAGGAATGCGTTAGGTGGGATCTGTACAAAAGGGACAGGTTGCATTTGAATCTGAGGAGACTGATATTCTTGTGGGCAGGTTTGCTAGAGCTGTTGGGAGTGGTTTAAACTAATATGGCAGGGGGATGGGAACCAAGATGATAGAGCTGAGAATGAGCCAGCAGGTTTACAAGTCAATGATGGGTGTAACATGAATGTAAGGAAGGACCAAGGCAATTACTGGATACAAATGCAGACAGAACAATGAGTTAAATTGTACCACAGAGGCAAAATTCAAAAGGCTGAAGAACGCAGGACTGAAGGTGTTGTATTTAAATGTGCATATCATTTGGAATAAGGTGGACAAACTTGTGGCGCAATTAGAGATTGGCCTTATGGTTGGTATGACGTTGTGGGCATCACTGAGTCATGGCTGAAAGAAGGCCATAGTTGGGGGTCTAACATCAAAGGATGTACTTTATATCAAAAGGACAGGCAGGAAGGCATAGGTGGTGGTGTGGCTCTGTTGGTAAGAGATGGAATTACAACTTTAGAAAGAGGTGACATAGGGTCAGAGAAAGTTGAAACTTTGTTGGCGGAGTTAAGAAACAGTAAGGGTGAAAAAACCATTATGGGAATCATATACAGGCCTCCAAATAGTAGCCAAAATGTGGGGTTGAGATTGCAAATGGAGCTGGAAAAGGCATGTAATAAGGGTAATGACACGATTGTATTGCAGGATTTCAATATGCAAGGGGATTGGGAAAATCAGGTTGGTGTCAGATCACAAGAGAGGAAATTTATAGAATGCCTATGAGATGACGTTTTAGAGCAGCTTGTGCTTGAGCCTACTCAGGGAAAGAATATCTTAGATTGGGTGTTGTGTAATAACCCAGACCTTATTAGGAAGCTTAGTGTAAAGGAACCCTTAGGAGACAGTGATCATAATATGATTGAATTCATACTGCTGTTTGAGAGGGAGAAGCAGAAGTCACGTGTATCAGTATCGCAATGGAATAAAGAGAGTTACAGAGGCATGAGAGAGGAGCTTGCCCAAGTGGAATGCAGGAGGATACTGGCAGGGATGATGGCAGAGCAGAGATGGCTGAAGTTTCTGGAAATAGTTCACAAAGCGCAATTTGATATGTCCCACGGAAGAAGAAGTTCTCAAAAGGCAGGAGTTGGCAACCGTGGCTGACAACAGAAGTTAATGACTGCATAAAAGCCAAAGAAAGGGCAAATAAGGTAGCAAAAGTGAGTGGGAAGTTTTTAAAATCCAACAAAAGACAACTAGAAAGCTATAAGAAGGGAAAAGATGAAATATGAGGGCAAACTAGCCAATAATATAAAGCAGGATACCAAAAGTTATTTCACTTATATAAGAGTAAAAGGGAGGTGAGAGTTGATACTGGATCACTGGAAAATGATGCTGGTGAGGTAGTAATAGGAGACAAAGAAATGGCAGAGGAACTTATTGGGTACTTTGCATCAGTCTGAACAGTGGAGGACTCTAGCAGTGTGCCAGAGATCCATGCGTGTCAGTGAGCAGGAGTGAGTGCCATTGCTATTACAAAGGAAAAAACGCTAGGCAAACCTCAAAGGTCCTAAGGTGGATAAGTCACCTGGACCAGATGGACTACATCCCAGAGTCATGAGAGAGGTTGCTGAAGAGATAATAGATATATTGGTCATGATCTTTCAAGAATCACTTGATTATGGTATGGTCCTGGAGGACTGGAGGATTACAAGTGTCACTGCACTCTTTAAGAAAAGAGGAAGGCAAAATAAAGGAAATTATAGGCCAATTAGCCTAACCTCAGCGGTTGGAAAAGTGATGGAGTGTATTGTTAAGGATGAGGTTTTGGGGTACTTGGAGACTAATGATAAAATAAGTCAAAGTCAACCTGGTTTCTGTAAAGGGAAATCTTGCCTGACAAATCTGTTCCTTGAGGAAGTAACAAGCAGAGTGGACAAAGGAGAGACAGTGGATGTCATTTACTTAGATTTTCAGAAGGTGTTTGATAAGGTGCCACACACGAGGCTGCTGAGCAAGACAAAATTCTATGATGTTACAGGAAAGATACTGGCATAGATACAGGAATGGCTGACTGGCAGGAGGTAGTGAATGGGAATAAAGGGGGCCTTTTCTGGTTGGCTGCCAGTGACTAGTGGTGTTCCTCAGTGGTCAGTATTGGGACCACTACTTTTCACATTGTTTGTCAGTGATTTGGATAATGGAATTGATGGCTTTGTGGCAGAGTTTGCAAATGATACGGAGATAGGTGGAGGGGTAGGTAGTGCTGAGGAAGCAATGTGATTGTAGCAGGACTTAGACAAATTGGAAGAACGGGCAAAAAAGTGGCAGGTGGAATAAAGTGTTGGGAAATGTATGTTAATGCATTTTGGTAAAAGGGACAATAGTGCAGACTATTATCTAAATGGGGAGAAGGTTCAAACATCAGAGGTGCAGAGGGACTTGGGAGACCTCCTGCAAGACTCCCAGAAAGATAATTTACAGGTTGAGTCTGTGGTAAAAAGGGCAAATGCAATGTCAGCATTTATTTCAAGGGGAATAGAATATAAAAGCAAGGAGATAATGCTGAGCCTTTTTAAGACACTAGCCAGGCCACACTTGGAGCATTGTCAACAGTTTTCGGCCCCATATTTCAGAAAGTACTTGGTGTCATTGGAGAGAGTCCAGAGGGGGTTCACGAGAATGATTCCGGGAATGAAGGGGTTAACATATGAGAAACATTTGGCAGCTTTGGGCCTGTACTCACTGGAATTTAGAAGAATGCGGTGGGATCACATTGAAAGCTACGAAATGTTGAAAAGACTAGACAGGGTGGGTGTGGAGAGGATGCTTCCTATGGTGGGGGTATCCAGAACTAGAGGGCACAGCCTCATAATTGAACAGAAGTAAGGAGGAATTTTTTTAACCAAAGGATAGTGAATCTGTAGAATGCTCTGCCACAAACTGCAGTGGAGGCCAAGCCAGAGGTATATTTAAGGCAGAAGTTGATCATTTCCTGATTGGTCAGGGCATCAGAGGATATGGCAAGAAGACAGGTGTATGGGGTTGAGTGGGATCTGGGACCAGCGGAGCAGACTCGATGGGCTGAATGGCCTAATTCTGCTCCTATGTCTTATGGTTTTATGGTTCTACGGAATGGTTAGGCTGATCGTGGAGCAGGTTTACATAGATCAGCACAACATCATGGGCCAAAGGGCTATACTATGCTATAATGTGCACAGACACATACATAAGCCTGGACGTATTGTAATCACACTGACTAAACACACTCAAATGGACATTCACTCTTGTGTACACTTTCTTCCAACATGCCCCTTCCCCCACCCATCCATTAACCTCCTCTTGGTTCTCTTTCTCTTCTCCCTGATCGTCACAGCCCTCTGGATCTCTTCCTCCTCCCAACCCATCTTCCCTTCATTATCCCCCTCTCTCAAAGCCAATGTCCATAACCAAACCAGAAGCAACCTTTCCAGAGTCCAGTCGTGTGAAATGAGCTGAGGGTTGCTGGGATTAGAATTGGCGCTCTGCATAACCAGTGTGCAGTAGCTCAGTGGCTCCACAACAAGTGGATTAGAGGAAATGTCTGCAGCCCTGACACGTCCAGTACTGAGCGACCTGGTTGATCTTGCACAAGGAACGTGAGGGCTCGTCAGGTATTGGAGAACAGGCGAAGTCCCAGAAGGATAGAATGCAAAATTGGGGAAGATTTGCTCCAATCGCACCAGACGTTGCTGAATTTACACCTGCAACCTCTCTGTGTGTTTTGGTCATGTTTAGGGAGAGATCTGCATACCTTGGTGGGAATGCAGAATATTCCCCACTCTGACTTTTTACCTCTTCTCACCTGCCTATCACTTCTCCCTGGGTCCTCTCCCACTTCCCTTCCTCCTGTGGTCCACTCTCCTCTCCGATCATATTCCTTCTGCTCCAGCCCTTGTCCTTTCTCACCCACCTGGCTTCACCTATCACCTTCCTGCTAGCCTCCTTCCTCTCCCTCCACCTTTTTTATTCTGGTGTCTTCCTCCTTCCTTCTCAGTCCTGAAGAAGGGTCTTGGCCTGAAACGTCAGCTATCTACTCATTTCCAAAGCTTCTGCCTGACCTGCTGAGTTCCTGCAGCATTTTGTGTGTGATACAGCAACAGTACTCTGGATTGGTTCGAGAATGAGGGCATTATTTGGTAAGGATGCGTTGTGCGCATTGGACCTGTGTTTAAAAGGAGTCTGGGGCTGAGGGAAGTATGATGTGTGGATGGGATGGTAGGGGAGGGGCAGGAGCAACTATTCCTTAAAGAAAATGGGGATAATTTTGCTTTGGGCTACAGTGGCCACAGGATCAGATGGGAGCCCAGAGCAGAGGACAAGAATGCAGAGTGTTTGCCTGGATTATACTGTACATTCACATGTCTGGAGCTGAGTCTTAAAGCCATAAATTTCTGATTACCACTGGATCATTGCTAATCATTTTATAGCAAATCAAACCAAGAAAAAATGCAAAAAAAGAACAGATTTCCGTGAGTTGTAAACCTTTCCTGATTTGAGTCACGTTCAATGGAAGTAAGTTTCATACTTAGTGATGGCATTATTGACATTTCTGTACATTTTGGTTACTTCTATGATAATTTCCAAATTGCTGCATGAAGAGTAAAAGGTCACCCTCATCACCGGCTGATGTGGGAAGCTGGAGATCAGGCCGCCTCCCTCATTCCTAAGGATTTCTCCCTTGGGAATGAGATTCAGTGACAGTAAAACTCTCTGTGGTAGTGCCTCAAAGTGCAATTGTCTTCTGTCCAGCCGCCCTCTGTATGAGTCAGTGATGCACTCCTGCCAGTGAGGGTGCTTGCAAATAAGCAGGGTGTAGGTTCTGTATTTCTAAACATGGTGATGGCTTTCTAGCACAGAGTGCGCTTCGAGCCACGCTGCCCAGCAACCCCCGATTTAATCATAACCCGAATCACGAGGCCAACCGGTACGCCTTTGGAATGTGGGAAAAACCAGAACACCCAGAGAGGTCACAGGGAGAACATAAAAACTCCTTAAAGACCATGGTGGGAATTGAACCCCAGTCACTGGTACCGCAAAGCACTGTGCTAACCAACACGCTTGTGGTAAACCATATATATGTTGTAACTGGGTTAACTGTCTGGACACGTCCCTCTGCTGACTGTCCCTGTGGCTTCTCCCACAGATTCCTGTATAAAGGTGATTTCACCCTGCCCCTCCCCATCAGTCCGGGGGCAGACACTCACTGTGGAGGTCGTATTGTACAGCGAATAAAAGCCTTTCAATATTTTACCCAACTTCAGTCTTTGGAGTTATTGAATGTTCTTCAATTTTATTCGTTGTACATTTTAAAGCATGGAACACTCACTGAGACCCAACAAATTAGACCTCAATCCGCAAACGCCAGAAGCTGGAAATGCTTTCGAACTCTGGCTGGTCTACTTCGAAGCGTACCTAGAGGAGATTAAAGCGACTGACCCCGTAGAGAAGCGCAGAGTTCTACTCTCCAGGGTCAGTCCACGGGTCTATTCGCTGATTAGAGACCAGCCAAGCTACGCTGGCGTGATGAGCACCCTCAAAGGACAATACCTGTGGCCGATAAACAGCGTCTGTACTCGGCATCGCTTAGCGACACGGCAACAACGGCACGGGGGATCAAGTACTGAGTTCGTCCAGGCCCTACAGACACTCGTGCGGGCCTGCAATTGCCAGGAGCTGACGGCGGCGCAGCATGCAGAACTCCTAGTGAGAGATGCCTTCGTCACGGGGACCAGGTCAGTGTATGTGCGCCAGCGGCTGCTGGAAAAGGCCGATCTTACCTTAAGTCCGGCGATCAAGCTGGCCGACACGCTGGAGGCCGCTTTGCACAACTCTGAGGCTCTCCAGGCACGCGATCCCCCAACGGCCTCGTGGGCATCGCAGACCCTGCAACCCGTCAGCGAGTCGACCTCGGCTACTGCCAGTCACGAGTCCACGAAGTGCTACTTCTGCGGACTCGAGAAGCAACCCCAGAAATGCTGCCCAGCTCGACAAGCTACCTGCTCCAGCTGCGGAAAGAAGGGCCACTTCGCCAAGGTCTGTAAGTTCAAACCGCGAGTGGGATCGAGCAGCGCCGCGTGCGAGATGTGGGGGTCGCCATCTTGCCTGCCGCCTTCTTCCCTGCACGCCACCACCACGTGCGAGACACGGGGGCGGCCATCTAGGTTGGCACCCCCTCCCACCACCTACGACCAACGGGTGCTCATGGGGCACCCCACTGTGCCGGACCAAGACAGCGACCCCACCCTGGCTTCTGTGACCCTCAACCAAAGCGCTCCCCACCAGCTCGCAAGGTCAATGATGGACATCCTGGTAGAGGGGCGCAGGACAAGCTGCCTGTTTGACACAGGCAGCATGGAGAGTTTTATCCACCCGGACACGGTGCAGCATTGCGGACTCGTGATACGGCCGGTAAGTCGGAGGGTCGCCATGGCTTCTGGGTCGCATACAACAGACATCCAGGGGGGTTGTGTAGTGACGCTAGTGGTGCAGGGCACAGAATATCGGGACTTTACGTTACTGGTCCTGCCTCAACTGTGTGCCCCTGTGCTATTGGGGCTCGACTTCCAGAGCCACCTGAAAAGCGTGACAATGGAGTATGATGAGCCCCTCCCACCAATCACTGTCGGAAATCCTCAGTTTTGTAGGAATACGTCACATACCCCGCTACTGACCACCCACACACACCAACCCGCACATCCCACCCAACACCACCATGTCAACAGCCGCACTACGGGCACCACTTGCGGCCTCTCCACCCTCAAGATCCCTCCCCAACCGCTGTTCGCCAACCTGACCCCCGACTGTAAACCTGTGGCAACTAAAAGCAGGAGGTACAGCGCGGGGGACAGAGCTTTCATTAAGTCGGAGGTGCAGCGGCTGCTCAGGGAGGGGGTCATTGAGGTAAGCACAAGTCCTTGGAGGGCGCAGGTGGTCGTTGTTCGGAACGGGGAGAAGAATAGGATGGTCGTGGACTATAGCCAGACCGTCAATAGGTTCACGCAGCTTGACGCGTACCCTCTACCCCGCATCGCGGATATGGTCAATCAGATAGCACAGCACAAGGTGTACTCGACCATAGACTTAAAATCCACTTACCATCAGCTCCCCATCCGCCGGGAGGACCGCCCTTACACTGCCTTCGAGGCGGACGGCAGGTTTTATCAATTCCTGCGCGTCCCCTTCGGTGTCACAAATGGTGTATCTAGACCATAAGACCATAAGACAAAGGAGCAGAAGTAGGCCATTCAGCCCATCGAGTCTGCTCTGCCATTTTATCATGAGCTGATCCATTTTATCCTATTTAGTCCCACTGCCCCGCCTTCTCACCATAACCTTTGATGCCCTGGCTACTCAGATACCTATCAATCTCTGCCTTAAATACACCCAATAACTTGGCCTCCACTGCTGCCCGTGGCAACAAATTCCATAGATTCACCACCCTCTGACTAAAAAAATTTTTTCGCATTTCTGTTCTGAAAGGGCGCCCTTCAATCCTGAAGTCATGCCCTCTCGTACTAGACTCCCCCATCATGGGAAACAACTTTGCCACATCCACTCTGTCCATGCCTTTTAACATTCGAAATGTTTCTATGAGTTCTCCCCTCATTCTTCTAAACTCCAAGGAATACAGTCCAAGAGCGGACAAACGTTCCTCATATGTTAACCCTCTCATTCCCGGAATCATTCCAGTGAATCTTCTCTGTACCCTCTCCAACGTCAGCACATCCTTTCTTAAATAAGGAGACCAAAACTGCCCACAATACTCCAAGTGAGGTCTCACCAGCGCCTTATAGAGCCTCAACATCACATCCCTGCTCCTATACTCTATTCCTCTAGAAATGAATGCCAACATTGCATTCATCTTCTTCACTACCGACTCAACCTGGAGGTTAACTTTAAGGGAATCCTGTACGAGGACTCCCAAGTCCCGTTGCATCTCAGAACTTTGAATTCTTTCCCCATTTAAATAATAGTCTGCCCGTTTATTTTTTCTGCCAAAGTGCATAACCATACACTTTCCAACATAATACTTCATTTGCCACTTCTCTGCCCATTCTTCCAATCTATCCAAGTCTCTCTGCAGATTCTCCGTTTCCTCAGCACTACCGGCCCCTCCACCTATCTTCGTATCGTCAGCAAACTTAGCCACAAAGCCATCTATTCCATAATCTGTCCTCCAGAGGGCAATGGACCGGATGGTGGACCAGTGCCAACTGAAGGCCACGTTCCCATATCTGGATAACATCACCATCTGCGGTCACGACCTCCAAAAATTTCTCCAAGCGGCCAAAACTTTCAATCTCACCTATAACAAGGACAAGTGTGTATTCGGGACCACCCAACTTGCTATCCTTGGGTGTGTCATGGAGAACGGAGTCATTGGCCCTGACCCGACTGTATGCGCCCCCTGTTGGAACTCCCTCTTCCCAATACCCTCAGAGCCCTCAAGGGTGCCAGGGCTTCTTTTCATATTACGCCCAATGGGTCTCTAACTATGCAGACAAGGCCTGCCCCCTGGTCAAGTCCACCAGATTCCCCCTCTCAGCCGAGGCCCACGCGGCCTTCAGCAGTATTAAAGGGGACATTGCCAAAGCAGCAATGCATGTGGTGGATGAGGCCATTCCCTTCCAAGTACAGAGTGACGCCTCCGACTTTGCGCTGGCTGCTACCCTCAACCAGGTGGGAAGACTGGTGGCGTTCTTCTCCCGTACCCTTCAAGGCCCTGAACTTCGGCACTCCGCGGTAGAGAAAGAGGCCCAGGCCATAGTGGAAGCTATTAGGCACTGGAGGCACTATCTCGCCAGCAAAAAGTTCACCCTGCTAACTGACCAGCGCTCAGTCACATTCATGTTTAATAATCAGCAGTGGAGCAAAATCAAAAATGATAAAATTCTGAGGTGGAGAATCGAACTCTCCACCTTCAACTATGACATCATATACAGGCCTGGGAAGCTCAACGAGCCCTCCGATGCCCTATCCCGGGGAACATGCGCCAGCGCGCAGATCGACCGGCTATACGCCCTACATGTAGACCTTTGCCACCCGGGAGTCACCCGGCTTTTCCACTTCGTGTAAGCCCGGAACCTGCCCTACTCCCTTGAGGAGATCAGGACGATGACCAGGGACTGCCAAGTCTGCGTAGAGTGCAAACCGCACTTCTACCGACCCGAAAAGGCACAACTAATCAAGGCCACCCGCCCCTTTGAGCGACTGAGTGTTGACTTTAAGGGCCCCCTTCCCTCCATCGACCGCAATGTGTACTTTCTTAACGTAATTGACGAGTACTCGCGATTCCCCCTCGCCATCCCCTGCCCCGACACCACTACCACGTCAGTTATAAAAGCCCTGCGCAAGCTCTTCACTCTGTTCGGATACCCATGCTATATCCACAGTGACAGAGGGTCCTCGTTTATGAGTGATGAGCTATGCCAATATCTACTGGCTAGGGGAATTGCAACCAGTAGGACCACGAGCTATAATCCCCGGGGGAATGGACAGGTGGAGAAGCAGAATGCCATGGTGTGGAAAGCCACACTCTTAGCCCTCAGGTCAAAGGGACTGCCGGTCTCCCGCTGGCAGGAGGTCCTTCCCGAGGCACTCCACTCCATCCGCTCCCTGTTATGCACGTCCACCAATGCCACCCCTCATGAGCGGCTCTTTTCATTTCCCAGAAAGTCGACCACTGGGACCACCCTCCCGACCTGGCTGACGTCCCCGGGGCCAGTGCTGCTTCGGAAACATGCGAGGAGCAATAAATACTCCCCGATGGTCGAGAGGGTTCACTTACTTCATGCGAACCCCCAGTATGCCTACGTGGTTTTACCTGATGGGCGGGACGACACAGTCTCCATCCGCGACCTGGCGCTCGCAGGAGCACTGGGCCCTTACCCTGAACACTCCATGGTGACTATTGACCCCGTACCCACCGATGTATATACCCACGAGACACCGTGCACCCCAAACCCTATACAGACACCACACGACTCTCCCATACCGGGCGCAACGCACACGCACGAGGGATTACCGACGCCTAACGTGCTGACACCTCAAGTCAGGCCGGAGCCAGCACAACCACCATCGCCAGTGCAATCACCACCGGTGCTACGTAGATCACAGCGACGGACTCGACCGCCTGATAGACTTGACCTGTAAATATACTTGTTTTAAATACTGTCAGTCACTTCACCTCGCAGGATTCTTTTTAAAAAAAAAAGGAGGGGTGAATGTGGTAATCCATGTATATGTTGTAACTGGATTAACTATCTGGACACGCCCCTCTGCTGACTGCCCCATGGCTCCTCCCACAGAACCCTGAATAAAGGCGATTGCGCCATTGCTCCTCCTCTCAGTCCAGGGCAAATACTCAGCATGGAGGTCATATTGTACAGCGAATAAAAGCCTTTCAGTATTTTACCCAACTTCAGTCTTTTGGAGTTATTGAAGGTGCTTCAACGCTACCGGGCCACACTACTAATCAGATGATAAAGTGACCAGAAGTAACTGCAGGAGGTATCTGGAGGGGGAGATATCCTTTAAACAGCTAGTGATCCTCATGGCGTTAAGCAGGGCGCAACATATTCATTGATTCACATTGCTTAAAGGAATGGACGCCCCCCCTGGTCTTCAGCCTGCTCTGGACATTTTCATTGCCAATCCCATCATCTCACTCTGGTGCTCCTCCCCCCTTTTCTTTCTTCCATGGCCTCTGTCCTCTCATGCTGGATTCCCTCTTCTCCAGCCCTGTATCTCTTTCACCAACCAACTTCCCAGCTCTTTATCTCACCCCTCCCCCTCCCGGTTTCACCTATCACTTTGTGCTTCTCCCTCCCCTCCCCCACTTTTTAACTCCACTCCTCATCTTTTTTTCTCCAGTCCTGCGAAGGGTATCGACCCGAAATGTCGACTGTACTTTTTTCCATAGATTCTGCCTGACCTGCTGAGTTCCTCCAGCATTTTGTGTGTGTTGCTCGGATTTCCAGCATCTGCAGATTTTCTCTTGTTTGTGAAGGATTGCCCCTGCTGTGAGCTTTCCCATCATTAGTCCTGCTGTGGCCCCAAATGTCAGCTGTCTATTTCCCTCCACTGAAGCTGCCTGACTTGCTGAGTTCCTCCAGCGTTTTGTGCGTGTTGCTCAAAATTCCCAGCATCTGCAGAACCATTATTTAAACTTTATTCTCTCCTGCTGGACATACAGCTGATGTCGAGGGTAGTTGTGTGGTTTATGCTCCAGATTCTCTGGCTATCAGGAAACCAATGCATCACAACCTGGAAACTGTTGAGCATGTCAGGTGCCCAGAATAACTCCAGTATTTGCTTGTGATTCATGGCTAACAAATAGCAAGTCCACGAACGGGAACGCACTCCCAAGGGTAGGACCTTGAGGAACAATTGGTGTTGGTGCTGAGGTGTTACATTCTTTCTTTAGTCCTCATCTTCATGTGATTCAGTGAGATTATTAAGGACGGCAATGTGATTAATATTCTGAATCTGCTAAAACACAATTTAAACAGCAGCATTTCCAAATGCACCATGCAAACCAGCTAAAACTGAATAAGATATTCCTTAAATAGCACTCTGTCAGATGGAGATATGTCTGTACATTAATCGTGATAGAAATGATTCAGATAAATGTTCACTGCAAAGCACTTTCCCTTCATCCTGAGTCAAATTTGGAATTGTGGTGTCATGTTGGTCAGGGTGAATGTCGCCTTATGAGAAAGGCTTCCTTTGTATTTCTCTGTTACTAAGGTAACATGGGAAGAATTAACTATCACCAGTTACTTTGCTTCACAATAAATCAATGATGTTTTGCAGAGGCAGCTGGCAAAGCCAAGGCAGTCCTTGAGCAGGGACAATTTGCTGTTAGACTTGTTCTTTCTTAAACCCACTCAGCACAAAGTCTTCCAAAACTCCACAAACAATCTTCTTTCAATATTTTTATTAGCTTCTACATAGAAGAATACAGAGTACAAGAAAGTATATATAAAGGTCAAAAAAACAACTACCAATTACATTATATCTATTCATAATAACAATCTCATTGCCCTGCATTCATGTAGGTTAGTCAAAGTTATATTGAAATACACTAATTTATTACAAAAAGGTCCTACCAAGACCGAAGCTGTTTATTAAGGAGAAAAAAGGTAAAATACCTTCTCGTATAATAGAAATTAATAATAGCCAACATCTGAATTTAAACAATGAATTACAGGTTTTGAAAGTTTTGAAAATAATTCAGAAAGGGTCCCCACAATGTCTTAACAAGATTCAGAAAATGAACAACGAATCCTCTCTAAATCTAAGCATGACATAACGTCACATAACCATTGAGCATGAATAGGAGGAGAAACATCTTTCCATTTAAACAAAAGTGCCCTCCTAGCTATAAGAGAGGTAAAGGCCAAAATATGTGAATATGATGTCTTCAACTTGATATCTTGTCCTGCAACAATACCGAATAAGGCCGTCAGAGGATTAGGCTTAAAATTGACTTTGAAAAGTAAAGAAAAAGTTTGAAAAACTTCCTTCCAATATTTTTCAAGACATGGACAAGTCCAAAACACATGAATTAATGAAACTTCTACACTATTGCATCTGTCACAGTAGGGAGATATATCCGAATAAAAATGAGATAGCTTATCTTTAGTTATGTGGACCTTAAATTGTACAACCAATCTTTAAACCTCCCCTACCACCCTTACTCCATCTGTTGCACTTTGCTTCTCCAGCTACTGAATGACACCTTCACAAAAGCAACAAAAAACACATTTTATGGTGGTGGAGTAACTCATTAAACTAGTTTGAGAGTATGGGTATCAGGATGCTCGTGGGTCACAGCCAAGGACTCTCCCATGGTGAGTTCGGGCATTCGCTGGCCCTGCTGAAGGTTGCAACATCTTGCAACAGGGAGCCAAGTCTCACTCCTCTGCTATCCAAAACTGTTTAACATACATAGACCCCTCACAGGGTCACGAACTAAAAGACCCCAAGTTAAATTGAAAGATGGTAGGAGGACTGATCATAGGTTCTGGTCAAAATTGTGGTTGTTGAGGAGTAAAGGAGTGGTGTGCAGTGAGCTGAAACCAACCGGTGTTTACTTCAGAAGGAGTATACGGTGTCAACCAAGTGAAGGTGGCCACTAACAGTGGACTTTGGTGAGTAAGGGCATGAATTAATTATAGATGTTTAATGTTGTTAACTTTTAAATTCAACTTTATAACTCGCATAGTAGTGGTAAACAAGCAAGTAGTAAATGGCCAGCTTATATTCCACAGCTGGTGAATCAAAGTCAACTGACTCAGAACTTGTGGACATTATGGGCTCTGCTAAGGGATGGTATCTTTTTCCTCATCATATTCAGTACCTACTAGCTGTGCTCCCTTTGGAGTGAGATCTTGGTGAGTAAGGGACTTGGTGACACAAGACCAATGACTTGCTATTACATTAAAAAGTAAACAAATAAACAGAATTAAGGTTGGAATGGCTTCTTCCTATGTTGGGATGTCAGGCACTCAAAACCAGGGAACATTGTACAGTGTAGGGAGGTAGGTAACAATGATCAGGTTCTGTCGGGTAGGGATCAAACATATAACCCTAAATGTATAGCTCTGTTGGAAACTACTGATTTTTAAAATAATACTTTTTATAAGTTTTGTACTTTTTAACAAACTCATGTAAATTTCACACTCACTGGCAGAAAGCGGTATAGCAGCTAAACTAACGGTTTACACCTTTCTCTTTTTTGAATGGCTAAGCTTTAGCACATTATCCATGTGATGTAATTGTTTTAATTATGTAGCCTATTAATGAATGCATTTCTATCTAAGGAAATTTCCTTACCTTACTATAAAAGTGATAGATCTTTCAGAGGTGCCTTCTTGGCTTCTTTATTCCTTTGTCTTACACCCCTTAGCATTGTTTCGGAGCTCCTTATTTAGTTTGCTCAGTATTTGTATGTTTGTTTGTAGTCTAAAATAAACTAAAATCATGGAATTAAGACTGTTCGTCATTCCCGACTCCTGGAAGAACCCTATGGATCAGAAATTAAACAGAGATCCAATACCCCCATTAGAGAAAGAATAGAGAAAGTTACCAAACTGAAGTGACTTTCTTTATCAAGTCAACTCAAGTACGGTGAGATAAAGATACAGCAGCACTTCAGATACGTGGATTCAGACCATGCACAAACTATAAATTATACAAAAAAAAGAGAAAAAGGCTGCACGAAAAAGACATTAGGGCAAAAATGACACAGGGACAAGTCTACTGTCGGGCAAGAGGTGATCTATTGTGTTCCGATGCTGAGGTAGGTTTCAGGTCGTGCAGGTCAGTTCAAGAACCTGATGGTTGTTGGAAAGTAGCTGTTCCTGAACCTGGTGGTGCGAGACTTCAACCTTCTGTACCTCCTGCCTGATACATTGTGACAGTGGAAGTGCCACAAAGGTTTGCCAAATCGATTCCTGGGAGTGTGAATTGTTACATGAGAAAAAATGAAGCAGACTGGGCAATACTCTGAAGAGTTTAGAATAACAAGAAGCGAGCTCATTGAGACCACAGCATTTTTATGGAACTTGACAGAGTAGATACAGGGATTACATATCTCCTGCCTGGGTGTCTAGAATCAATATTTACTCCAACCAGAAGGCAGAGGGTCCCTGGAGCTCGGTCACCGGGCATACGTACAAGGACTGACAGATTTTTATGTTAAGGAAACAAGACATAAATGGCTAGTGCAAGAAAACGGTACTGAAGTGAAATGGGAGAGAAGGCACAAGGGGCCAATGGTCTATAGCTGCTTCTATTTCTCCCTCAACACAACCTTTCCAGCAGTTACGTCACAGTAGAATTCCGTTATATTTTTGCAAAAAGAAGACAAATTAGGCCAGAACGTCAACTGGGCATCTGTCTGTGACCCCCTGACAGTGCGATGCCTCATCTTGCCCTGTTCATCTGTCCAGTGGAACCTTCTGAACTACTGGTGGGGCAAGACACCCCTCATAGCTCACTCCACACCACGCTGCATTCCATTAGAGATGGGCAGAATGAGGCCCATTGGTCCATTGAGTCTGCTCCGCCACTCGACCAAAGGTGATGCTTTTTTTAACACCATTCTCCTGCCTTCTCCCTGTAACCCTTAACCCCTTTGACATTCATGTACCTCTCTATCTTAAGTACATACAATGACTTGGCTTCCACAGCCCTCTGTAGCAACAAATACACAGGTTCGTGTGGAGATCGTTGCACGTGGTCGTCCTTCACGGGCAATGATCTGATAGGTGGTGAATGTGGAAGCCCACTGTCATAACCTCACACTTGCTCTCTTAGCCTAATGAAAAGGACACAGTTAAGAAAAGTTTCTGGGGAATTCTTGGCAATCCTGTGGGAGGAAATAGGAGTCAGAAAATATTTTGCTTTATATTAGGACCTGATTCTGTTTTTGTTTAACTCATAGCTTAGCTGTTATCTTGAATAAACAATTAAATGGGAATGTCCATCCCTACGTCTGGCATTCTTACTTTGCCCAAAAACCTCTCAGCATTCAGCCCTACAGTTCTGTTGAAGACTCTTGATAAAACGGGAATACGGAAGGACGAGATAAGGAGATCTCACCTCCCAGTGCTACAACGAGCAACTGGCTTTCCCAGTGAGGGAGCAGTCCTAACATGACTTTTATCAACTGGAAATGAAGGTAAGCAATGCTAACACCTTGCTGAAGGGTCTAGGCCCAAAACGTCGACTGTACTCTTTTCCATAGATGCTGCCTGGCCTGCTGAGTTCCTCCAGCATTTTGTGTATGTTGCCTGGATTTCCAGCATCTGCAGATTTTCTCTTGTTTGTGATTGGCTAATACACTGTTATTGGATTGGAAGACCCAGTCCCCTTACAAATCTGCTATTTTCCATTGGGAACTAGAGCCCAGATTAGAGCCAATCACATTAATTATTGCCACATCAGGTTTGAATTCAACCTTGTTATCATAGGCATACATACCCAGAGTATAAATACCATAAAAATAACATTTTTGCAGCAGCAACACAAAATCAATTACATAAACATAAATTATGCATAAATTACATGACAAAATAAACAAATTTTTTTATATATCAGTTCAGGGAGAACCTAATCTCTCTCACTGGGCACAGTAAATGATTATCTTGGAAAATGCTGAGGTAATAATGTTGCTATCTTCTCCCTTTAGAACAATATTCTTATATTTCTATCAGCTATGCCCACATGGAAGATACCGTAGAGGTTAGAGATCTGAAATAAAAGCAGAACCTTCTGGAAGTGCATGTCTATTCTCCTCAGGAGAAGCAGGGGTTAATTTCACAGGCCCAACCTTTGTCATCTCTTGACTGCAATCACGCACAGATCAAGATTAACGTCATTTTTGCTGCTTTGCTCATGATTTCTCTAGCATGCTGCAAAGTATGTGAATAGTGGCAGCAATAATATCTCTGGTAACAAATTTTCTTTTGTTAAGATCTCTTAACAAAATGTGTACACTTCGCATTTCGTGTGGATGTGAAGTTAGGTAAACAGCAAAGAATAGCAAGGGCGGTGGTGAATCATAATTTTTCATTTGGAAGGAGATGAATAGTGGTTTATCCCCTGGTCCAGCATTGGAGATGTTGCTTTTCTTTTGATAACTGGTAATAAGGTTATTTTCATTGCGTGAACCAAAGTCAGTAAAAAGCTCTTGTTTGCAAATCATTCCGTACACAAGTAATAGAGATAATGGAAAATGGCGGGGGGGGGGGGAATCAACAGAATGGGTTAAAAACAGAATATACTGCAGTTCTCTAGTTACAGGAAAAAGTGCATTACAGGTAAATAAAGAAAGACAAATGAACAGCCACAACAAGGTGATTGAGAGATCGAGAGTCCATCTTAACATACAAGTTAAAGTTTAATATGTAAGTTCGTCTTTATTATATTTGATCGAGCTTACCGATCTAGACTCATGAGTATAAGCCAATCTGCAAATGAGACAAAAATTCCACTGTTGTGAAGAAGATAGTGATAGGTTGCAGGAGGATGGCACGCGGCAGAAGGTGTGAGGTGTTGTATTTTGGAGTGAAGAATAAGGAGAGGTAATATAAAGGATACTGGAGGCAGAGTGTGAACTCACAACAGTGAAGGTGAAAGGGCAGGCAGAGTTATAAGGCACATACGATACTGAACTTCATCGACAGACTCAGTTTGAGTATAAGAAAGCCAAGTACAAGGAGCTGGTAGAGCAGTGCTGGAGACAGGGGTTGAAGGCCGGTGCAAGGATATAGAGGTGGGGTGAAGAGGTTTTGCTGGCAGCTCGCTGTGCAGAACCTACTCTCTCCCTGGCATTACAGAGACTGCAAAGAAAAGAGCCATCACAACCGTCACAGAGGCCGTGGAGCAAACCTCCAGATGGCTATGGGTCAAGAGGTGTGACCCGTGGACCAACGCTGCTGGGACACAGGCCAGGGCCTGATCAACCCTGGCTGGGCTGCCTGGGCGAGAGTGTCTGGTGCTGAAAGGCCCGAAACACCCGATAACCCCAGGTTACATCACTGATGACGTGTCCGAGTACATCCTCGATAATATCACAGAGTATGAATGAAATGTTACACTGGGAGGTGGACCTTCATAAAACAATCTGGCTGCTACATTATAGGAATGAGGGTTCAGGGAAAAAAAAATGAATGGTTTAGAGTCTGGAGTTACAAAGAAATGTTAGAGAGGCGGGGATTGTCTTTCGGAGAAGGCTGAGGGGAGATTTAATAGAGGTATATAAAATTTTAAAAAGTGCGGACAGAGTGGATAAGGAGAAGTTGTTCCCTTTGATGTAAGGGTGGGGAACCGGAGATCAGCGGCACAAAATAATTAAAAGTGTTCGGAAGAACTCTTTTTACGCAGCATGTGACTAGAGTCTGGAATGCACTGCCACTCAGGTGAGAAAGACAAGTTCCAGTGAGGTCTTCAAGAAGGAACTTGATAAAGGGTCTGGTGGAGAGAATTTGTAGGACTACAGAGAAAGGGACAGTGAGTGACTTGTCAGGTAGAGAGTCAGGGAAGACACAGCAGGCCAAATGGCCGCTTTCTGTTCCGTCACCACTCTATGATTCTGGTCCTAGGAAAGATTAAAGCACTTGAAATAGTGGATTTAAAATTCAGAATATGCAGCCACTTTAATAAACAAAATACCAGCTCAGTGAACTGTTCTATTGCGTTAAATGTCTTCCCCTATGCGGCAGACACTCTTGGCATGTAACTGCAGTTAGGTCTTTGATCAAGCCTCAGGATGAAACTTGACATCTTACAGCTCTGCCAATATTCCTCCTCGGGATGTGGGAACAGCCTTCTGCTTGTGTGTTATCAGATGAGGAAACAACCCCGCGGGGATGAATTTAAAAGACCTTTCACAGTAATTTCTGTTTCATAAGTCAGCTGAATGCTAACACAATGCTAAGGCCATAGCATTGTTCATGGTTCAACTACTAAACTAAACAACCATTATCGACAACAGACTGGACCACCTCGACAGTAGTTATAAAATCTTCAACATATCTATCTGTCTTTGAACGACAATCTGTGGTTTCCTCACCAGGAAAGGAGTTGAGGAAGTTCAACTAAAGATAAGTTTTTGCGGGGAGGTAGCCGGTAGCTGCTTTCCCTTTCCAATGCTGTGTGAGGGGAAGGAAAATAATAGGAGGTACTGAACATGAATCAGTAACAAGGTCTCGATAGAGCTTACGAGTGGGTGTCAGGTGAAGAGACGAGCCAGCTCAGCTCTGTTGTGTCACTGTGGTTAATCAAACAAACAGTCACATTCCTTAAAAGAGGATGTGCAGCTGAATTATGAAATCTGTACCCCACAATATACAGGACACTGTGCAACTATACCTCTACCATACAGGTCCCAGTGCAGCCCATGCTCCACAACACACAGAACCCAGAGCAACTTGTGCACTCACCACACAGGACACAGTGCAACTTGTTTCCCAACTCACAGATCCCAGTGCAACCTGTACCCCCCAATACACAAGACCCAGTGCAACCTGTACCCCCCGATACTCAAGACCCAGTGCAACTTGTACTCTGCAGCAGATCCCAGTGCGACCTGTACCTCAAAACATACGTTCCATTGCAACCTGTTCCTCCAACACACAGGTCGCAGGGCAACCTGTACCCCAGCATAAGGAAGAAACCAGGCAAGCCCACCCCCCATCAGAAGTAGAACACAGAGGATCCAAACCCCAGCAGATCTCTGAACCTGTGTATACAAATCCCAGCAAGTATCTGAACCTGTGTATTCAAATCCCAGCAGGCATCTGAACCTGTATATTTAAATCCCAGCAGATATCTGAACCTGTGTATTTAAATCCCAGCAGGCATCTGAACCGGTGTATTCAAACCCCAGTGGCAGCTGGAAGCTGGGGAACCGGCTTTCAGGACACAAGCAACCAACGAACACACATTATGGCACACCCCCAACACACTGCAAAGCTGTACATGGAGAAAAGTTAAAGGCATTTTTATAACTGCCTTCCCTTCTTTCCCTTTGATCTTGCGAGACCAACAGTGACAGCATCCACACCCCTGACTGATCTGGCAGTTGCCAGATGGGTGGTTCAGTTTCAAATGGAGATAAACTGCGAAAGCCTTTCCACCACTGTGCTGCATGATCCATGCAAAACGGCATTAATTAATTGTGTATTTTATACTCAGAGAAAGAGATTGAGGATTAGCAGGCTCCACGTTAAGCAATCATAGACAATGGGTGAGGACTGCTGAGAGCTGCCTACTGTTGACAATCCTGCTGACACCATCACCACAGTCATGTATACCGGGGTTTACAGAGAATTTAGAAGAAAGAAAGAACTGTGTTTATAAATCCCTATTATATCTTGGAATCCTCTGCAAATGAGAACAATTTTTTCCCCTGAGCCTGTCCAAATCCAACATAGTCTTGCACACCACTACCAAATCTCCCCCTCAGCTTTCTTTGCCCAGATTGGGTTCACATTCATTTAGATATTCATACGATGAAATGTGCCAGTTGTGTTAATGACCAACACCACCCAGGACTGCTGGGGGCAGCCTGCGATGCTCTGTCCAACAAAGCATGCCCACAGCGTTCAGCGGGACAACGCAAGCAACGATGTTGGTAGAAAGCGCTGGAGACAGCCAGTGAAAAGCCTTTTGAATACAGTGGACCGATCACAAGCAAGAGAAAGTCTGCAGATGCTGGAAATCCAAGCTGCACACGCACATACAAAGTGCCGGAGGAACTCAACAGGCCAGGCAGCATCGATGGAAAAGGGTGCACAGTCGGTGTTTCGGGCTGAGACCCTTCAGCAGGACTGGAGTCAAAAAAGATGAGGATTCAGAGTAAGACAGTGGGGGGAGGGGAGGAAGAAACAGAAGGTGAAAGGTGAAACTGGGCAGGGGAGGCGTGAAGTAAAGAGCTGGGAAGTTGATTGGTGAAAGAGATACAGGGCTACAGAAGGGGAATCTGATAGGAGAAGGCCGTGGAAGAAAGAAAAGGGGGAGGAACACCAGAGGGAGGTGAAAGGCAGGCAAGGAGATAAGGCGAGAGAGGGAAATGGGAATGGGGAGTGGTGAAGGAGAGGTGAGGCCCCATTACCAGAAGTTCGAAAAATCAATATTCATGCCATCAGATTAGAGGCTACCCAGATGGAACATAAGGTGTTGCTCCTGCAGCCTGAGTGTGGCTTCATCCTGACACGGAGGAGGCCATGGACTGACCTGTCAAAACGCGAATAGGAAGTGGAATTAAAATGGGTGGCCACTGGGAGATCCTGCTTTTTCTGGCAGACAGAGCATAGGTGCTCGGTGAAGCGGTCTCCCAGTCTGCATCAGATCTCACCAATATACAGGAGGCCACACCAGGAGCACAGGATACTGTAGATGACCCCAACAGAAGCACAGGTGACGTGTTGCCCCACTTGGAAGGACTGTTTGGGGGATTCTAGTTAATTGGGACACATTGGGGCCAACACATTTTGGCCCAATTAAGTGGCTGTCCCAAATGGGCTAAGTTTCATAGAAACGGTTAAAAAGGTATAAAAAAGACAAACTACCATTTAACTGAGTAACTGAAAATCTGCCGGTTCCCTTGGCTGCGTAAAGCTAGGGAATACACACTCCAGTCCTGTCAAACCCGTGAGACTGATGTGGCCACCCCTAATTTGCTACCCTGTTACAAATTCAGTACTGAGAAACAACAGACAGCACACTGCATACAATTGAAGGAATTATATTTACAAATCTTAACTAAAGGGTTAGCAAAGAAAAGAAAGAAAAAAAACAGAAAAAAGGCCCGTTATAATTAAACAGTCAGATGTGTACAGGCTGGAGCACAAGGCAAATTGACTGATCCTCAGTTGAATGCAGACCTTTGTTCCATTGAATCAGTCCCCCACCGGGTCAAGTCCTACAACCGGTTCTCTCCAGCATCTTCCCTCTTCATCTCCCACCGAACAAAGGACCCAGCTCACATTCCAAAGCACCCATTATCTCTAATCATAAATCAAACACTGCTTCGACAGAAAGACCATTACATTAGCAGTGAAACCTTTCCCAGGGTGTTACATAACATCATGTATTCAAATAAACACCAAACAAACTAGAACAAGCATGGTAGCATAGTTGTTAGCACAACACTTTTCAGTACCAGCGACCCAGGTTCAATTCCCACTGCTGCCTGTAGGGAGTTTGTACGTTCTTCCCATGACCGCGTAGGTTTTCTCCGCATGCTCTGGTTTCCTCCCACAATCCAAAGACATCCCAAAGACAATGGGCGGGTTAATTGTTCATTGTAAATTGTCCTGTGATTAGGCTAGGTTTAAATCGGGATTGCAGGGGGCATGGCTAAAAAGGCCAAAAGGGCCTATTCAGCGCTGTATCTCAATAAATAAATAAATAAATAAATAGACCACTACAGTACAAAACTGTGTAGCTATCAACAGGGGAAATCATTCAGTATACACTGACTTGTTCTTTTGATTGACTATAAATGAACAAAATTAGTGCAGACACCTAGTTTAGCTAATAGACTGTCTTCAAACAATGATTGCATCTTCAAAATCTTCCTTTTCATTGTAACATTTAAGATGATAGTCAATACCTTCAAATTCATTGTAGCTCATAACTTGTTGAAGTAGTGAAATCGTTTCATTTTCACTCCCAGCTGTTTCTGGCATCTACACGCCTGAATGCTAGAAACCACAGTGAACAAAACTGTTCTGAATTGTCTTACTGCTTATTATTCACTAACAGTGGCAAAAATCATTGCTTTTTGAACAAAAATACTCACAAGTGACGCTATGTAAAAATCTGTTCATTCTAAGCACAGTGTGGTGTCTAATGGCTACATGATCTGCACGCGAATGACACTGGTCAGCAACAGTCTCCTGCCCCAGTTAAGCAACCTAGTGTCCCAAATAAACAAAGAGAATCCCAGCTATTTTCTCAATTGTTTTTGTTCTTTAAGAGTTGTCTCAAATATGCAGCTGTATGCCAGGACAAATAGGTACAAGAACAGTTTCTTTCTGTATGCCATCAGTCTTATGAACACTTGAATTTTAGTCTATTATAAACCAAGTCCACCTGTACATACACAGGTATACCTCATTGTATATAGTTCACGATTATTTGCACTATTGTTTTGTTTGCTTTTTGATTCTGTACAGTGACAGCTCAGGGAAACCAGCATCAAATTCCCTGTATGTGTCCACATACTTGGCGGTAATAAAGGATTCTGATTCTAATTCTAATTCTACCCTGATTAACTAATGGTCCAAATAACCAGAATCCACTGTATATCAATTACACTTTAATTAGAGTCCTCATGACCTGTATGTTTGCCTGTACACCATAAATTACCACAAATAAATTAACAAATAATAAAATATATTACAGAAGATTGATATTTAGCACTAGGTGCATTTAAGACACAATTTATTCATACTGGAAAAAAATGGTTTAACTACATAACACCTCATAGGCCTGATTTTATTCTCGCAAGTCAATGAATATGTTGTAAAAAAAAGATCACTTCCTACTCTGTACATATTCTTCTTCTTTCGATTGTTCTTTCTTTCCTCTCCTTTCTATAAGTGTAAACCTCAGATAAATATTATGTGGAGATTTGTAACAAATATGATTATATGATATATATGTACAGTATCTGAAATACATCTTATGGAAATGTTTGTTTGATGATGAAATTCAATAAAAAATAAATTACAAAAAAAAACATAATAACGCTGGCAGCATATCATAAGAGATGAGACGTGAGTAATGGCAGTCTCTCGACCTGGGGTAAGAAGCTGTTTCAGTGCTAAAAGTCCTTGTCCTAATACTACAGTAGCTCCTGCCAGATGGTAGGGGATCAAAGAGATTTGCCGCAAAACAAAGCATCATTCACTCCCTGTCCACAACTGAAAATGGGCCACAAGATCTTTAACATCCAGCTAGAACAGCTAGCAAACTTTGATTTAACATCTCCTCCACAGTATGTCAACAATAGACCATTCACTCCTCTGGTACCTTCTAGTGATCCAATTTCACAAACAGTATCATTCACTGGAAAGGATCAACTCAGGTTCCTAACCCTGATCACCTTTTAATGATTCACTTGTAAACTGTACTAGATGTGAAAGGACTGAGGTCAGCAAGCAGTCCAACAGCCTCCAGGCACTTGCTATCAAACCTCATAAATAGGGAAGTGCTGTTAGACATGGCTCTACATGCTGTACCAAATCCCAAACAGGAGAGAAGAGGAGGATTAGCTGAGTTCAAGCATCACACAAGCAATAGCACCAGAATGAGGGCAAACTCACCTGTTCCTATCTATAAACTATTGTTGCTGGATTCATTTCAGAACATTATCCCTCACGCTGGATTTCAGGACACATTGTGTCAAAAGATGATCAGAAATTACGGAAAATTAAAATTGCCTTTGAAAACGAGATAGAAAGAAGAAATCACAAACAAGAGAAAACCTGCAGATGCTGGAAATCCAAGCAACACACACAAAATGCTGGAGGAACTCAGCAGGCCAGGCAGCATCTGTGGAAAAAAGTACAGTCGACATTTCAGGCCGAGACCCTTCATCAGAACTGGAGAAAAAAGATGAGAAGTCAGAGCAAGAAGGTGGGCGGTGTGGAGGGAGAATTGCGAGGTGGTAGGTGATAGGTGAAACTGGGAGAGGGGGAAGGTGAAGCAAAGATCTGAGAAGTTGATTGTAAAAGAGATAAAGGGCTGGAGAAGAGGGAATCTGATAGGAAAGGATAGTAAAGCATCAAGAAAAAGGAAGGAGGAGGAGCACGAGAGGGAGGTGAAAGGCAGGTAAGGAGATAAGGTGAGAGAGGGGAATGGGAATGGGTGAATGGTGAAGGGGGAGGGGCAATTACCAGAAGTTCAAGAATCAATGTTCATGCCAACGGCTACACAGACGGAATATAATGTGTTGCTCCTCCAACCCGAGTGTGGCCTCATCATTACAGTAGGAGAGGCCATGGACTGACATGTCGGAATAGGAATGGGAAGTGGAATTAAAATGGATGGCCACTAGGAGATCCTACTTTTTCTGGTAGAAGGAGCACAGGTGCTCAGCGAAGCGGTCTCCCAATCTATGTCAGGTCTCACCGATGTACAGGAGGCCACACCAGGAGCACGAGAAGAGTTTATTAGTTGGATCTGGTGTCCAGAAAGAAATGGAGAGCTTTGAGGCTTCCTGATGGGGGATGGAGGTGTATAAGGACTGGACATTCATGGTGATCGTGGCCAGGGAATTTGAAATCATTGAAAAGATCAAGAGTGTGTGATGTGTCACGGATGTAGGTAGGAAGGGACTGAATCAGGGGGGATAAATCTGAGTCGAGGTACACAGATATAAGTTTGGTGGGGCAAGAACAGGCAGAAACAATGGGTCTACCTGGACATGCAGGTTTGTGGATCTTGGATAGGAGATAGAAACAGGAGGTGTGGGAGACAATGGCCTGGTGCTCCCGTGGTGGGGTCCTGTTCAAACCATCACTATCACCGAACATCCCACACCATCACCGACCTTATTAACTCTGGGGATCTCCCACCACTGCCACCACACCTTGTACTTCTTTCACCCTGCACCTCCTGTTTCTATCTCCTACCCAAGATCCACAAGCCTGCTTGTCCAGGTAGACCCATTGTTTCTGCTTGTTCCTGCCTCTCGTCGACTGTTTATTCTTTCCCAAAGACGCTGCCAGGTCTACTGAGTTTCTTCAGCATTCTGTGTGTGTAGAGAGAAAGGACGTTCAATACTGCAGCATATTTCACTGCTAATTAGTTATTGAGGAGCTAGTACTACAAATTTCTTGCCCTTGGATACCATTGTAAACCACTGCCTCTGACAGCCATTTTGCATGCTCTCCTCTTTAAAAGGACTCTACTCCACTGTTCCCACGGCACCTGTTTTGACCAATGCCACCTTCTACGCCAGTGTCCGATGTGCCTTCCTTGATCTTATCCAAAGGAACCCTCCACCTTATCCACAACAAAGACCATATTCCCCACTCACTGGCTCCACTCTCAATGAAAATCAGACAGCTTTAAGCAGACCAATTCTGCCGCCTATAGTGTGATTCCACATCTGACAAAATCCTTCTCCTTTCAAGATTTTGAAGGTACTTAGCCCTGTGAGAAATAGGTTCACCTCAGTCCCCACCAACAACCACTGCCCTTCCCACAGTTCCCTCTCAGGAACTGACAGTTCCACACCCATTTATCTCTGCCTTTCCCACTGTCTAGGCCAGGGACACAAATACTCTCTGCAGCTGTGACAGCAATCGGTGTGGTTTTCAATTCACTGTTCTATATTTACTGCTCACAATGGGATTCTTTTTTAATCAGAACCCAACCGATGATCCCGTGGAACTTTTCCCCACCAGTTCCCCAGATTCTAGTTGCCTGTTACTTCAATATCCTGCTCCATCCCTATCCCACCTCTTTCCTCAGTACCTGCTCTGCTCCATAAGAAGCTCAAAGGAGTCACAGGACTAATATTTAATAAGATACTCTTTTCTAACAATCTCAGCTACTTTATAGACCAAAAATGACAAAAAATATCATAAAAGTATACAGTATATCACAGGAGGAGGGTGGTTTTCCCATCACTGAGCTCAGCTGACTGGTCTGTGATCACCTGGTCTATGTACTCATGCCGAGCTCACCATTTTCATCAACTTTGCCTCTAACTTCTGCCCTGTCCTTAAATTCACTTGGTCCATTTCTGAAAACTCCCCCTACCCTTTCTCAATCTCTCTGTCTCCATCTCTGGAGACAAACTGTCAACCGACATCTTTTATAAACCTACCGATTCCCACAGTAATCTTGACTGTAGCTCTTCCCACCCTGTCTCCTATAAAAGTGCTATTCCCTCTTCTCAGTTCCTTTGTCTCCGCCGCTTTAGTTCCCAGGATGCAGATTTCCATTCCAGGACATTAGAGATGTCCTCCTTCTTCTAAGAATGGGGTTTCCCTTCCTTCACAGTTGGTGCTGCTCTCACCTGCATCTCCTCCATTTATGATATTCTCGCTCACCCCATCTTCCCGACGCCTTTAACAGTAATAAAATCCCTCCCGTCCTTACATACCAACCCATGGACCTCTGCATCCAACACCTCATTCTACGCAACTTCCGCCATCTCCAAAAGAATCCCACCTCTAAACATATCTTTTCCACCGCCGTCCCCCCTCCACAGGGAAGGCTCCCTCTGTTATCCTCTTGCCCATTCGTTCCTTCCCACTAATCTCCCTCCTGGCATGTATCCCTGCAAACAGCCTTAGTGCTACACCTGCCCATTCACCTCCTCCCACACTGCCATTCAGGGCCCCAAACAGATGAGGCGACACTGTGAATCTACGGGGATTGTCTTTTGTGTCCAGCACTCCCAATGAGGCCCCCTCTACATTGGTGAGATCTGTCATAAATTGGGGGGGCCACTTTGTCGAACACCTCCGCTCCATCCGCCAAAAGCAGAACTCTCAGATGACCAGACCTTTTAATTCCAACTCCCATTTCTGTTCTGACATGTCAGTCCATGGCCTTGTCTTGTGCCATGATGAGGCTATCCTCAGTGTGGTGGAACGACACCTTAGTTTCCGTCTGGGTAGCCTCCAACCTGATGGCATGATTATTGATTTCTCCTTCCGGTAAAAAAAAACTTCCCTCTCCTTCCCCTCTTCTTCTATTCTACACTTCGGCCTCTTGCCTCTACTCACCTGCCTTTCACTTCCCCCCGATCCCCTCCTCCTTCCCTTTCTCCTACGGTCCACTGTCCTCTCCCACCCACCTGGCTTCACCTATCACGTTCTAGCTATCCTCCCTCCCCTCCCCCCACCTCCTTCTTCTGGCTTCTTCCCTCTTCCTTTCCAGTCCTGAGGGAGGGTCTCGGCCCAAAACATTGATTGTTTGTTCATTTCCATGGATGCTGCCTGACCTGCTGATTTCCTCCAGCATTTTGTGTGTGTTGCTTTGGTCTACCCTCTTTCTTTTTAAATGATAGACCCATGGTGATAACCTCCGGCCTTCCAGCACCAAGCAGAGAACCTGAGAGCTAAACATGTTTAGAAAATGATGGTCAGAGCCTCTGTTATTTCAATCTTTGTTCCCCTTAACACCCTGGGATAACTTTTACCCCAGAATATATCTACATTGAAAAAATGCAAAAATAACCTCATATTTCTCTTTCTCAATTTTTGTCATCTTCATCATTGCTACAATTGCTCCCATCACATGTGAAGACAGGCACAGAATATTCATCTTCAACAAAAGCCACGACTTAGGGAGTGACGCCTCTCTCCCCAACGCTCTAAACAACTTCTATGCATGCTTTGAGGCATGCAGTACAACAGCGGCCCAAAAGCTACGCCCCTCCCAGGTGAGCAGCCGCTGTCTGTATCAGAAGCTGATGTGAGAAGGACTCTGCAGAGAGTCAATCCCATAAGGCGGCTGGACCAGACAACATCCCTGGCTGAGTACTCGGGGAGTGTGCACACCAGCTCACTGACGTCTTCACGGACATCTTAACACTTCACTCATCTCGGCTGCTGTCCCCATATGCTTCAAATCAGCCACCATCATCCCTGTACCAAAGAAACTACACCTACAGAACTAAATGACTACTGCCTGGTGGCACGGACACCAATCATCATGAAGTGCTTTGAATGGCTGGTAATGGCACACATCAAAAATTCCATTCCCGCCACACTGGACACTCGCCAATATTCTTACCGACAGAACGGTTCTACAACAGATGGCACAGCATCTCGTACCTCAATCTTTTGTATTTAATACTATGGAACCACATTTGTATGTGGAGTGCCCATAAGGAGAGAGCTTGTAACCTGGACCACCAAACTGGAGCCTTGATTTTCTGATCCACTATATTTTACAGGTTGTTCAAATCCCCACAGTCACCTGAGGAAGTAAAGGCACAGTCGTAATCATGAAGAAAGCACAACAGCACCTCTACTTCCTCAGGAGTCTGCGAAGGTACGGCGTGCCATTGAAAATCTTGCCAAACTTCTATAGATGTGTGGTGGAAAGTGTGCTGACTGGCTGCATTATGGCCTGGAATGGGGACACCAATGCCTTTGAGCGGAAAATCCTTCAAATGGTAGTGGATTCAGCCCAGTACATCATGGATAAAACCCTCCCAACCATTGAGCACATCTACATGAAACGTTGCCACAGGAAAGCAGCATCCATCATTGAAGATCCTCACCACCCAGGCCATGCTCTTTTCTCACTGCTGCCGTCAGGTAGAAGGTACAAGAGCTTTAGGACGTGCACCACCAGGGTCAAGAACAGTTACTACCCCTCAACTATCAGGCTCTTGAGCAACAGGGGATAGCTACACTCATTTAATGACTCTTTTATCTTGTTATTTATTACTGTTTATTTATATCTGCAGTTGCACAGTTTGCTTACAGTTTACAGTTCCTGATTACAGTTACTGTTCTATAGATTTGCTAAGTATGCCCACAGAAAAAGAATCTCAGGGTTGTATGCAGTGACATGTACATACTCAGATAACTTTTACTTTGAACTTTGAACTTTTGAACTTTGTTCCTCCGTGGCCACAAGTTTCCATCATGCGAAAGTTTCCAAATGTTAGTGAGTAGCAAAATCCTCTCTCCATGGTGCCAGTTGCCATGTCATAATCCCAGATACAATTCTTAATATCCCTGGCACTGCACTGTAATCATTAATGATCATGGACATGTCCTCACTAAACCCACCGCCTATTCAGTGATGACAAGTAAAAAAGTTATCTCTAGATTTAATTTGGCAAAGGCCTCATTGCCCCAGATCTGTTCCTATACCTGCTCGTCCCATCTGAGGGACCTTCCTTCATCTTGACTTCACAAGGAAGAATTTCATTTCTGCCTCCCTCCTCTCAGACAGAAAACAGGTTCGATCCAGACTGACGCCCATAATGTAACATACACTCTAAGCAGTTGGTCATATGGCACAATTCTTATGAACTAGGTTATATGAATTGACCACTACCTTTAGATTAGTGTGGTCCTGATTCTCGCTGTGTCTCTGTCAGCATCTCTGTAGTAGGATTTTGTCTGTCTCCTTTCCCAATTCCAGGATCTTTCATCTATTCCATCTGCTTCACGTCCTGTGTGGATGACATTCCGACCTAATACAATAAAGTCCACCTCAAATATCTCCTGATTCTTATGTTCATTGTCTTCCGTGAATTCTTCTTTCTTCTGCCCCACCACACCACCCCTCAGCTTCAATGTTGCCTTTGCTGTATGTTGACAGTGTATGAACTGCACACCCTGCTTTACACATTGCACATTTGTCCCAAGTAAAGCTGGGAAGCAAAACAACGACAGATGTTGGAAATCTGAAGCACAAACAGAAAATGCTGAAAACACTCAGCAGGTCAGGCAGCATCTGTGGAAAGAGAAACAGAGTCACCATTTCAGGTCAAGGACTATAACTCAATTACGAACAAAACATTAGCAGGGAATTTAGCAAACTGTAAATGTTGGGCAAATTCATCTGTCCTGCTAATGCCTGAAAGAACAGAAGAGAAAGGGTGCCAAATAAGTTCCAATTCAACCCTTCATTTCTCTATTAGATGGTAGAATTTTCCGTCTTTACCACGTTTTATGTGGTAATCCTTTCCAATCCCACGTTATTTTTACTGCATGATAAATTTTGTGGAGCAAACTTGTAAAAAGCTCTGAAACTGAACAGTACAGATTGTGTCCTTCACACGTTTAATTAGTCACAGTCTCAAAAGAAATTCCTTCCAAAATAGTTCAGCAGGAACAGTTTTGAACAAATCCACACAGATTCACACTTATTACATTTATACCTCATAGCTGACAGTCACTGGCTTCTTTGAAATGTTCTGTTCTATCACCCACTATCAATGCCAGGCTGACTGATCTGAGATCCAGGATCACAGCTTAAATCACCATAGAGTTCCAGTTCACTCATTCCCAGCAGCTCGCTTCTACTGCAGTACCTCCGCACACACTCCGCTGATCAAAGCCGGAGACCCGGACAACGAGAAGGACACGACTATGGTCCTTCTAAGTAGACCCCACCTCCAAAAATCAGAGATTAGCTTTATTTATCGTGTGCACTTCAAAACTTACAGTGAAATATGTTGATATGTCAAATCAAAATCAGAATTTGAATCAGAATCAGGTTTAGTATCACTGACAAATGTCAAGAAACTTGTTGTTTTGCACCAGCAGTACAGTGCAATACATTAAAAAAATCTATAAACTACAATCATAGATATATTTTTTAAAAATTATTATAACAGTATTTCAAAAAGAAGGCAAAATAGTGAGCATTGGTTCATCGTCAATTCAGAAATCTGATGGTGGAGCGAAGGAAATTGTTCCTAAGGCATTGAGTGTGTGTCTTCAGGCTTCTGTATCTACTCTTTGATGGTAGCAATAAGAAGGGAGTATGTCCTGGGTGATGACAGTTCTTAATGATGGCTGCCGCCTTCTTGACACATTACCATTTGAAGATGTCCTTGATGCTGGCAAGGCTAGTGCCCATGATGGAGTTGGCTGTGTTTGTAACCCTCCGCAGATTTTTCTGATCCTCTGCAGTGACCCCTCCACATAGACAGTGATGTAACCAGTTAGAATGTTCTCCAGGATACATCTGTAGAAATCTACTAGCCTTTTGTGACGTACCCAGTCTCCTCAAACTCCTAATGAAATGTAGCCGCTGTTGTGCCTTCTTTGTAATTGCATCAATGTGTTGGGCCCAGGATAGATCTTCAGAGATGTTAACACCTGGAAACTTGAAACTGCTCACCCTTTCCTCTGCTGGTCCCTCAGTGAGGAAAGGGACAAGGGGAATTGAGTATAAGAGCAAAGAGGTCCTTCTGCAGCTGTACAGGGCCCTGGTGAGACCACACCTGGAGTACTGTGTGCAGTTTTGGTCTCCAAATTTGAGGAAGGACATTCTTGCTATTGAAGGAGTGCAGCATAGGTTCACAAGGTTAATTCCCAGGATGGCGGGACTGTCATATGTCAAAAGACTGGAGCGACTGGGCTTGTATACTCTGGAATTTAGAAGGCTGAGAAGGGATCTTATTGAAACGTATAAGATTATTAAGGGATTGGACACGCTGCAGGCAGGAAGCATGTTCCCACTGATGGGTGAGTCCAGAACCAGAGGCCACAGTTTAAGAATTAGGGGTAGGCCATTTAGAACAGAGTTGAGGAAAAACTTTTTCACCCAGAGAGTGGTGGATATATCGAATGCTCTGCCCCAGAAGGCTGTGGAGGCCAAGTCTCTGGATGCTTTCAAGAAAGAGATGGATAAAGCTCTTAAAGATAGCGGAATCAAAGGTTATGGGGATAGGGCAGGGACTGGATACTGATAGTGGATGATCAGCCACAATCACAGTGAATGGCGGTGCCGGCTTGAAGGGCCGAATGGCCTACTCCTGCCCCTATTGTCTATTGTCTATTGTCTATTGGTGTGTGTTCCCTTCTCCTTCCTGAATTCCTAGGTCATATTGAGTACAAGGTTGCTGATATGTCACCACTCAACCAGCCCGTCTATCTCACCCCTATACCCTTCCTCATCACCATATGAGATTCTGCCCAACAACAGTGGTATCATCGGCAAATTTATCAATGTAGTTTGAGCCACACAGTTATTAGTGTAGAACAGCAGGCTAAGCTCACATGCTTCACTTGATTTGTATCAAATCAGCAAGGATCGTCCTGCAAACACCAGAGACCCTGCAGATGCTGGAACTCCAGACCAACACACGCACAATGCTGGAAGAACACAGCAAGCCAAGCAGCATCAATGGAAATGAATAAACAGTTGACATTTTGAGATGAAACCCCGCGTCAGGACTGGAAAGGAACAGGGAAGAAGTCAGAACAAGAAAGTCGGTGGCGGGGGTGGGATGGGTTAGGCAGGTAAAGGGTAAAGTCAGGTGGGTGGGGATTGTACTGGATAGCCCATGAGTGTCGCCAAAATAGCAACAACTCACCAACCCTAACTGTATGTCTTTGGAACATGGGAGGAAAACAGAGCATTCTACCTGTATTATCTTATTTTATTACTTATTTTAGAGGTGTAACACCTAATAGCCCTTCATGCCAGACCACCCAGCAACCCACCTATTCTACACCAGCAACCCACCTATTCCACACCCAGCAACCCACCTATTCCACACCAGCAACCCACCTATTCTACACCAGCAACCCACCTATTCCACACCAGCAACCCACCTATTCTACACCAGCAACCCACCTATTCTACACCAGCAACTCACCTATTCTACACCAGCAACCCACCTATTCTACACCAGCAACCCACCTATTCCACACCCAGCAACCCACCTATTCTACACCAGCAACCCACCTATTCTACACCAGCAACCCACCTATTCTACACCAGCAACCCACCTATTCCACACCCAGCAACCCACCTATTCCACACCAGCAACCCACCTATTCTACACCAGCAACCCACCTATTCCACACCAGCAACCCACCTATTCTACACCAGCAACCCACCTATTCCACACCAGCAACCCACCTATTCTACACCAGCAACCCACCTATTCCACACCAGCAACCCACCTATTCTACACCAGCAACCCACCTATTCTACACCAGCAACTCACCTATTCTACACCAGCAACCCACCTATTCTACACCAGCAACCCACCTATTCTACACCAGCAACTCACCTATTCTACACCAGCAACTCACCTATTCTACACCAGCAACCCACCTATTCTACACCAGCAACTCACCTATTCCACACCCAGCAACCCACCTATTCCACACCCAGCAACCCACCTATTCCACACCAGCAACCCACCTATTCCACACCAGCAACCCACCTATTCTACACCAGCAACCCACCTATTCTACACCAGCAACCCACCTATTCTACACCAGCAACCCCCCTATTCTACACCAGCAACCCCCCTATTCTACACCAGCAACCCCCCTATTCTACACCAGCAACCCACCTATTCTACACCAGCAACCCACCTATTCCACACCAGCAACCCACCTATTCCACACCTGCAACCCACCTATTCTACACCAGCAACCCACCTTATTCTACACCAGCAACCCACCTATTCTACACCAGCAACCCACCTATTCTATACCAGCAACCCACCTATTCTACACCAGCAACCCACCTATTCTACACCAGCAACCCACCTATTCCACACCAGCAACCCACCTATTCTACACTCAGCAACCCACCTATTCTACACCAGCAACCCACCTATTCTACACCAGCAACCCACCTATTCTACACCCAGCAACCCACCTATTCTACACCAGCAACTCACCTATTCCACACCCAGCAACCCACCTATTCCACACCCAGCAACCCACCTATTCCACACCAGCAACCCACCTATTCCACACCAGCAACCCACCTATTCTACACCAGCAACCCACCTTATTCTACACCAGCAACCCACCTATTCTACACCAGCAACCCACCTATTCTATACCAGCAACCCACCTATTCTACACCAGCAACCCACCTATTCTACACCCAGCAACCCACCTATTCTACACTCAGCAACCCACCTATTCTACACCAGCAACCCACCTATTCTACACCAGCAACCCACCTATTCTACACCCAGCAACCCACCTATTCTACACCAGCAACTCACCTATTCCACACCCAGCAACCCACCTATTCCACACCCAGCAACCCACCTATTCCACACCAGCAACCCACCTATTCCACACCAGCAACCCACCTATTCTACACCAGCAACCCACCTTATTCTACACCAGCAACCCACCTATTCTACACCAGCAACCCACCTATTCTATACCAGCAACCCACCTATTCTACACCAGCAACCCACCTATTCTACACCCAGCAACCCACCTATTCTACACCAGCAACCCACCTATTCTACACCAGCAACCCACCTATTCTACACCAGCAACCGACCTATTCCACACCCAGCAACCCACCTGTTCCACACCAGCAACTCACCTATTCTACACCCAGCAACCCAGTTGTTGTACACTAGCCATATCACAAGAGAGATCACAACGTCCAATTAACCTACTAAATGGACTGTGGCCTGTGGGAGGAAACCAGAGCACTTGGAGGAGAACGTAAATCTCCACACAGACAGGGCTGTGATTGAACTCCAAACATGGTGACATCCTAAGCTGTAATAGCATTGTCAACAAACGAAAAAAAACCAACTGCTATGCTACCGAGGCACCCGTATTCACTGGTCTCACAATGTCATTAGAAACTACTATCAAAAGATAAAGGTAGCATTCATCAGTTGCAAGTTGTTCACTATCCTGCAAATGACTGAATTTAATCGTATGTTGGCAAACATATTCCCTTTAAAATGGGGAGTAGGAGCAATTTCTTTTACTTATATAAACTAGGAAACAGTTATATAGGGTGAACTGGATGAGCTTTGCAGCCAGCACCAGCAACTGACATGACCAGTTCAGATCCAAACCTGTCGTCTCTAACAAGCCTTACTGATATCAAAAGAGTGGTCCATTAGACTTCAGTATGTGATTTTTCATATTTTCAGACAATTCATATAATTACCCAGATATTTCTCAGGAGCAGAATGATGGTGCTTATTTTGGAATAGTTGGTCCTACATAGTTGGTCATTACTGTCTACCACTATGAAATTTCTCCCATTTTCTGCCGGAGGCTTCAATCAGAAGGGGAAAGAGTTTCCATGGCAACCCTCCGAGGCCTAAAGCAATGCCAGTGACCACTGAAGTGATGAAGAGCTCTCAGGTTTTTAAATGTATCACGTCTATTCCTGTATTTACAGGACAGAAAGATTTTCAGTGATCTTCTCGCAGGTCACTGTAGCACAATGGATATCATAGTTCCTTTTGCCAGCCACTAATTCAGAAATTGTTCAATTTGTTCACCTGTACACATATGAGATAATAATTGTAACATATTTGTAATCGTAACACCGCTCCCTGGCCTTTAGCATTATCATGGAAAAGGATAGAATCAGAGAGGACAGGAAAATTTTCAATTGGGCAAGGGCAAATTATGAAGCTATAAGGCTAGAACTGGCGGGTGTGAATTGGGATGATATTTTTGCAGGGAAATGTATTATGGACATGTGGTCGATGTTTAGGGATCTCTTGCAGGATGTTAGGGATAAATTTGTCCCGGTGAGGAAAATAAAGAATGGTAGGGTGAAGGAACCATGGGTGACAAGTGAGGTGGAAAATCTAGTCAGGTGGAAGAAGGCAGTATACATGAGGTTTAGGAAGCAAGGATCAGATGGGTCTATTGAGGAATATAGGGTAGCAAGAAAGGAGCTTAAGAAGGGGCTAAAAAGAGCAAGAAGGGGGTATGAGAAGGCCTTGGCGAGTAGGGTAAAGGAAAACCCCAAGGCATTCTTCAATTATATGAAGAACAAAAGGATGACAGGAGTGAAGGTAGGACCGATTAGAGATAAAGGTGGGAAGATGTGCCTGGAGGCTGTGGAAGTGAGCGAGGTCCTCAATGAATACTTCTCTTCGGTATTCACCAATGAGAGGGAACTTGATGACGGTGAGGACAATATGAGTGAGGTTGATGTTCTGGAGCATGTTGATATTAAGGGAGAGGAGGTGTTGGAGTTGTTAAAATACATTAGGACGGGTAAGTCCTGGGGCCTGACGGAATATTCCCCAGGCTGCTCCACAAGGCGAGGGAAGAGATTGCTGAACCTCTGGCTAGGATCTTTGTGTCCTCATTGTCCACGGGAACTGGATACTGATTGTGGATGATCAGCCATGATCACAGTGAATGGCGGTGCTGGCTCAAAGGGCCAAATGGCCTACTCCTGCACCAATTGTCTATTGTCTATTGTCTATTGAATAGTACTGGAGGATTGGAGGGAGGCGAATGTCGTCTCTTTGTCCAAAAAAGGTAGTAGGGATAGTCTGGGTAATTATAGACCAGTGAGCCTTACGTTTGTGGTGGGAAAGCTGTTGGAAAAGATTCTTAGAGATAGGATCTATGGGCATTTAGAGAATCATGGTCTGATCAGGGACAGTCAGCATGACTTTGTGAAGGGCAGATCATGTCTAACAAGCCTGATAGAGTTCTTTGAGGAGGTGTCCAGGCATATAGATGAGGGTAGTGAAGCGGATGTGATCTATATGGATTTTAGTAAGGCATTTGACAAGGTTCCACATGGTAGGCTTATTCAGAAAGTCAGAAGGCATGGGATCCAGGGAAGTTTGGCCAGGTGGATTCAGAATTGGCTTGCCTGCGGAAAGCAGAGGGTCGTGGTGGAGGGTGTACATTCGGATTGGAGGATTGTGACTAGTGGTGTCCCACAAGGATCTCTTCTGGGACCTCTACTTTTTGTGATTTTTATTAACGACCTGGATGTGGGGGTAGAAGGGTGGGTTGGCAAGTTTGCAGACGACACAAAAGTTGGTGGTGTTGTGGATAGTGTAGAGGATTGTCGAAGATTGCAGAGAGACATTGATAGCATGCAGAAGTGGGCTGACAAGTGGCAAATGGATTTCAACCCAGGGAAGTGTGAGGTAGTACACTTTGGAAGGACAAACTCCAAGGCAGAGTACAAATTAAATGGCAGGATACTTGGTAGTGTGGAGGAGCAGAGGGATCTCGGGGTACATGTCCACAGATCCCTGAAAGTTGCCTCACAGGTGGATAGGGTAGTTAAGAAAGCTTATGGGGTGTTAACTTTCATAAGTCGAGGGATAGAGTTTAAGAGTCGCGATGTAATGATGCAGCTCTATAAAACTCTGGTTAGGCCACACTTGGAGTATTGTGTCCAGTTCTGGTCGACTCACTATACGAAGGATGTGGAAGCATTGGAAAGGGTACAGAGGAGATTTATCAGGATGCTGCATGGTTTAGAGAGTATGCATTATGATCAGAGATTAAGGGAGGTAGGGCTTTACTCTTTGGAGAGAAGGAGGATGAGAGGAGACATGATAGAGGTGTACAAGATAATAAGAGGAATAGATAGAGTGGATAGCCAGCGCCTCTTCCCCTGGGCACCACTGAGGGTGCAAGAGGACATGGCTTTAAGGTAAGGGGTGGGAAGTTCAAGGGGCATATTAGAGGGAGATTTTTTACTCAGAGAGTGGTTGGTGCGTGGAATGCACTGCCTGAGTCAGTGGTGGAGGCAGATAACACTAGTGAAGTTTAAGAGACTACTAGAGAGGTATATGGAGGAATTTAAGGTGGGGGGTTTTATGGGAAGCAGGGTTTGAGGGTCGGCACAACATCGTGGGCCGAAGGGCCTGTAATGTGCTGTACTATTCTGTGTTCTATACCATACCAGAGGAAAACCTAATTGGCATACACAAATGTTCTTAAGTTCAATAGACATCTCTTTGAGTGGAGAACCAAAGACCACAAAGAGGGCTAATGAAATCCAGTAGAGAGTTTATGATAAAACCCTTTCCTCTTGTTGAATGTAGGAATTAACCGTTACGGGCACCTGATGAGGTGAAAATGGATGCAATTAGAAAGATAAACGTGCATATATGTATATGCTTTCGAATTTAAAATAGTTTATTAACAATTACTCTATAGGTACGGTGCTGCTAGAAAGTTTGTGAACCCTGTAGAATTTTCTCATTTTCAGCACAAATATGACCTAAGATGTGATCAGATCTTTGTGTACATCCTAAAACTAGATAAAGAGAACTCAATTAAGTAAATAACACAAAAACATTAAACTTGTTCATTTATTTATTGAGTGGAAGGGGTGCATGATAATTAGAAACATTTAATAAACCTTTAGATAGGCATATGGATGATAGAAAATGGAAGGTTATGTAGGAGGGGAGGGTTCAATTAATCTCAGAGTATGTTAAAAGATTGGCACAACATCGTGGACTGAAGAGGCGGTACTATGTTCTATTATGTTCTATTTTATATTGATAGGTATAATATGAGTAATTCTGTTGAAATACCCATGACTGCGTGGCTAGGTATAGCTCAAATGCCATCTGTAAATTTGCTGATGATATAGCCATTGTTGGCAGAGTCTCAGATAGAGATGAGAGGGTGGACAGCTGGCTGAGTGGTGTCCCAGCAACAACCTTCCTCTCAGCATCAGTAAGACCAAAGAACTGACTGTAGACATCAGAAAGGGTAAGACGAGGAAACACACATTGGTCCTCATAGAGGGATCAGAAGTGGAGAGAGTGAGCAATTTCAAGTTGCTGTGTGTCAAGGTCTCTGAGGATCTAACCTGGACCAAACATATTGATACAGCTACAAAGAAGGTACAATGGCACCTACATTTCATTCGGAGTTTGAGGAGATTTGGTATGTTCAAAAACACTTGAAAATTTCTACAGATGTACTGAGAAGAGCATTCTGAAAAGCTGAGTCACCGTCTGGTATTGGGGGGTAGGGGGCTACTGCACAGGATTGAAATAAGCTGCAGACAGTTGTAAACTTAGTCAGCTCCATCATGGGCACTAGCCTCCGTAGTATCCAAGACACCTCCAAGGAGCAGTGCCTCAGGAGACAGCATCCATCGTTAAGGACCCCCACTACCCAGGACGTGCCCTCTTCTCACTGTTACCATCAGGTAGGAGGTACAGAAGCCTGAGGGTACACACTCAGCGATTCAGGAACAGCTTCTTCCCCTCTGCCATCCCATTCTGAATGGACATCGAACCCATGAACACTACCTCACTACTTTTTTTATTTCTGTTTTTGCACTACTTAATTTAACAATTTAATATATTTATATATCTTACTGTAATTCTATTTTTTGTATATTTATCATGTATTGCATTGTAGTACTGCCCCAAATTTAAAAAACTTCACGACATATGCTGGTTACATCAAATCTGATTCTCATCCTAATTCTGAAATTCCAGCCAGAGCTTAGCTTTTTTTTATATGGTTTATAATTATGATTTGGTATGCATTGCTTGAAAGTTTGGTGGAAGTAAATCAAATGAGATGTCCAGAAAGAAATTGAATAAAAGGAGAATCAAATCATTAAACTAAGGGGAGAAGAGCCCGTAGAAGGGCCTGACCAAACTCAGTTCTACAATGTCAGCTTCCGCTAAGTGGACAACTGGGCTGCCTCTGTTCCATAACAACCCAATTACTCTAACAAGCTCCTGGAAACCACATTCAAACCTGACAGGAGGGAAATAGGGGAATTAGGCTGATTGGATTGCTCTAATGGGGGGTGGCCTAGACCCTATGGGATGAATGGCCTTCCTTGCTTTAATGAATAAATAAATAACATCATCAGCTATATTACGCTTGCGACTTCCCGAAGCTGCCTACAATATTCAATATTTAATTTAGGAAAAAGTCTCATTAAAATTAAACTTCAAGAGAGAATCTGTAGACATCAGCACAACCTTCAATTATACAAGCCGGCAAACAGAAATCAAAATGTTCAACTCGGTTGCTGTGGGTGTGTTCAGAATTTGAATATCAAAATACTGCAGAAAGTTAATTGTTTCTGACTGTTAAAGATCGTTGAGGCTGTCGGTAAGGAGCACTGCTTCAGCCACAGACTTGTTCCAAAACTCCCAGTTCTTGCTTCTCTATTAAGAGATTCTGATGCATTTATTACTGCCCCTTAGTCACCAGTAGCTGTATTATTTTATTTTCCTTAGCAGGTCTCTGGGCATCACCCACCCTCAATTCTCTCAGTCTCCAAGCATCACAGGTTCATAGGGTAACACAGTACCACAATGAGACACTTCAGTCCAACTCATCTATGCTGACCAAGACGCCCATCTACACTGGTGCAATTTAGCAAGGTTTGGCCCAGATCCCTCTAAACCTTTCCTATCTATCTACCTGTTCAAGTGCCTTTGAAATAATGTTCACCTCTCTCTCTAGGTATCTAGATTTATTATCCCTCTCAACTCCATTCCCCTGTCTTTTTCCTGTACCTTTTGACACCCTGATTAATCAAGAATCCATAAACCACTTTAAACATACCCAGTGACTTGGCCTGCTGCAGCAACGAATTCCACAGATTAACCAACCTCTAGCTAAAGAAAAATTTCCTCATCTTTGTTCTAAATTGATGTCCTTCAATTCTGAGTCTGTGCCCCATGATCCTACACATGCTCACTATAGGAAACATCCTCCCCACATCCACTCTATCTAGGCCTTTCAATATTCACTATGTTTCAACAAGATCCCCCTTACTCTTCTAAACTCCAGCAAATACAGACCCAGAGCCATCAAACACTCCTCATATGTTAATGCTTTCATTCCTGGGATCATTCTTGTAAAACTCCTCTGGACCCTCTTTTTCCTTAGATAATTTTTTTTAGATTCTGAGATTTCGTAGATAAAGGGCCCAAAACTGCTCACAATATTCTAAGTGTGGTCTGACCAATGCAATATAAAGCCTCAGAATTACCTCCTTACTATTGTATTCTAGTCCTCTTGAAATGAATGCTAACATTGCTTTTATCTTCAACATCACCCACTCAACCTGCAAGTTAACCCTTAGGGACTCCTGCATGAGGACTCCCAGGTCCCTTTGCACCTCTGATTTGGGAATTTTCTCCTCATTTAGAAAATAGTTCACAGAGGCACAACATTTTGCTAACAGTAGAGAAGAAATGTTTCCTCATAGAGAGAGTAACACACACAAAATGCTGGAGGAACTCAGCAGGCCGGGCAGCACCTATGGAAAGAAGTACAGTTGACGTTTCAGGCTGAGACCCTTTGGCAGGACTAGAGAAAAAAAAGATGATTTAAAAGCTGGGAGGAGGGAGAGAGAAACACGAGGTGATTGGTGAAACTGGGAGGGGGAGGAGTGAAGTAAAGAGCTGGGAGGCTGATTGGTGAAAGAGATACAGGGCTGGAGAAGGGGGAATCTAATAGGAGAGGACAGAAGATCATGGAAGAAAGAAAAGGGGGGAGGAGCACCAGAGGGAGGTGATGGGTAGGCAAGGAGATAAGATGAGAGGGAAAAGGGAATGGGGAATGGTGAAGTGGGGGGGGGGCCAATACCAGAAGTTCAAGAAATTGAGATTCATGCCATCAGGTTGGAGGCTTTCGAGAAATCCCCCACCTTTTAAATCAACTCATCTTTTTTGCTCCAATCCTGCCGAAGGATCTCGGCCTGAAACGGTGCTGCCTGGCCTGCTGAGTTCCTCCAGAATTTTGTGTGTGTTACCTAAATTACCAAAGTTAATTGTATTATCATATTAATGGCCAACTAAGCTCAGCAGACTCAGTTCAATCTGGACCAGTCACATTCCTGCCCTATGGCATTTTTTAGAAGCCATGCATGGTCATTGAAATTCACCAAAATAGTTGAAGTACTCACACAGCAATCGAAATATTGATGAGATAAACATCATCAACAATGTTTTTTTAATTGATTGCTCTTCATATTGACTAGTAATTTTTTAGTGGAAACTTCTTTGCTCACTTTTCAGTATTATTAGAGCTTTCATAACTCTTTTTTAGAGTCTGGATAGAATATCAAGGTCAGTGAAGGCTCAGTCCTGAAACAATTTTTTAAGTTCCGTGATGTGTTAACCTTTTGGTATGCATGCAATGAGAGGGAACCAACCGCTGATATGTTCTCTTTCTTTGTAACTTTGAACAGAAATTGCACAAAGTGCTGAATGATCACCACTTTTTTAACCCTCCAAAGGAGACCTTATATCATAGAAAAATCAGTTTAAAATCAAAGTTAAAGGCGAAAAGCATTGAGCTGAGAGCCTAATTTTTCTTCAGTCTTTGCGCAATTATGCAAAGCTGAGGGTAACACCTTGCAGATTTGTGCCATTTCCTGGAAGTAAAAATAACCTTGTGAGCAATGTGCAACTTACGAATTTCCCATCTTGTAATATGGCATGCAGTTCCGGAATCCCCGATCACATCATTCCAACATCTGGAATCAAGCACAGCTCCAATTCCAAGGGAGATTTTGGAATACAACAACCCACCCTCCTTAGGCCTATTAGTCCCAATGCTTTAGTCTGTACTGAATATAGAAGAACCATGCAATATACACATTAATTGGCAGGATGTTGATATCCAGATATGGGCACAGAATGGTAAGATTATAGGCTGGTGAAATTAGAATCAACGTTTTTCTTCAGAAGTAAATTTGCTCTATTGACCCAGTCGATTTAAGGTAGTTGTTCTGATAACTAATATCATTAAAAAGCAAGGAACTTAAACTGAAGGCAGAACAGCATCCTAACTGAGAATGGTTTCTCAGATCTATCCTGTTGATTAATAATTTAGCTCTTTATTATTGGTGATATTTGACTATTTCTTCATCAGATATTCAGTTATCACTCATTCTAAAGGACGCTCTAGAATGTCACTTTCGTTGCAAAGAGAATGTCACTTTTGTTACATCTTTCAATTCATTGAGGAAGATGAGAAATGGAACAAAGCCAAGAGCACTTCTGAAATAATGAGATAGACCCAACATGACTCACAGTGACAGCAGGAGATGGAAAACTGAGGATGAGCTCCCAGAAAATGGTGCCTTTTATAGCACAGAAAATATCACCTTAAATCATTGATTACTTAGCCAACTGTTCTACCTCCACTTCGAGTTACAGAAGTGACTTAAAAAGCCATTGGTCATGGAATAACAATGAGTGTAACCAGGAAGAAACATCAAAGACGGACAGCACCAAATAAAATAAACTGGAAGGAATCAATCAGGGGTCTCAGATGAATTTGGAGTGTCAGCGTACGGTGGACATAGGATGGTAAATAAGGTTTTTCAGCCTTGGGCACTTGTCATCACATAGAATTACAATACCATGCAACAGAGAACAGACTCAATGAATGGGATAATTGGATACTGCAATATTCTTGGCCATGAGGCATTCAGGAAGATTGTGATGGAAAGAAACACGGTCAGTATTAGTCCAGGGAAGTATTGTAGCACTGGAGAGAGATAATTTAATTGAATGCCCTTAGCCTGAATCTTTTATGGCTAGATTAAAGAAAAGTAGCAGGGCTGTTACATTACTGGGTTTATGCCATTGTAGATCAAAAACCAATAGGAAAGATATAGAGTAAATTTGCAGCTCATTTACAGAAAGGCACAAAAGGCATTTTTGCATCTCTATTTAGAGGATGCTGTTAGTGTAGCAGAATAAATGATTGCAGTGGTGATAATGGAAAAAAAAATTTCAATTAACCTAATACACACTGGGATAGCAACAACATAAAACCCAAAGTAGTAAATTAATTGCTTAAAATGTGCATAGGTAGACTTATTTGACGAATGTGCTTCCAGTCCAATGAGGCAAGCAGCAGTGCTGGGTCAAACTCTGGGAAATTAAGTTGAGCAAGCATCATATTTGGGGAAAATCAACACAAGGCTACTAGAGAGAAAAAAAACACACAAAATACTTAACTAAATAAAACTAATTTTATTGCATAGAAGATGGATCTAGCTCCAAAGTATTGAAAACAAAAATTGGTAAGATAAAATAATCGTTAAGTAATGGGAAGCATTGAAAGAAGAGATTGCTCCAGGTAAGGGATGATTCCTCCCAAGTATAAAAGTATAACTAAATCCAGAGTTCACTGGCTGGCCAAAGATTATTTATATTAGGCAGAGGAATGTTTATGGCAAAGGGGAGGCTTATAATTTGGTAAAGAACAAAACTGAATATTTAAGGGGCAGAATATTTTTTTTAAAAAAAAGGCTAACAGCGACTGTTAGTCTGCATTTTCGCTGTGAAATGAGTGACATCTCTCTGTCCCTTGTTAGTGAGAGAGCCTGTGTCATGTTGAACTGTCAGGGAAGCAATAGTTTTTGTTGACATTTTATAAAAGGATATGGCATCACTAGAGAGGAATCATTAAGTATTATAAAGAATAAGGGTAAGAAACACAGACTGGATCTCTTCTGAGTAAATAGAGATGTTACCTAATCAAGATCCTTAACAGTATTAAAGATTTTAATGAAGTGAATAAAGAGATAGAGAAGAGCATAACTAGACATTATCAATACAAAGTTGTCACCCATAAAAATTCAACAGGGATTTCAGAAGAAACTTAACTTATTCATGGTTTTGTGAAGTGGAACTCACTACCAGTGTGTGGCTGAATAATATTGATCCATTTAAGAGGAGGCTAGACAAACGCATCAGGGAGACAGTTAGATTGATCGTCTTAGCTGATTAAAAACTGTGAGGAGGCTCGAGTTGATCATAAACATCAACATGGACCATCTGGATCATAAATCCCAATCTAATTGTGACTTGGTCAATAACTTAGCCGTGTATAGGAACATAACACCTCAGTGGGATTTGTCTTTTTATATACAGAATATACTTGAGTTTTTCGGAAGCTTGAGTTGGAACAGCAAGGCTGAAGATGAGGCTAATTCAATCTTCACACCTAGGTGATAACAAGAATCATAATTTGTACAATTATTGTTGCACTCAGATGCTTTTTCATAATATAAATTTGAGGATTTATATTTCAATAATGGAATTTAATTAAGTACAATTATGAAGAGTTACTATAACAGATATACACAGTATTAAGGGTGTGTGGTATTACCCATCCTTCATTCTTTCTTTGTCCCATCAAGGCTGCATGCCAATAACTTTTCCTAATACAACTATCGTCTTTCCCATTCCACCACTACATTTGACCTGCTATTTTATTCCCCATTTTGAATTATTGGAGTCCTTCAGTTTCTTTCATTTCTCTGCACTCAATTTCATTCTCAGTTCCTCAGTTTCCTCCCAATCCCATCTAGAATTTACAACACTATCCTCAGCTGAAATCTGTGTGCATAAAGACTGACACCTCTACAGCGATCCTATTTATTTAGTTTGAAATGGGAAAATAAATAATTTAATACAAGGTCTGCTGCTAGATAATTCAAGCCCATGACACGTTTTAGCAGGTCTATCCATCCTGATCTCCTTCACTATAAAACATTGCTGTGTAGGGATAGGAACACTAGGCAAACATCAACTGCTCCTAATAAGTAGAATCAGTAATCTTGCTCACTTGCCTAGCAGGTTGGATGGGACTCCCTACATGTGGAGGTAGATTTGGTAATGGGTGGTAGATTATGATGATAGTGCCCGGGTAGTTCTTTAGTGCATCAGATGCATGGAAGACTCACAATAAAGTCACAGACCAGGCAGATCAAGTCCCCAGTTTTCAATGGTGTTTGACTTTTTTTTATTGAATTTGGATCATTAAGTGCATAAAAACATGGCAATAAGATACCTAATCCAAGCCTGTTATATCTTTCTACCATTTTAGTTCTCCAATCACAAAGCCTTTGATTCTTAATGAGGTACAGGCATTGGCTGTTCTGCAGGTAAACTTAACCAATAAGTGTCAACAGGTTGCCATAGAAACAAGGAATGCGACATCCACAGTGTCTAATCTGGCAGCCCAACATTCATATATGTGAACTTCTAAATCCAATGAAGAGAATAGGCAGATTTTTTTGTATATCCTAGCTCAGGGAATGTGAATCAAATTGAAGCATCCTGCCATGTTCTGTGGCCATAATTTAACATCAAATATTAAAGTACAATGTTAGAGCAAATGTAATAAAAAGTCAGGAAAAAAGGAACATACTCTGATCTTGCTGGTAGAAAATACCAGTGCTATTGTTTATTTAATACAAATTATTTACAAGACAGCAGCCATGCTTTATTTCATTTGCTTGTCTTTTTATATAGGACTGATAATGGCATCAAAACCTCTGCAGTCTTTTGACACATTAGCACCTAGAGTCTTAAGGCTCTGCTGACTTAGTAGGTTCACTTTCCAATGGACACCCAGACACAGGTTCACAAGGGAAGAATGCAAAAATCCCAAAAGCCAGGTCCCTCCTTTATAGGATTTGCTCAGAGCTTGATGCAGAAATATCCAGAAGTCTCCAGGCAGCATAAGGGTTCAGCTCATCCTGATCTCTACAAAGAGCCCACACATAAAGCATCTTCAACACTTTATCCTGGGAGAGGCAAAAAGGGAGTGGGGTAATAAAGAAATGAAGACAGAGCTTACTAGAAAACATTACAGCATTTATCATTACGGCACTTATCTAATTTGCTAATTATTGACATCCAAGTGAAATAACATAAATGGAACCTTATATACGATCTTAAAATTACTCTGTCAATAGAGGCCTCTTAAGAGAAGACTAATCTAATGTTAAAAGTTGACACAGCAGTCTTAAAGCAGACATCCCATATACTCAAATGGAAATCAAATCAGCCTACCCAGCTCTTCAATTACGAAAAATCACAGGCTTCCAGAAAATGCTTTAAAACTACTCATAATTATTAAACACATATATAAATTACAATAAACATTCAAATCACTGACGTTGCTGCAATCCCAAGAGACAAATCATAAATAATTTTATTCGCACCTTTAAATATTCTTGAAGTTTAAAGTGCTGGATTTATTTGATTTTAAAAAATTCAACTGAAGAAAAGTTTCAATATGTCTATCACCATTCTGGCAGTCAGCACAATGGACTAATCCAACTTTCCTGAATGTCACATGGAAAATTAATTATTAAATAAATTCATTTAAACTCAAGTTGCTAGAAGCTAGCAAAAGTTTTTGCTCATCAGCATAGCTCTATGGCCATGTGTCCAATTCTGTTATTACATTCTGTACCTAAATTTTTGTAATGACATTTCCACAATTATTTCCATTTCCTTTTTGCTCTACCTCTGTTTGCACTTAGAACTCTGCACCATTCCATTGTTTCTGCACTCGTCACTGTACTTATTAATACCAAGCATACTGTTTACTCTGTACTACACATGGGAAAGAATTTCACTATACCCTGGTGTATATGGCAATAAGCAATACCAAATATCTATTTTCAGATTGTTTTCCAGTTCACATTCTTTATTTTAATATCAAAAGTTGGGTATGCAAAAATATAGTTACAACCAAATGAAAAGAGATAATAACCACATTCAAAGCTGTTTACTGCCACTCAGCTTTTTATTAATAAGGGTTTTATTCCAGTGCCATCTCGAGTTACCAAGTCAATTCATTAACTAGTGTATACTAGTACTAGTCCACAAACCTAGGAGTCTATGTATTATATCTTCAATTTCAAAATCACATACTTAAAACAAAATGTATGAATGTATTCCCAACACAGAATTTTACTGACATGTAAAGATAAAAGAGATTTCTGTTAGAGTAGTTCTCCAGGTGTTTTTTTTTGTTCAACTGTTAGCAGTAAAAGTCCAAGTCCTATATAAATGCATTCTACTGCTAATGTGAAATTGTGTTACTTTAAAAGTTACAGAGGCTAGATGAGTTTATTAAAAGGCAAATATGCAGGATGAAAATATAGCCGTGGGTGTTTATGGAAATCTTAGGTAAGAACTTGCAGACTCCAGTATTTTCCTTTCCCAGCCATTTGAAATGACTGGAGGATATAATTTAGATCATGCATAATTAGTCAATGTCAAGACAGAGAGACAAGAAGTGCAATCTCTAACTTTTTAAGTAGGGCAGTTTGTTGCAGATAAAAACTAAATTAACCACAAATTAAAGTGCTGGACATTTTCTTTATGATGGCTGAGTAACTGACTTCAGGATGTGCTTAATTACAAGTTATATTTTTAAACTACAAAGTGACAGGTGATGTACCACAAAGTTACACCCAAACTATTGTAAAATGCAACCTATAAAGTTCTCATCACAAATGAACAGTATCTTTTCTGAAATTTAAACAAACACATGAAATTATAAAATGCTCAGGTTAGCAGTATCCGGAGAGAAACGGAGCCAATGATCTTCTCATCAAACCACACATTTATCTCTCAGCGATAGACCACAAGACATAGGGCCAGAATTAGGCCATTTGGCCCATCAAGTCTGCTCTGCCATTTCATCATGGCTGATCCATTTCCCTCTCAAACCCAATCTCCTGCCTTCATCCCATAGTCATTCATACCCTGACTAATCAAAAACCAATCGATCTCCACCTTAAGTACACCCAATGACCTGGCCCCCACAGCTACCCGTAGCAACGAATTCCACAGATTCACCACTCTCTAGCTGAAAAAATTCCTCATCTCCATTCTAAAGCGACTCCCTTCTATTCTGAGGCTGTGCCCTCTGGTCCTAGACTCCCCTACCAGAAAAAGCATCCTCTCTAATTCACTCTACATAGACCTTCCAACATTCAATAGGTTTCGATCCTAGCATATTATTCATGAAGCTGGTTACCACTGTTATGAAACTGAGTACCAATTTTTAATACATTTGGACATTTGTACTTTTTCAGTCTTAAATTTAATACCAATTATTATTTCCAAATAGCCACTAGTTAGAAAATAAGAAAAATATATGTCAGTTATTAAAATAATGTAAAACTTGAGAATCTTACAGCAGAAAAATATACATTACAATTACTTGGGAAGACTGGCAAGTAAGATCATTGTGCATAAGTACAAATTCCAGTGAGTAAAGACCCAGAGCTAGCAGTTGCTCCTCATACGATAAGCCTTTTTCATTCCCTGAATCACTCTTGTGAACCTCCTCTGAACCCTCTCCAATGTCAGAACATCCTTCCCTAAATAAGGGGCCCAAAACTGTTCACAATTCTCCAAGTGAAGCCTCACCAGAGCCTTATAAAGCCTCAGCATTACATCCTTTCTTTTATATTCTAGTCCTTTCAAAATGCATTGCAATTGCCTTCCTCACCGCTGACTCAATCGGCAAATTAACCTTTAGGGAACCCTGCACGCAGACACCCGTCCTTTTGCACCTCCAATTTTTGTATGTTCTCTCTATTTAGAAAATAGTCTATGCTTTTATTCCTTCTACCAAAGTGCATGACCACACACTTCCTGACACTGTATTCCATCTGCTCTTTCTTTGCCCATTGTCCTAACCTATCCAAGTTCTTCTGCAGCTTCAATGCTTCCTCAAAACTACCTGTGCCTCCACCTATACTCGTATTATCAGCAAACTTGGCCACAAAGCCAGCAATTCCATCATCCAAATCATTGACATACAACGTAAACAGAAGTGGCTCCAACACCACTAGCTGCGGAACACCTCTGGTCACTGTCAGCCAGTCAGATGCTGCCTGTCCTGTTGAATATTTCTGGCATTTTAATCCAAATTTTCAGCAGATGCAGCTTTTGAATATATCTTTTGAATTGTCCCCAAATGCTGCACTGGGATATATACTAATCAAATGAAAGTGATTTCTTTGCATTTAAAAGGCATATAAAGCAATAACAATTCTTTTTCTTTCCTATCCTGACATATTATACATGAAGCTGGTTACCACTGTTATGAAACTGAGTACCAATTTTTAATACATTTGGACATTTGTACTTTTTCAGTCTTAAATTTAATACCAATTATTATTTCCAAATAGCCACTAGTTTGAAAATAAGAAAAACTTATGTCAGTGTTATTAAAATAATGTAAAACTTGATAATCTTACAGCAGAAAAATATACATTACAATTAATCTTCTTGGTTCTTTTACTTGGGAAGGGTGGCAAGCAAGATCACTGTGCATAGGTATAAATCAGTCCCAACTACAGCGTAGCTTCTGTAATTTGGTCATTAAATCTATGTCCACTCTTTACAGGTGACTCCCGCATTACGGTCAGTTGTGTACTGGAAATTAACCCTTAAAGAATTCACAAATCACCACCCAAAAAAATAAGAGATATAAAATAAAGTTCACTCTCACAGAACTGATGTGAAAATAGTAAACAGCTTTGCATGCTATATGCACAGATGTCACAGAAAATTGTGATTGGGGCAATTACAAGGAACTCAACACCTAAATGAGAGGGCCGCCTGTAAACAGAATTCCTCGTGTAAATTGGCGACACTGTTTTCCATCCTCCCTCCCATGGGTGGTGCTAGAGTGCCTCTACCAGGTCAAAAGTGTAACTACATGCCCCAAAAATAAAACTGACATACTGTGAATGTCCACCTGATGGAAAAAGGCAACAGGAGATGCATGCAGATGTAGTTTTTGGTACAGAACTGCATAAAACTATTTCAAAATCCAGTTAGAACACAGTATAATACTGCACAGTAGGGGCCCCTTGGCCCATGACGTTGTGCCAACCTATCTAAACTTATTCCACAATTAATCTAACCCTTCCCTTCTACATAACCCATGCCATCCATTTTTCTTACGCCCATGTATTGATCTAAGAGTCTTTTAATGACAGAATCAGAACCAGGTTTAATATCACTGAAATATGTCATGGAATTTGTTGTTTTGAGGTAGGAGTACAGTACAATACATAATAATAACTATAAATTATAATGAACTATATATAAAGATTAAATTAAGTAGTGCAAAAAAGGGGGAAAATAGTGTGGCAGTTTACAGTACTGTGCAATATTCTTAAGTACATGTAAAAATATTCTGTAAAGCAAAGATGCTTTCAAAAAATAATGAAATGTAAAAGTTTCTAAATATCAAAAAAATTACTATGAAGAGCAGTAAACAGTAAAATAAAACCTAAGTCAAATCTGTATTTGGTGTGACCACCCTTTGCCTTTAAAACTGCATCATTTCTCTTCAGTACACTGTAATGCAAATTTATAAGAAAATTGGCTGGTAGGTTGTTCAAGCATCTTGGAGAACTTGTCACAGTCCTTCTGCAGACTTTGGCAGTCTTGCTTGCGTCTGTCTCTCCAGATAATTCCAGACAGCTTTGATGATGTTGAGTTCACGGCACTGTTGCAGAACTCCTTGTTAGTCTTTTCGCTAAAGATAGTTCTTTATGACCTTTGCCATGTTTGGGGGGGGGGGGTCATTGTCATTCTATTTTTTTCCTCCATGGATGCTGCCTGACCTACTGAGTTTCTACAGCATTTTATGAGTATTCCTCCTCATCTTTGTCTTAAATCTTGAGGCTACATCCCCTAGTTCTATTCTCATCTACCAGTGGAATCAACTTTCCAACCTCCCTTTCATAATTTTACACGCTTCTGTAAGATCCCTTCTTAGTCTTCTGAATTCCAGCGAGTACAGTCCAAGCAAATCATAGGATAACCCCATTATCAGAATCAACCTAGTGTACTTCCACGGCACCATCACCTACACACATTACTCCAGGTACAGTCTCACCAATACCTGTACAGTTGCAGCATAACCTCCCTGCTCTTAAATTCAATCCCTCTAGCAATGAAGGCCAACATTCCATTTTTCTTTGTTAACCTGTTGCACCTGCAAACCAACATTTTGCAATTCATACACAAGCACTCCCGAGTCCCTCAGAATAACATGCTGCAAATTTTCACCATTTAAATAATAATCTTATCTTCTATTTTTCCTTCCAAAATGGATGACTTTGCATTTGCCAGCATTGTTTGCACCTCATCTGTCAGACCTTTACCCACTCACTTAATCTACCGATATCCCTCTGCAGACTCTCCGCATCCTCATTTAGTGACATCAGCAAACTTAGATATGCGACACTCACTCCCTCTTCCAAATCATTAATGTATATCGCAAACAGTTGTGGGCTCAGCACCAACCCCTGCAGTACTAGACTCACCATTCAGTGCCAAGCTGAGAAAAATCCCTTTATTCCAACTATTAACCTTTATCAGTTAAACAATCCTCTATTCATATTAATGTTGTCCCCAACTCCACGCATCCTTACCTTTTGGAATGTCTTTTATGAGACACTTACCAAACATCTTCTGGAAATCCAAGTATACAACATCCATTTGCTTTCCTCTATTAACTGTACTCATTATATCATCAAAGAACTCCAGTAATTTTGTTAAACACAGTGTTCATACATCCATGCTGTGTTTGCCTGATAGAACCACTCCTATTCAGATGTCTCACTATTCCTTCCTTAAAGATAGCTTCAAGCATTTTTTAAACTACAGAAGGTGACGATGAGAAAATGCTTGATATCATGAAGGAAGGAATAACTGACCTATAGTTAACTGTCTTTAGTTTATATCCTTTTTTAAGTAGTGGCATGACATTGACATTGAGACCTGCCCAGAGTCCAGAGAACTTTGGTAAATTATCATAAATATCTCTACTATAACAGCTGCCTTTTTTTTAGTACACTGGGTTGCATACCATCAGGACCAGAGGACTTGTCTACCTTCAGCCCCACTAGTTTGCTCAGCCTTGTCGCTTTACTGATAGCAATTGTATCAAGGTCCTCACTTCCCATCACATCTGTAACATCTCCCTTTGACGTATTAGACATGTCCACCACCATGAAGATTGACACGATAAGTCATTCAAACCCTTGGCCATTTCCACATTACCCAACATCAACGCATCTTCTCATCTTCCAAGGGACCTACATTCATCTTACCCACATTTTTCTGCTGTATATAACTATAACTTTTACTGTATGTTTTTATATTTTGTGCTAAACCTGATTCTGATTCCCTTTACTTTTTGATTCTCACCTATGTACATGCACACATACGTGAAGCCTCCAGGTTTCCAGCACCTGTTTCCCAGCATTTTCAAAGCTGGATTCCTCCAAGTCCAGCAGCAGGGTAAAATGTTGCAGTAATTCCCCACTAGCTTTACAGGTGAATGAACCTGAACAACCAGCACCAATGATTATTTCTATTCATTTAAATGAAGAACAATTGCAAGGGACCAAGTTTTAATTACTTCACATTTTTTCCACTTTTAGTTCATTTGTTTTAATTTTAATCATTCATTTTTTTTTTAAATTTTGGAATTTTTTGGCGTACACTGTTAGCTTTCATGCCTAGCTTGACGAGGGGCAGGATTTGGTCAACCGCTGGTATCTTTTAAGCACTTTAATGGGCATGGTTTGGTTCTGTTGTCTTCCCTGTCCTATCCCATGCTATCCCTGCCGCTCAGCCCCACCTCAGAGAAAGGCCATGCTACCACTTAAGGACTCGCCATTGAGAATGGTGCCACCTTCATGAAGCAAGGCTGAGGAGATTCACAATCGGCAAATACAGACTTTCTAAGTAGGTCAGTGGTAAGTTCCTCACCACAAAATCTGGACAAATATGTTTCTCGGATAAAGCTCTAAATTTATGACATGATTAGCTAACTAAACTCCCTTTCACAAAGCTGAGCACTTGTTGAGTGGGATATTAACAAGATATTGTTTATTTTTCTTTATGAAAATTCAATACAGAACTGGGGCAACACTGGCAAGATGCACATTTATTGCCCGTATTCATACCCAATATGGACCATCTGGTGATGATATTCCCACAGTTACTGAATAAAGTAACATAATTTATATCCAGCAACAATGCAGGAATAGTGATACATTTTCAAGTACTTGTGACTTGGAGAGAAACATGCAAACACACACACACATTTCAGATGAAAGATCTTGTACCAAAATGTTGACTGTTCATTCCTGCTCCCATAGATGCTGTCTGGCCTGCTGAGTTCCTCTAGCATTTCACGTGTGGTACTCCTCAAGATTTCCAGCATCTGCAGAATCTCTTGTGCTTAAGGGAAACTACAGGGGGAGTGGAAGTAGGGGCCAGAAGGAGTTTCAGTCTTTGTCTTTGGTGGCAGAAGTTGCAAATCTGAGAGATGGCGCCAGAACAGGTGCAGTGCACTTTACGAATGGATGACACTGCAATCATTGCGTTGGAAGGAAGCAATGGACGTGCAAATCCAGCGAGTTTATTTGTCCTTCTTGAGTGTTGTTGGAAGTTCACTCATCCAGGCAGTGGAGAGGGCTCCATCCCAGCTCTAACCAGTACCTTGTAGAGAGGGGAAAAGACTCTAGCGTGCACTTTAACTAAAGTATGCACTAGCAAGTAAATGCAGCCTCTTCTGTCTAAAATTGCACAGACCACTTAAGATATTATAATTGACAACTTTTGATGCTTCTTTCTGTTTAAGTGACTGTCTACAAAAATGTGGACATTTTAAGTGGAGAGTACTGAAATGTACTGAAATGTAAATGTAAATTATCTAGACAAGAAATTGTAATTTAGAAGCAGCACACACAGATCTAAGGATTGTATCCCCCACAGAGTAAATTAAATCATTTTAAAGATGTTCCAGCATATTTCTGTACAAATTTTCTCTGCTTTGGAATAATAGGAGCAACAGAGATGGCCCCAGAACACTGAAAAATATTTACGCTGACAGTGAGAAAGCACTGCACTTTCTTAATTGTCTTTTGGATGAGGTGCTACATGAGTCCATTCCCAGAAATTCATCCCTGATTGATGGAATTAAGTACGCTGCATAGTGGTAATTGCATATTTAGTTTCTCTCTAAATTATGACCCCTTTGAATTCAGTGCATTTGAATAGGTTTGAGTTTAATTCCGCCTCCTCTGGCAGGGGAGCACTATCAGAAGAATATCAATGAAGTTTTCCCGCATGGCCAATATTAATTCCTTGATCAATATGACTAAAGCACATTTCAGTCTTGGGAATTTGCAGTGATTGAGTTGCCTATAATGATCACATGCAAACAGTGACTACACTTCAAAAGTACTCCTTTGATTATAGTGTTCTGGTACGTCCTGAGGTCATGAGAGAGATGAATTAATGCAAGTCATTCCTGCCTGCGTGCATTCTTCCTGGATGGAGTGACTGATGCAGACAATAATGAACCTGCAGATCGCTGGATTTGTAGGGAACACCATGACGTGCGTTTACCAGAATAACAATTGGAATGATATTCTTTGATTACATAGACAAACTGGAGAGTTTTGAAATTCCCTCTTAACATAAAAAATAATCAATGGGAGGTAAAAATTCTGTAACCAAAAGTATTGCAGCATGAGTAGGAAATGGCTGTTTTTCTAGCAAGCAGATAGCAATCAAAAGTAAAATAATTGGTAAAACTAAAGAGAAAATAAGTTGCCAATCAACTGTCCAGCTCTTGGCTCCATCCCTCCCCCTCCTGCCTTCTCCTATCATGTCTGATCTTCCCCTCCCCCTCCTACTTTCAAATCTCTTAACGTTGACTTCTCAAACTTCCTCTAATGCCCCACCTCCCCCTCATACCCCATCCATTATACACACATTTTTTTTCTCTCTCTCTTCTTTTTCTCCCTCTGTCCCTCTCACTATACCCCTTGCCCATCCTCTGGGCTTCCTCCCTCCCCCTTTTCCTTCTCCCTGGGCCTCCTGTCCCATGATCCTCTCATATCCCTTTTGCCAATTAACTGTCCAGCTCTTGGCTCCATCCCTCCCCCTCCCGCCTTCTCCTATCATTTTGGATCTCCCTCTCCCCTGCCGCCCGCCCCCCCGCTTTCAAATCTCTTAGTTAATTTCTTTCAGTTAGTCCTGACGAAGGGTCTCGGCCCGAAACGTCGACTGTACCTCTTCCTATAGATGCTGTCTAGCCTGCTGCATTCACCAGCAACTTTTATGTGTGTTGCTTGAAATTCCAGTATCTGCAGATTTCCTCGTGTTTGAGAAAATAAGGAGAAATGTCTTCACATTGATAGTTAAAATCTAGATGCCCTCTACAGACACTTTTGAAAAGTAAATGAACACATTATTGTTAGGGGGTAAATTGCAGTTATATGGAAAAGTTGGGATGTGGAACTAAATTGGATTGCTCCTTCAAAGAGATGGGCACAGTAGAAATGCCAAATGATCACTTCCTGCAAAATTCAATAATTCCACTTGGATAGAATCACAAGAAAATCAACCTAGTACATCCCTGATCAAGTCCACTATATGCTTTACTGTTGTATCTATAAGAGAGACGAAGTGGCTTTTTTTAAACAATATGCCTAGATTAAGAAATGTTCAACAGAATGCAGCTGGTAAATCGAAATGACGTGGCTTAGCTGGCTGTTGACAGTTCTCTATTAATTTATGGATGAGATTTTTTTTATAACTACTCCACCAAATTAAGCCATTTGTTCTTCAAAGATCCAACCACCTCACAGGGCCTCACCATTGAGGATGAGGCTGGTGCTTTGCTGGGCGTTTACATAATTGATCTGTAAAAGGTTTATTTGATCTTATCAGATTAGTCAGTAGGCAGATTGATGCCAGCAGGAAATCCTGGGCTATTGATTCAGGGTGCCTTGTTAGTCAATAATCTTCTTTGTACAACCATATACTGATTACTATTACAGCATATTACATAATAAATAGTGCTGATCTTAAGAGACTACAGCTCAAGTATCACCTTCACCTGATTTGAGTCTGTCCTCAGCATCTCTACACGTGAAGATTTCCATCATTTATTTGTAAATTGAACACTTTCCTGACATGGCCTTCACGGTGAAAACTTGCAGTGCTTCCTCTTCTCTCAGTTTTAGCCTATTGCCCAAGAATCTGGTAACAAACCCATTCTGTCTATTCAAACCTAAACACTGTTAAAGGGGAGAGAAAAGCAACCAAGACTAATACCATTCTCACTGTTAGCACACAAGCTAACCGACTTTGTTACAGAAAACACAAGAAATTTTAGGAATACAGAAGATTCTGTAGATGTTGGAAATCTTGAGCAACTCACACAAAATGCTAAACAAAAGAAAATCTGCAGATGCTGGAAATCTGACTTGCAGTTTCTCCAGCTTTTTGTGTGTGCTGCACTAGAAATTTTAAGGACAGAGGTTCTCAGGCCACATCCCCATTCCCTAACCCCCTTTCTCTCCAGCAAATTGTTCCCTGATTTCAACTTGAATGTCCTTCCCTGACAATCCATTCCACAAAACTAATCCCTAAAACTGTTTTAATTTTTAAACTTGTTACCCTGATATTTCAGTCTTCACTATTTAAGGACGCTTTACAGAAATGAGTTGATTTATTTTTAAAAACTCAATTGCGAACTGCTAATCTTCAACAGAGGAAATTCACTCCATGTGTCAGTTATAATTATACTGTTTTACAAAGGTGCACAGGAATCTCCAATTAATCCTGTTTAGAAAGGTCATTAATATTATGCTCATCACTTTTTAACATTTCAGAGAATAAGTATACATACCGGGTCCCCCTCCACCACTTCTCCATTGTGATTCTTGATAACCATGACTAGCTGAGCCTGGAAGGTGATAATTAGAACAGGTCCCTGCTCCATCATTTTCCCCATTGCCAGCTGCAATCAAAGAGAAACAGGTCACTACAAAGAACACCATAAAAAAAGACCAGAGTGAGCGAGTATGGAATAGTCACTCCTACAGAAATACAAATCATCAACACATTGCAAAGAAGCTCCCTTGACAGTTCAATTCAATCATCAGTTCATAGAGGCTAGTTGGAACGACTGCCTTAGTCATGTAGCGTGAAACACATTTTCACTCTTGTGAAACCAGAATGGAGTAAATTAATCAGTGCACAGAATGAGGGTTTTCTTAGTGATTACAAACATAACATCGTGTGCTGCACTGATTTCAGACTGGGATGTGCTTTTACAATGTGATGGCAATATTATTTTTCTAATTTCTTGTTATCTCAACTGTGTGAAATGAGTAGTTGAGTCATATTAACCAGAAATGTCAGATTGAATTTCAAATCTGTGTTGAGTTAGCAGACCTCCATTGTACTATTGGTAGGAATACCTCAAATAGCATGTGGTTTAGGAAATGAGAGAATAAATCTGTGAGAGTTTCTGTGCGCTGTTCAAAGGTGTCTGCTGATGACTGCAATATGCCATCAGATAATGACAAGATATGGCCTGTAAAGGAGACTCTGGCTGCTAAATGTTCACTGTCTAGAACTCTCACTTGAAGAAATGGAAAGTAAGTAAAAAAAAAGCTAAAAATAAATCCAGTGAAATCAGACTTCAAAATGAAACACTGCAGAGGATAAAACACAGCTAGCATAGATTGGGCATCCTAGAGACGATTCATAACGAAGTAAAATTTTTATCTCAACTGGGTTGCCTTGGGAGATCTGTAAGCAGAAGTGGACTATTTTATCAAACTGGTCATTTTAACTGAGCTTCCCCACTAAGAATATGTTTCCTGAGGACATGTGCAAAGTATAACCAGCATTGACTAAATTTCTAAGATTTTCTTTATGCTTTGAAGTTTTATAATTTAAAGAATTTCTAATTCAGAGTTGTGAGCACCAGAATATTAACCAAACCAGGCACAGAGAATTTAAATATTTCATTATGCTTAGCTTTTGGATATTATCCAGAAAACAGATTTCAATTTTCAATTAAACACCAACATCATCCTTGTTCTACTGTGCACGATCCAAAGCAGTTACTATTCCATTTTGTAATGGAAAACATTAATTAAAAATGTCACTATTTAAATCAGCTAAGAATTTCAAGAACTATCAATAGGTTAATAAATGCAATGCAACAATTAGAAAGTTAGAATGCGTCATTGGAACAAAACCAAGTCAACAGGATCACTGTTACAAATGAACCCCAAAAAGTATCCAATAACATCACTTAAACAACAGGAATACTGCAGATGCTGGAAATTCAAGCAACATACATCAAAGTTGCTGGTGAACGCAGCAGGCCAAGCAGCATCTATAGGAAGAGGCGCAGTCGACGTTTCAGGCCGAGAAATGTCGACTGCGCCTCTTCCTATAGATGCTGCTTGGCCTGCTGCGTTCACCAGCAACTTTGATGTATGTTGCAATAACATCACTTATGTGTGTTTGTGTTCAAAAAGCAGAATTTTTTTTTTGTTACTGACAGTTGGCAAGTAATAAACAGTAAGACAATTCAGAACTGTTTTGCTCACAGAGGTATCAAGCATTTAAGCTTGGAGATGCCCAAGTGAAAATGAAATGATCTAACTACTTCAACAAGTTAGGAACTACAAAGAATTTGAAGATATCAACAATCATTGTCATGGAGTCATAAAACACTACATCATAGAAAAAGGCCTTCGGCCCACCTAGCCTGTGTTGAACTATTAATCTGCCTAGTTCCATCAACCTGCACCTGGACCATAGCCCTCCATGCACCTCTCATCCATGTACCTACCCAAAGATCTCTTAAATCTTGAAAGCTCAGGAGGACAATAGTGTCTAAAGGTGACTCCTTTCCTTGCATCTTCAGAAACAGCTCTATTTCTATCTTTGATATCTCATTTTTTCCTTTTCAAGGTTCTTTTGAAAACCCTAACCTAGAGTTACACGCTGACTTCGGTTCTTTGCGGGAATGGGACCCGCTCTTGGGCCTCACGGCCGGCCGCTTTTCGATATGTCAAGGATGCAGCCTGGAAGACTAGCGCACCTTCAGGGTATCAGATTTTCGTGGCTCTGGAGGCCAGCAGATTCGCGGTTACCGCTGCCTGATGCGTCCTGGGAGACAGAAGATTGTAAGCAGCCAGCTGGCTGCTGTCTATGTGCTCAGATTCAGAGACCCAAGTTCTTTGGGCACAGAGCTCGGAAGAAGTGACGCAACAGACTTTTAACACCATAAATCAGCGAGTTGCTTTATTATGTCTCCCCTTTATTATGTGAAACAGGAACATCTCTTTTTCCCTTATTAGGGAGAGAGAGAACACCTGTGTTATGTCGAATACCAGGTGAAGGACTAGTCTTTGGGGTACTGCAAGTCTGCCTTTATTGATGCTTTACTGCACATTTGAGCGTTCGGTGGGGGGTGCCCATGCTTTTTTGCCGGTGGGGGGGGGGGGGTTGTTGCTTTGCTGCTGTTTGTATGTGGGAGGGGGGAGCTGGGGGGGCTTTGGGGTTCTAACATTTAACTGTCATTCATTCTTTGGGGTAATCCTCTGTTTTTGTGGATGTTTGCAAAGAATAATTTCAGGATGTATATTTTATACATTTCTATACATAGTCATAGTCATACTTTATTGATCCTGAGGGAAATTGGTTTTCATTACAGTTGCACCATAAATAATTAAATAGTAATAAAACCATAAATAATTAAATAGTAATATGTAAATTATGCCAGGAAATAAGTCCAGGACCAGCCTATTGACTCAGGGTGTCTGACCCTCCAAGGGAGGAGTTGTAAAGTTTGATGGCCACAGGCAGGAATTACTTCCTATGACGCTCTGTGTTGCATCTCGGTGGAATGAGTCTCTGGCTGAATGTACTCCTGTGCCCACCCAGTACATTATGTAGTGAATGGGAGACATTGACCAAGATGGCATGCAACTTGGAGAGCATCCTCTTTTCAGACACCACCGTCAGAGAGTCCAGTTCCATCCCCACAACATCACTGGCCTTACGAATGAGTTTGTTGATTCTGTTGGTGTCTGCTACCCTCAATATACTATTGAAATCGACCCCGCATCCATCACTTGCACTGGCAGCTCTCTGCACACTCTCACCACTCACTGAGTGAAGAAGATCCACCTCATTCCCATTAAATGTTACCTTTCACCCTTAACCCATGACCTCTCATAGTCTCACCCAAACTGTGAAAAATGCATGCTTGCATTTACCTATCCATATCCCTCATAATTTTGTCTCCCTCTATCAAGTCTCCTCTCAATCTTCTATGCTCTAAAGAATACAGTCATAACCTTTTCAAACTTCCCCTATAACTCAGTTCTTCAAGTCTTGGAAAATTTTCTCTGCACTCTTTTAATCTTCCTTACATCTTTCCTGAAGGTAGGTGATCAAAACTGTACACAATACTCCAAGTCAGGCCTCAGTAACGTATTATACAATTTCAACATAACATCCCAACTCCTGTACTCAAAACATTTATTTATGAAGGCAAATGTACCAAAAGCTTTCTTTACGACCCTGTCTACCTGTGATGCCATTTTCAACAAATTATGGATCAGTATTCCTTCTATTCTAGCAGATTCCTCTGTGCCCTATCTGTCATCACCTGGCTGGTCCTCCCAAAGTGTAAAACCTCACACTTGTATGCATTAAATTCCATCTACCATTTTCAGCTTACTTTTCCAGCTAGTCCAGAGCCCACAGCAAGCTTTGAATGTCTTCCTCGCTATCCACTACACCCCCGATCGGTAAATCTGCTGATCCAGTTTACCACATTATCAACCAGATTGTTGATATAGATGACAAACAATGGACCTAGCATCGATCCCTGTGGGACACCACTCGTCACAAGTCTCCAGTCAGAGAGGCAACCATCTACAACCACTCATTGGCTTATCCCACAAAGCCAATGTCTAATGCAACTTACCACCTCATCTTGAATGCCGAGCGAATAAACTTTCTAGACCATATGAGACCTTGTCAAAGGCCTTGCTAAAGTCCATGTAGACAACATCCACAGCCTTGCTTTCATCAGCTTCCCTGGTAATTTCCTTGAAAAACTCTTAAGATTGGTTAGACACGTACAAAACCATGTTGACTAACCTGAATCAGTCCCTGGCTATCCAAATACTTATATAGCCAGTCCCTTAGAATACCTTCCAATAACTTTCCCACTACTGATGTCAGGCTCACCAGCTGATAATTTCCTGGCTTATTCTTAGAGCCTTTCTTAAACAACAGAACAACATTAGCTATCCTCCAATCCTCCAGCACCTCACCCCTGGCTAAGGATGTGTTTCTGCTAGGGTCACTGCAATTTCTGCACCAGCCTAGTGCAGAAATTATCCACCCTAATTTGCCTCAAGACAGCAAACACCTCCTCCTCCATAGTCTGTACAGGATCCATGACTTCGCTGCTGCATTTCTTCACATCTATAGAATCTGTGCCCATCTCCCAAGTAAATACAAATGCAAAAAATCCACTTAAGATCTCCCCCAACTCCTTCAGCTCCACACAGATTACCATTCTGATCTTTCAGAGGACCAGTTCTGTCCTTCTGCTCTTCTTTTGCTACCCTTTTGCTTTTAATATATCTGTAGAAGCCCTTACGATTCTCCTTCACCTTCTCTGCTAGAGCAACTTCATGTCTTCTTTTAGCCCTCCTGATTTCCTTAAGTTCTCTTGCATTTCTTATGCTCCTCAAGTACCTCACTTGCTCCTGCCTGCCTATACCTGCTAGGCACTTCCTCCTTTCTCTTAACCAGACCCTCAATATTTCTCGAAAACCAAAGTTTGTTAAACCTGTTATCTTTGCCTTTTATTCTGACAGGAACATACAAACTCTGTACTCTCAAAGTCGCACCTTTGAAGGCCTCCCACTTACCAAGTACTTTGCCAGAAAGCAACCTGCCCCAATCCACATTTGACTGATCCTTTCTGGTACCATCAAAGTTTGCCTTTCTCTGATTCAGAATCTCAACCTGAGGACCAGACCTATCCTTTTCCTAATTACCTTGAAACTAAAGGCATTTTGATCACTTGATGCAACGTGTTCCCCTACACAAACATCTGTCACCTGCCTTGTCTCGTTCCCTAACAGGAGATCTAGTATTGCACTCCCTCTAGTTGGGACATCTATGTACTGATTAAGGAAATTTTCCTGAACACAACTCACAAACTTTTTCCCATCCTGCCTTTTTACAGTATGGGAGTCCCAAGCAATAAGCCTATTAAAATCACCTATTACAACCTTACATTTTTTTTGCAACAGTCTGTGATCTCTCTACAAACCTGCTCTTCTAAATCTCATGGACTGTTGGGTGGTTTATAATATAATCCCATTAACATGGTCATACCTTTCTTATTCATTAGTTCTATCCATAAAGCCTCACTAGAAGAGCTCTCCAGTCTGTTCTGTCTGAGCAGTACTGTGACATTTTCCCTGACTAATAATGCTACCCGCTTTATCACGTCTAAAGCACCGGAACCGCAGAACATTGAGCTGCCAGTCCTTCCCCTCCTGGCACAATGTCTCAGTAATGGGTACAGTGTCATAATTCCATGTGCTGATCCATCTCCTGAGCTCATCCACCTTTCTTACAATACTTTTTCATTGAAATATACACAGCTCAGAACATCAGTTTCACCATGTTCAAACTTTTGATTCCTGACCTTGTACGTAAGCTTAACGACACCTTTCTCCTCAATCACTCCACTGTCTGTTCTGGTGCTCTGGTTCCCATCCTTTTGCAACTCTAGTTTAAGCTGCCGCCCTCTGTGCAGCACTAGCAAACTTCACTGCTAGGATATTAGTCCCCCTCCAGTTCAGGTGCAAACCATCCATCCTGTACAGGTCCCACCTTCCCTGGAAGAGGACCCAATCATCTAAAAATACAAAACCCTCCCTCCTGGACCAATTCCTTAGCCACATGTGAAGCTGTATGACCTTCCTATTTCTAGCCTCACTAACACATAGCATGGATAGCAATCCTGAGATCACAGCCCTGGAGGTTCTGTTCTTTAACTTAGCACCTAACTCCCTGAACTCACCTCGCAGGACCTCATCAGTGATCCTACCTATATCTCTGATACCAGTATGGACTATAAACTCTGTCTGCTCCACCTCCCACGAGAATTCTGCGGACTCGATCCGAAATGCCTCTGACCCTGCCACCCAGGAGGCAACAGACCTTCCAGGAATCTCATTGTCGTCCACAGAACCTCCCTTCTGGTCCCCTAACCAACAAATCCCCTATCACTACAGCTCACCTCTTCTTCCCCCACTTCCCCTCTGAGCCGCAGAGCCAGACTCAGTGCCAGAGAACTGCTTGCTACAGCTTCTCTCTGGTAGGTCATCCCTCCCAATAGTATCCAAAATGGTATACTTATAATTGAAGGGAACGGCCACAGGGGTACTCTGTAATGGCTGCCTATTCCCTTTCCCTTTCCTGATAATCACCCAGCTACCTGTCTCCTGCAACATAGGTCCCTGTAGATCCTACAGTATCCATCACCTCCTTATTCCCCCATACCAGCCGAAGGTCATCGAGATGCAGCTCCAGTTCCTTAATGCAGTCTCTAAGGAGCTGCAGTTCGGTACACTTCATGCAGATGTAGTTATCAGGGAGACTGAAGTTCTCCCAAGGTTTCAATATCTCACACAAGGAACATTCCACTAACACTCACTTGCTAAAAACAGTGTCCAATCTCAAATGTTACAATGAAAATGAAGATTTGGAGGATGCAACCATTGGAAACATTGTTAGAAGGCAGTCCATTATCTGCACTAGGTGTCTACACTGATTTTGTTCATTTATAGTCAATCAAAATATCACGCAGCATACACTGGATTCATTCCTCTGTCGGTAACTGTTAGGAACTAATACACAGTTTTGCAATACTGTAGTAGTTTTGGTGGTATTCTAATTTGTTCTGCATTTATTTAAATGCATAATTTGTTACTCAGTTAAATAGAAGTTTGTCTTTTTTTATACCTTTTTAACCATTTCCATGAAACTTTGGCTAATTGGGGCAGCTGCTTAATTAGGCCAAAACATACTGGTCCCCCCCCTGTAAATTTTTTGACATTGACTAGTTTCATGGAGTGCGTGTTGTGTAGGAATGGGTCTCAGACTTTCTGTCTACAATATGAAGTTAGAAAGCCTCTTCACAGTTTCCAAATATCCCTAATGATTAGAGACCTTTAGAAACAAATGAAAACTAAAAATCAATAAATTCATTTAAAACAATTAACATAAATCAATAAAAATATTAATTAAAATAAAGCACTATATTCATTCACAATATACATCAGTGTGGACACCTAGTGCAGATAATAGGACTGCCAGTGATGCCTAATAAAAGTAATTCTTTAAATTTCATAAATCAAGCTGAATCATGTAAATGATATATTTAATTATGTTTTACCTTACACCTCTTGTTGTTTTCTCTCCATTCCTCCAATTGCCTCCCACTCTAATTCCCATCCCTGGACATTACACTGGAATGGGAATTGGTTTACTATTATCACAGGTACCAAAATACAGTGAAGAGCTTGCCTTGCATACTGCTCATATAGATAATTACACAGTGCATTGTGGTAGAAAAAAGTGAAACAACAACAATGCAGAATAAAGTATAACAGCTACAGAGAATTGCAGTGCAGGCAAACAAAAAGGTGCAAGATCATAAAGTGGATTGTGAGGTCAAAAATCCAATTTATTGCACTAGAAAATTGTTATGTAACAGTAGGGACAGAAACTGCCCTTGAACCTGATGGCATATACTTTCAGGCTTTTGCATTTTCTGCCTGATGGTAGAGAGAGAAGACAGAATGTCCAGGGTGAGTGGGGTCTTTGAATACACTGGCTGCTTTGCTGAGACAGTAAGAAATCAGAGTCCTTAGAGTGGAGACTGGTTTCTGTGATGTGCTGAGCTGGGACTGGTTTCCATATGAGAAGGAAGCTGGACCCAATTGAATGCAAACAGTAATTCAAGGTGTAATTTTAAAATGTACTGGAAACTTAACAATAAACAAGAAAATAAATTACAGACAGATATGCTTCAACTGAAATCTCGATTTAAAATAACAATCTGTCATTACTATGATTCTATTTCCAGACTTTAAATTTCTCATTGTGGCTAAATTCAATTTCTCTTAATTTCTCACAATTGTGACTTTAATATTCATGCTGTTTGTCAGTATTGTCCTATTAATATTAAGTGCACATCATGCAGGGAGACCTCACCAAGTTTACTAAAGTCCATATTGCCACCTCAAACATTCACCAGCTTCAGAGAAAATGCTCGAAACTCTCATTAATTCACTAAATAACAAGTCATGATTTACTGAACTTTGGCGGCAAAACATTTTAGAACATTAAATGGGAATGTCTTGATTGGCAGGAGCTGTTACTGGCAGGCTCATTATCAAAGATGAATGCTGAGATCATTTTTTATTATTGATGCAATTCAGTGACTTGGATGCAAAGAATGTTTGGAACACAGCTGTCAAACAAACAACAGCTAAGCACTATAAACTTTTTAATCACAACTGGATATTTGCAAATTCATCCCTTCTACTCAATAAGCTAGAGCTTGAAGGAAAAATAAAGAACAAGCTCCTGCTTATTATTTTCTTCTAATGCCAAGTTCAAGTCTAAGGCCCCATCTGTAAGCAAACACTTGTTGCTGGATCTAGACATAGCAGCCAAAGGCAGTCTTTTGCCTTTGTAGAATAAATCAAGAGTCAAAATGCTATAGTGGGTCTGTGTAAAATAGCGAACAAAGGGGTGCATTTGAGATCATCTGAGATCACAGTACAGGAAGAACTCATATGTATGGAACACTAATTTAACAAAAACCCTCAAGGTGCCTCTCAACCATAGAATTGAATAAAAGTTAACATTGAGACGCAACAGGAAAAATCAGGTATCAAAACACTTTGCCAAATAGATAGCATTTATATAGCTTCTTAAGGGAGAAGAGAACTAGAAGTTTAAAAGAAAAGTAACTTCAAAGCTTAGGGAGAAGTCCACTGAGGGCACCATTACCAATGGTAGTATGAAACAAGTAAGAAGAATCAGAAGAACAAGGATTTTTGTATAGCTGTAAGCATGGAAAAAATTGCAGTCATACACTATTACTCTATACAACACTTTTGTCAGATCCCCCATCTAGTATTCTGTCAATACAGCACAGCTGGATATTACTGTCTTTGAAAAAGGGCACAGACATTAACTTGGACGGTCAGGAAAGTTGTAATCTGAAGATTGTGAGAGAATTTATTTCACAGAAGAACTTGAGGTTAAATAATTGCAGAATACATTAAAATTTAGTCATATAAATTCTTCATTACGCCAAAGGGGTGAAAGCTTCATAGACCAAATAGATCTGTTACCTGGTAAAACCATTCAAATGAATAATAGAAAGAGAGTGAAAGGAAAAATTACATGCCAAGTAAACAAAGGTTTGTTCATAATTGTGCAGTGCATGCCAGGACCTTAAAATAATAACTAGGAAAACTGCAATTACTTCAATACAGCCTACATAACAATTTTCTTTTTCTGATATAAATCTTAAAGTTTACTACTTCAATTTAGTTTCTAAAAAGTAAATCAACTAAAATACTATAAATCTCAAACAAAAATGAACAAGGCTCCAAATGCCAAGCAGAATTGCCAACAGGATTAAGCTAGGGCAGTGATTCAGGTTAAAGGTACTTTCTTCAATGTTGAGGAAAGAGCATTTTGAGAATTATTATCTGAATGACATGTTCCTATGCAGATGGTACCTGACTAGTTGAGTATCCTGGTCTTTAACATTTAGTTTCATTCTTCTGTCTTCTGTTTAGTTTCATTTTCATGACAATATGTTGAACACAAACATTATACCAAATTTTGGATACCAACTTCCAGTAATTCACCAATATGATAGATTGGAATGAGATGCAGGACACTGCATAGCAGTGAGCAGTGTACTGTATAAACTACTATCTCTACTTTCTAATTGCCATTAAGTTCTCGACATTGCCTTCAAGGGTGAATTTGGATGGATAAATTCAGTTAAGGCATCATCCCAAAGCACTTTTAAAGTTAAGTATTAATTTTAAGCACCTTGGGAAATTAGCCATTAAGAAGATTAAAACAGATATGTGACCACTAAACAGAATGAAAGTCATTCCCAGAAAGTAAATCAGTAATTTTTCATTTTCTCAACCTCACTGCCCGCTCTTCAGCAAAATAATCAACTTGTGTATTTCACAGGAGCAAGTGATTAGAATAACATGAAAATACATGTACATTTTCTGAGATTTCCTGTAACACATTTTATAAATAAAATTACTTCCCATGAGAAATCTAGCAAATCCTGGTGGAAGAAAGAGAAAACAAAACAGCTGATATGTAGTTGTGGGGATGGGAATGTGACTGAACCCCAAGACAGCTCCAAACATCTAACTGACAGCAATGCCAGGCAGATAGAAAGTATTTCCTTTTTGCCCTTTAGAGAGGTGCAATGAGCTAAGAGTCTCCAAAGGAAACGTAGAAAGTTTGCTTTAATATAAAGGAGCCTGGCTATAAAAATACAAAAAGAAAGAAGGGAAAGAGCTATGAGGATTCTACCCATCCTGGTATTTTCTAAAATAGATGGAGTAATCAATCAAACAGCTGCTTCAAAAGAAAAATCAGGATCCAGTAATCAACTAATTAGAAAATGAAGCTAAAGCAAGCAGCTTAAATAAAGAGCTTCCATTACTATAGATACAATAGGCTAACAGCAGCTTTAAGTACCTAAGTGTCACCATCTCAGAGGATCAATCCTGGACCCAACATATTGATGCAATCACTACGAAAACATGCCCACAGCTATACTTCATTACGAGTACAAGGAGGTTTGCTATGTCACCAAAAACTCCAGCAAATTTCTACAGATGTATAGTGGAGAGCATTCTGACTAGTTGCATCATCATCTGGTATGGAGGAACCAACTCAGAGGATCATAAGAAGCTTCCGAGGGTTGTAGACTCAGCCAGCTCTATTTCGGGCACAAGCCTCGCACCATTGAGGACATCTTCAAAAGGTAGTGCCTCAAAAGGCAGCAACCATCACAAAGTACCCTCACCATCTGGGACAGAGCCTCTTCTGATTAAGAACATCTGAGTATCTGGATGTACCATAACCATATCCTCAGACACTCCTTCAAGTATTAGAACGTCATTCAATCAAATACACAAGTACAATAACTAGGTATTCAGCCATGCCTTAAATGAATATCCTACAGATGATGTGAATTTTCCCACGTGTCAAAAATCAACTGCAGATCATTCTCTATCAATATTTGAAAAACAGTATTTTTCAAAATAGTATTTCTTTATTCAGATATGGCATGTTTAAACATTCAATGTAAGTTTGTTGATGTTTTCAGTTATGTATTGAATACTTGGCTGCCATGCATTCAAGGGCTCAGTTAAAGTCTGTTTGCATTCATGGCCACAATAGTACTCAAGTATTAGGTTAAGGCATGCTTGCAATTCATTTAAGATGTGTCTGACTTTCAATTATTATGCATAGTAGCTTCAGTGCTGGTGAAGCCTGACTCTTGGAAATCATTCTACTGTCTTGTTTCATACAGCTGGGGATGAACTTGAGTCAAATGTCCTGAAATAATAAATATCAACAATGCAGTGACAGAAATAATTTAATAGCTATCATACATAACTTGTGACCCAATCCCTCTATGCTGTTCACATTGCTATGACAATGACAAATGACCTTAATTGCCCAATCTCAAGGACATAAACAGTATTTTTGGAATAAACCATAAAAAATGTGACAGTTTATGTTAAATCAGTAATAGTAAATAGAAGACTAAGAAGTATATAGAAAAAATACAGTTAGAAGCACCCATTTCACTCAGCTGTAAAGAAGCCCATGCAATAATTTGCTATGATGCTACTTTAGTAAATCATTCACTATTTATTTCCCAAAGTATCTTCCTTTATTATAATAAAATTATAACTGAGAGGGATGCTAGCTTGGTCAGTGAAGCACTTTTTATTCCAGAAATCCAATAACCAGGTCACCAACAGCACAATTTTGATGCAATATACCCAATACTGAGTAAATCTGCCATTACACAGAGTGATGTTAAAGATTGTTAATGAAGCCAGTTACTTACATCGATATTGTCAATGTCAAGTATTTTGGATCGGAACTGAAGGTTCATGGCCTTGGCTTGTTGAATGGGTTGTGCAAGCTGGCTATAAGTCTGTATGTAAGATGAAGAAACACAGAAAGGTTATCATTAAGTACCAGCCCATTTAATTCTCTGAAAAGGCCATACTGGCTATTTTCTTTGCTCTACATCAATACAGATTTCAACTCAACTGAAAGTTGACTCTGTCAAAGGATTATTTTTATTCTCATACAAGTGGAGTATCTCAGTGTACCATTTCAATTAATAAGTACTCTGTATCAGCACCAAGTAGTCCTCGATCTGATAACCGCATGGATAAAAAATAGGTAAGGCTTGTACGGGTTTGCTTATCAAACATTCATAGTTCAGGCATAAAGTTTGAATAACATAAACTTCTATCTCAAAAATATCTCGTCCCTTATTTCTCCCAACTCCTATCATATCTATCAGCATACCAAGATTTGGTAAGCATCAAAACGTAAACTGAACTGTTTTGTCCAGTCATGACTCAGACCACTTCCTACACGACTCATTCTCAATGTCACTTGTGCTTGCAGTGTGCACCACATTTTGTCTGTTTATTTGCTACTCAGTCAGGAGCAAAGCGGAACACATAAATGTCAGAGAAAATGGATTCAGTCACACCCCAAGAAGTAAGTTGTGCTATTTACATGATTTTTGATTTATTGTTACTGTTGAATAGAATTGAATTATTCCACACCCCATTAGATCGGGAAACGTGACAAAAGACATGAAGATGAATTGCACACTATTCATTTGGCGAAGCAGCAACTTGCCATACAACATAGTCTTCGTATCACTCAATATTTTGTGTCCCAACATCATTTGCAGCAAGCTTAAAGGTGATTATTGATGCATTTTCTTTGAACCTAATTCACCTCATGCTCTCCCTTGTCCAGATGCAAACTAAAAAGCCAGTCTTCTTTAGGATTGTAGTGGCTAAGGAATCAGTTATGAAGGATTGCTCGATCAGCATCATCAGACAAGTCAACAGAACAGGGATGACAGATTAGGTGTTGAATGGTGGCTGACATAAGCCCAGCACCTTATCAGTTGGAGAAAGTAGAATCTAAAAAATTTAAGGAATTATAGCTGCTGGTGATGGCTGTGGAGGGGGTAGAATTTTGACCCACAACCACTACATTGAAATTTTACATGTTCAATGACATTTCATAAATCCATCTATTTCTCATGCAGTCTAACAACTGAATTTCTGAATTTTAAAAAAATCAAACAACAAAACAAATAGCGAGGAGGGATTTAAAAATATGGTGAGAAGACTCTTGTCACTGTGGAGGGATGTGCTCAATTAGTTGTTATTGGGGGATTAAGCAAAATGCTAAGATAGGTGGATCTGTCACGGAGACAGTTTAGTTGATAATGTTGGCAATTTCCTTTGAGTTTCTGGCCAATATGGCTCTCTCAAGCAATATCTAAACAGATCAGTTATTTACTCACTTCTCTTCGCGAAACTTTATTGTAACAAACTGGCTGCTTGTACCTACAGATATGGTTGTGACGAGGGCTTCAAAAAGAAGCTATTGATGTGAAGGACTTTGAGATGTCCTAACAACGTGAAAGGTATGATATGAAGGCAACCTCTTGCTCTTCTTGCATTTTCAGAGCAACTTCATGAACAATATTTCCTCTTAAATTTGCTCCGTTTCCCCAAATAATCACAACTGACCAGACAACTGTACAACTCAGGACAATTAATTGTAGGCTGCAAGCATACACTCTGAAGTTTCAATGCTGAGTAACAGTAAATGAGCTGTAAAAAATAAATTACTTTTAAATATCTCCTCTTATTGTAGTCATTACTAAATCCCACCTTGCAGTTCCAACCTACAGTGATGTGTGATCTTAAATGTCAAAATTCCTTGGAGGCCAACTTGGTATCAAGAAGTAATCAAAAACTCTCTTACATTAGACTCATTATCAAACAGAGAACAGTTCTTTTCTCCACAGGGAGCAGAAACATGCACCTTGTTAGCAAAAATAATTCACAATTGACAAGCTCATTATGCGAACAACTGTATTTCAGATGTTATGTTCATGCAAACTGCATTCAATCAATGATATGCATCAGCTATCAACTCAAGTGCCATTGCATTAAAAATAAATCACCATAAACATTCCAATTATGGAACCAACAATGAGAGGCTTTATATGTTTTTTTAAAAATCCTCTCTCTACTTCGCCTCTCCTGAAACTGAATCCCGCTGGCTTTCACCTCTGCTGGTGGCCTGGTACCTTGCTCAATTACAAAAGGCAGTTCGTTCAGAAAGGGGAACATTAGAGCCAAATCTAATCCCCAATTCTCAAGAAAACATCCACAAAAAAATCACATCACAGGAGTCACCATTAATGATTGCGAGACAGAGGAATAGTTGTCTATTTTATTCTCTAGGGGCTGTTGGAGAACAGCTGTGGTTGTCCTGGTTGTAATTAGCTGAATTAACTTAGTCTAGAGATTAGATCACAATCCCTTCTCACTTGTATTTTAGAACCAATAGCTGAGCAGAAATATAACAGAAACAAATGGAGTTCTGTTAACCAAAATACATACTGCTTCATAACACCAGTCCTTCAGAACATCGAGTTCACCTCTCATCATAGCCTGTAAGACAAAAGAGATTATCAGTTAAGTTTGTTCTACATTAGCAAGATAAATGCAATCATACCTGGAATATCTTATTAATGCATCTCCAATAAATAATTTATTTCAAGATTTTGATCCATAATAAAAGATTTTGTCTATAAATACTATATCCATGTTCATAAATACTGATTACTGATCCCATTATAAAAACGATAATTTTAAATGCAAAATATTTGTTCAGTCTCCTTAATTTTGAGAAACGCAACAAATTATTCACCATACAAGAAAACAAGGCAAAGCTGACAAATAAAAAGTGACCTTGAAGTAACATAACATTCAACAACGAATAAGAAAACAGAAATATGATCCTCCTGAATATATTAATTCAATTAAGTTACGGCAATTCAGTAACACAAGAATAATTATCTTGCACATGTTACAGCTGGTCTGCTTACTGGACAGAACTGTTACTTGACTGTAACACAAGACTACCTTTCAGGAGCCATCAAGTAATTCGTAGTTCTTAATTGTTATGTTTAGACTACATAAAAACGTAGTCTGGTATTTTTAAAAAAGGAAGTAAAGAAAGGATAAGGAAAATATAATAGGTATATACTTGATATGAAACACTTATTTTGGAAATCTGTAAGATACTATTTGTGGAAAATGCTTTCTTGGAAAAAATGCTTAGGAAGCTAAAATGAAGGATAGTGAAAGAAGCAATGCTGGAATGAATATTAAAGGAATTTGTTGAATGTTTTTATAGCAACTTCTGCCTCAGAATTCCACACTCTAACCATCATTTTGATTTTTATGTGATTAAATTAAATATGAACCATCTCATTACCACTCCCTTGAACAGTGTAATGATTTACAGAATCCATTGTAACTTTCTTCTAAACGCCTTGCAAAATCCAAAATAACTTACATCATAACTATACAAATTCATATTCAATTTACAGAAATCTTATAACCATTTTATTAATGACAGAAATAAACTATTTGCATTTAGGAATTAAAGAAAAACTATAAAAATTTACTGGTAAACGCAAATTGAAGGCCATGGCAAATAACAATGAAAACTGTGAAAGACACATTTTTTGAATACCACATCTCAGTGACTTCTTCAATGGACAATAATGGCTAGTTGATTTTCAGTGAACTCCTCTGTGTGGCCCCGGAGGACCTTCTGAAGCAGTTCTGGACTATGAAGCCATCCTACAGATAATAGGATCTAATAATTTAAACAGCAGAGTTCTGGTCTGGGTGGTTGAAAAAAGTAAATATGACAGCAAGGATGGCAGTGATTGGAAGATGAATGCTGTGGTAGGAGAGAAATGGAGGTGTTATAAAGCCACAGCCAACCCCTTATTATGTTATCTCAGCAATCCTAGTAATCTGTTGGGGTCAGAATGTGAACTGTTGTGACATCTCACAAGTTCCTTGCAAAGAAATAACAACAGCCTCGAATGCTAGTGTCTTAAGTATGCATGATCGAAGACTGATCAAGTACTGACAAATTCAAAAGATTCGTCTGTAGCACTGGCAGATGACTGCCCCATGTGCAGCAATGGAATGTGCAACTTTGGCCAAAATATTAACTAAGTGTGCAACTCATCACATTAGAAGGGATCTGCCAAGTTCTGCGCAGGCACGTGCCAAGATAGAGCCAGACTCCTCCATAGTCCTTGAAAGTGGGGTAGTGGGAATATAGAGATGAGGTTACAATTGTATCAGCAGTAATCTCATTGAATAGTGGAGTATGTTTGAAAGGCCAAGTGGTCTTTTCCTGTCCCATGTTTTGGGGGGGGGGGGGCTCTGCCATCCCTGAGGGTAAATTTATTCATGGAGTCTTCAGCCACTTAATTATCTACCACCACTCTTGAAAGAATACTGGATGAGGAGAAAACAGTATGTTTGAGGGCCACATCTGGTGGTTTCATTTTTGATGGTTTCACCCCTGTCTTTGGGGAGAATAAATGGCAGCATCATCTCCACATGGATCTATCCTCAGTCCTGATGCCTCAATTAAACATCACTTCTTTTTGTAATCTGGTAGATGCAGCATCATGGTTAAGTACAACAAGATAAGCATCTAAGGTGTATGGGATGGATGGAATAAAAGGAGTTGTATGGGGCAGGTTTTTGTTTACACAGAAAAAGTTTAACTTGATATTGTATTCAATGTAGACATTGTGGGCTGAACGGCCTGTTTCTGTGCAGTACTGTTCTATGTTCATAAAGTTACCAGTTTGTGCAAGCTGTAGGTGAGAGGCTCACAGAATGCTAATTGTGCGATGAAGTAGTGGAGCATATAAATGTTAGGTGTACGACCTGACAGAGGTTATTGATGGAGGGTGTCATAGGTGCAATTAATTAATTGGTGTCTGTGGCTTGTGGCGTAATTGGCATGATATGACATGATAAGAACAATGCAGATACATTAATTGCTCTATCACCTTTGGGAGATCCCTGAAACTCCTGGGGCACTGCGTTCAGGATTTCTGACATTGCCGTCCAGGACTATCTGTTCTCATTAACTTTTCATCATGTCTAGGATAGCCTGCTTGAACACCCTTCCAACATTCCGGCTCCTCTGTCAAGGCCAAATGTGCAACTTCGGAAAACTCTAAACCTCACAACTCCATGTTGTGCCATTTCTCATTTTTTGTTGGTCAGATTTCTTTTCTTCACGGCTGCCAGAATCTGGTATAACGCACTGCACCTCCGCTAGCAGCATAGACTAATTTTACTCCTGTTATAAGGTTAAGATTTTTATGATACATGCAGCCAATCAACATGTTATTTGTTCTGGTTGCCCACATTAATCATTATAATGCACAAACAGCAGGAAGTCAATGTGCTCACAGTATAGCAAACCCAACACCAGTTCTGAGTTGGGGAGCAATCCAATTTAGCTCCCTTGATGCCTTGTGAATTTCAGAATACTAGATGATTTTGTTGGCTAAATGCCTTGTTCCTAATCCAAAATATTTCCTGACAGAGAAGAGAGAACTTCTGCCATTTTTGGAGGGTCTTCATCACAAAGACACTGACATTTTAGGAGAATGGTTTACCACCATCTTCTCAAGGCCAATCATTGAAAGGGTATTAAATGCTAATCTTTCCAGCACTGTTCACATTCAATGAGAACATTTTAAAAATAACATTAACTGACCTTTATCTTGTGTACTTTGGGCCACTGTAATATGAGAATGAGTATCTTCTGCAATGCTTTGGGAAATATCTTATGTTCTTGACACCGCACAACTTCACAAGGAATCAAATAAACAGCGGCAATAAATGCAAGTCAGAAAAAAAAGATTGCAGGCAGCCTGAAATAAAGCAAATAATTCTGTAAACTTTCAGCAGGTCAGGCAGCATCCAAGGAAAAAGAAGTACAGTTAACGTTTCAGGTCAAAGATGTTTCTCAGAAACATTAACTTGTTTCTCTTTTCGTAGATGTTGCTTGACCTGTTGAGTGTTTCCAACGTTCTCTGTTTTTATTATATAAAAATTGTTGATTTTATAGGTAGAAACCTCAGAACACTACTTTCAACAGTTTGTACTCAGATATTTTGCAGAATGATTTCTTTTTACTTAGTGCTTTTAGCTATAGTTTTCAGTTCTAGGTAAACAAGTAAACTTGGAAGGGGGCCCCATTGTAATTGGGAAGTGAATTGTTAATACCAGTCAATTGAACTCAGATGATTTTAACTTTGGTTTGGCTCCTGAAGCACAACATAATTTCAACATAGCAGATTTGTGGCAGGTTGTGGGTAGAGACTGTGAGCAGGGACAGTTACAGTGACTCAGTGCTGGCATCAGCTGGAAAGTGTGACATTGGTGCAGGTCAAGATAATTGTCGAGTAGCTGAAGAGATTCTAATTTTTTCTGATAAATCTCTGCTTTATGAGCTTTCAGTGCTGGAGTTAGAGAAAGAAATTAGCTCCTTATAGAATGTTTGGCAAGTGGTTACAGACTATTCTAACATTTAAGTGGCAAGTTAATATGTGAAACTTGGTCAAAAAGGTGATGTGTCATGATGAGGCATGTGGTAGTTCCTGGATGCCAACATGTCCCACAGCACACACATGGCTTCAGGATCTTCTGGTAAGATGGTGGTGCATTCGATTGCAACTGCTTCAACAGGGTCAACCAAATATGCTTTTTAAGCATATTTTTACCATCACGAGATCCTGCTGGACATTAAGAACTTAAAGTACTGCAGGTGTACCCCATCAGTGAGTTGCTCTTTGGTGGAGAAACTGGAGCTGGGCTTGGCATTGACCGTAGTGTCAGAGAGGTATCGGAGGAGTCAGTGCGCGAAAGAGGTGTGCGGTGTAACAGCGAGTGATTGCCTTCGTCGTTTTTCTTGTGATCGCAAGACCCTATTGGGCATTCTTAATGTGGAATGCCGCAAGTCCAATTCACTGATTTATTGGCAGACGGCAGGGGAGCTGCTTGGCCTTGTCATAGATAGAATTAGGCCTCAAGACATGGTGTCACTTGTTAACAGCTACCCAGGAGAGATGCTTCGAAGTCAGAGCACTCCGCTGGAGGCAGTGTGGTGTGGTGTCCAAGCTGGAGTCATTGCTTCCCCGAGTATTCGCTCAGCAGAAGGTAAGCCGTATTGTGTTCGACTGTAGACTCCTGCAACATTCATAGACTCAGGATCTTGGACAATTTTCTTTCATGTGTCTGTATTCTACTGATATCTTAAATATGCTTGCTATCTTCTACGGGCCTTGTGCTGTGTATGACGTTTGGTACCGTTTCGCACCTTGGCCCTGGAGTAAGGCTGTTTCGTTTTGCTGTATTCACGGGTATTCATGTTTGACTGAATGAGAATTAAACTTGAACTTTAGCTCAGGGTTCATTGAGTAGGAGGTCAAGCTGCAGCCAATGTGATTCATCAGAGAGAAGAACGTTTATAGGCACTTTATACCAAGACACATCACATCCCATGAGAGGTCATCTAATTTGGTCAGGAATTGCAATGTGAATGAAGATAAGGCAAACAAAAGGATTAATATTTGCAACTGTTAATTCAAGTAGGGAAAGCAAATGAGAGCATTGTGATTGTAAAAATAGCTTAGTGAGGGAAATTCAAACAAACAAACAAAAAGACATTGAAATCTAAAAAAAACCAAATTACTGTGAACACTCAGCAGATGAAGTGGAAAGAGAAGCAGAGTTAACAACTGAAGTTAAAGATACTTCATCAGTTCTGTTTCTCTTTTCAATGCCTGACTGTGCCTGGCTTTTGTGTTTTTATTTTAGTATATTAAGGAGGACTGACTCTGCAGCAAACAGCTAAGACTCTGGAAGGCTGTGTTGCTTGTCTCATTGCCAGTGTTCAGGCTATAGAAGAGCACACAGTGGGAGGAGAAGGATTCATTAGTCATGGTAACATGATGTACTAAGGACATTGGCTGGACAAAGGAGGTGATTCTGCATAGTCAGTGCGAGGAGCTAGGCATCAAATTAACAGAATTTCAGAAATAATTACCTCTGGATATTTGCCTGAACTGCATTCACAGAATAACAAACAAGCGACTCAAAGATTGGTGAGATAGAAGTGGGCTTCAATTCACGGGATACCAGGAGTGGCAGTTGTAGCTTTAGAATGCTTTATACATGAACTGTGCTGGGATCAGTACCGTAATGAGCTACATAACTAGAGAAACAGACATTTATAGTAGTAGGGATAAAAGATCAAAACTGAGATGTCAAATTGAAGAGAAAGGTCAGGATGCACAAGCACTCCTCCCTCCGCATCATCCTCAACATGGGTGCCCCCAGGGCTGTGTGCAGAGCTTACTGCTGTACACTCTATTCACACACAACTGCATAGCCAAACACCGAGCAATCACATTGTCATGTTCACCAAACACACAATTGTGGTGAGGCTCATCACCAGCAATGATGAGACAGCCTACAGGGAGGAAGTGAAAGAGCTCAAGGCCTGGTGCCAGGCAAATAACTTTGTCCTCAAGGTCAACAAGGGGCATGGTTATCGACTTCAGGAAAACCCGCACCGCTCACATCCCTTTTCATGTCAGTGGAACAGCAGAACCTCTTGCACAACCTCTCTTGGTCTCAAAAATATATATCAAGAACCTTGAAAGAGAGTCCATAGGTTGTGGGAACAGTTCAATGTTAGGGCAAGCAAAGTAAATTGAAGTTATCCTGACATGTCTATCCACAGCCTCCTCTACTGTAAAGATACACATTTTAATTCCACATCCCATTCCCATTCTGACATGTCTATCCATGGCCTCCTCTACTGTAAAGATGAAGCCACACTCAGGTTGGAGGAACAACACCTTATATTCTGTCTGGGTAGCCTCCAACCTGATGGCATGAACATCGACTTCTCTAACTTCTGCTACTGCCCCACCTCCCCCTCATACTCCATCTGTTATTTATTTTTATACACACATTCTTTCTCTCACTTTCCTTTTTCTCCCTCTGTCCCTCTGAATATACCCCTTGCCCATCCTCTGGGTCCCCCCCCCCCGTCTTTCTTCCCGGACCTCCTGTCCCGTGATCCTCTCGCATCCCTTTTGCCAATCACCTGTCCAGCTCTTGGCTCCATCCCTCCCCCTCCTGTCTTCTCCTATCATTTTGGATCTCCCCCTCCCCCTCCAACTTTCAAATCTCTTACTCACTCTTCCTTCAGTTAGTCCTGACGAAGGGTCTCGGCCTGAAACGTCGACTGTATCTCTTCCTAGAGATGCTGCCTGGCCCCTGCTGCATTCGCCATCAATTTTGATGTGTGTTGCTTGAATTTCCAGCATCTGCAGAATTCCTGTTGTTGAAGTTATCCCTTTTGGTTTAAGAGTCTGATGGGTGAGGGGTAGTAACTGTTGCTGAACCTGGTGGTGTAAGTCCTGAAGCTCTTGTACCTTCTTCCTGATGGCAGCAGCAAGAAGAGATCATGTCCTAGATGGTGGGGGTCCCTGATCATGGATGCTGCTTTTCCATTCGTGTAGATGTGCTCAAAGGTTGGGAGGGCTTTACCCATGATGGATTGGACTGCATGCACAACTTTTTGTAGGATTTTTCATTCAAGGACATTGATTTTTCCATACCAAGCTGTGATGCAGCCAGTCAATATACTCTCTACCACACACCTACAGGAAAACATATATACTGAAAGGTACTGGAAAAAGACCAGCAATAGGAAGGATTCCATTCATCCTGCTCATGGACTGTTTGTCCCACTCCCATCAGCACTCACTCAAAAACAGTTACTTCCTCCAAGTCATCAGGCCGATCCATACTGCCAACCATTAACCCATTCCACCACCACTACATACACATCACCTAGCATCACTTTATGTACATACAACCAGACTAGTATATAACAGTTACTAGTACATTGTGTTTTACAGGATTGCTTTTATATTTATATTTAATGTGTCTATTTTTTTGCTTTTATAATGTGTTCTTTATGCTTGTTGTTTTTTTTTTGCTGCACCGTATCCAGAGTAACAATCATTTCATTTTCCTTTACACTCCTGTATTGAAGAAAGACTATAAGCAGTCTTGAATCTTGGTAAGAAATAATATGGGAAATGATAAACAGACCGACAGGAAGGAAAGAAGAGTATGAATCCCCTCATTATTATTTATCAACGAGCTTCAAAAGCTGAGCCTCTGTACTCCCTCTGCAACTGAATCGTCGACTTCATTATCAGAACACAAGTCATTGTGGATCAGGAATAACATCTTCTTGCTGACAATCAACACAGGCGCACTTCAAGGATGTAGCCCACTGCCCTTTTCTCTACACTGATGACTGTGTGTCCAGGCACAGCTCAAGTGCCATTTACAAATTCACAGATGATACCACTGTTGGTAAGATCTCAGGTGGCGACGAGACAGATTGGCTGATTCAGTGAATCTATCTAAGTGATGTTTCAACAACAACCTTGCACTTGTGTCAGCAGGACCAAGGAATTGATTGTGGACTTCAGGAAGAGAAAGTCGGGATAACACACATCAGTCCTCATTAAAAGGTCAGCAGTGGAAATGGTGAGCAGCTTCAAGCTCCTGGGCAACATCTTGAGGATCTTTCCTGGGCCCACCACACTGATGCAATTGTGAAGAAGGCATGCTAATGGCTCTATTTTGTTAGGAGTTTAAGAAGATTTTATATGCCACCAAAGACTCTTGGGAATTTCTATAGTTGTACAGTAGTGAGCATTCTAACTGCTTGCTTCACAGCCTGGTATGGAGTCTCCAGTGGACAGGATCGCAAGTGGATTCAGCCGGTTGTAAACTCAGCCAGCTCCATCGTGGGCACAATCCTCCCCACCATCAAGACATCTTGAGAACATGCCTTCTTCTCATTACTACCACCAAGGAGGAGGTACAGAAGCCTGAAGACCTCACTTAACAATTTAGGAATGAACCCGTGAACACTATTTCATTTTCCTTTCTTTCCACACATTCAACCTATATAAAATATAAACCTAATTCTGATTCAGATTCTAAGTCAATGGATAAGGCTAAAGGTTACAATAATAACAAAAGAACAAAACTAAAGGCTCTGTATTTGAATGCATGTCGTGTTTAAACAAAAGCAGATGAAGTGACAGCATAATTAGAAGTAAGTATGATCTGCCAACCACTACTAAAATATGGCTGAAAAATGACACAAATTGGGACCTGAGCTTTGAAAAGCATATTTAGAACAGACAGGATGCTAGAAGGAGACAAAGGAGTAGCTGCTAATTAATAAAATTGGTGCCATGAAGAGAGATGACCTAAGCTCAGAAAACCACATTGTAGAAGTTGTTTGGATAGAGATGTAAAATAGTAAAAACAAGAGTTTGTTTCTGTGAGTGATACATACAAGCCTCAAATAATAAGCACACAAAGTATAATGGAACAAATTATGAGAACTTGTTGGAAAATTACAGCTTTAATCTACATCGACTGTCAAAATCAGCCTACAGAAGGAGTTCAAAGTGCTTCTTGGCAGAGTCTGTTCCAACTTTAAAAAAAATTATCTTCCAGCATTGGGTGCCAACTGAAATAACCAGGAACCTGGCTGATTTTTTTTACATTAAGATGGAAGTAACAAAACTACAACCACTCTCTTGCTAAGATCAGCTACCTCACCACAGATCAGGAATCAAGCATGTCCAAATGGCTCAGGACATGCTGGATGATGTACTCTCCGCTAGGGGAATATGCACTTAACCATGTTAACTCAAAGTAAAATTTAATTAAATATGAAAATGAAAAAAAATAGTGAAAACTTAAACATCCAAGTAATATCAAATACTATAACACTTCAACATTTAATTCACAGATTTTTCTTTACAATGAATTACATTCCACAGATTCACTCCTCCTACTAAAAAATATGAAACATCACCAGGTACCTCCAGAACATTGGGAATGATGTCCCTCTCACATTGCTTTAAAAATGTGTCTTTATCAAAGTGGGGGTCGACTTTCAGAATCTCTGTCAGCACCTCTGACATTTCAGTCTTAGAAAACAGCCCCCCTGGGAAAAGAACAAATACAACATCAGCAAAGATTTACTCAGTCAAAACAAGAATATTATTTCTTTTCTTTCTTTTTAAATCTTTTTATTGAATAAGTATACAAAGGGTAAACCATAAAGGCACTAATACACTGTTAGAAATTACAGGAGATATTAATACAGAAGAAAAAATTGATACAAACAGTGCAATTTAAACATAAAATAATATGGTAAAATAATAGTATACTGATTTTTATATATATCAATATAGAAAAGGAAAAAAACCCCAAAAAAGACCCCAAAAAAAACCCCACCGTGCAACTAAACTAAAAGCAAAGCAAAGCAATGGGCTAACTTGGAAACAGGTAGAGTTAAAGAACTTAAAATCACGTCCTCAAACCTGACCTCCATTAAAAACAGTTTTTAAAAAAAGGCAAGAAGGGAATATAAATATGGAACAAAAGAGAAAAAAAATTACATTAAATGAAAATATTGAATAAAAGATCTCCAGGTCTGTTCAAATTTAAGTGAGGAATCATAAAGATTACTTCTAATTTTCTCCAAATTTAAGCATAATATCGTCTGGGAAAACCAAAAAAAGGTAGTTGGAGCATTAGGCTCTTTCCAATGTTGTAAGATACATCTTTTCGCCATTAAAGTAAGAAATGCAATCATTCTACGGGCTGAAGGGGAAAGATTACTGGAAGTTTTAGGTAATCCAAAGATAGCAGTAATAGGATGAGGAGAAATATCTATATTCAATACCTTTGAGATAATATTAAAAATGTCTCTCCAAAAAGTTTCCAGAGTAGGACAAGACCAAAACATACGAGTTAAAGAGGCTATCTGCCCCGGACATCTATCACAAAAAGGATTAATATGAGAATAGAAACGAGCTAATTTATCTTTGGACATATGTGCTCTATTAACAACTTTAAATTGAATTAGGGAATGTTTAGCACAGATAGAGGAAGTATTGACTACTTGTAAAATCTGCCCCCAGTCATCCACGGAAATAATAGAACCCAATTCTTGTTCCCAATCTGACCTAATCTTATCAAATGCAGCTTTCCTAAGTTTCATAATAATATTATAAATAATAGCCGTTGCACCTTTCTGACATGGATTAAGGTTAATTATAGTATCTAAAATATATGTAGGAGGTAGCGTCGGAAAGGAAGAGATTATAGTACTTAGGAAATTTCTAAAAAATGTATTCTTGGTAAATTATACTTATTAGATAATTGTTCAAAAGACATAAGGGAATCATTTAAAAATAAATCCAAAAACCGTGAAATACCCTTAGTCTTCCAAATTTGAAACGCACGATCCGTGAAAGAGGGAGGAAAAAATGTTACCTAAAATAGGGATCACTAGCCCAAATTGGTTGAGATCAAAAAATTTTCTGAATTGAAACCAAATACGCAAGGTATACTTAACTATCGGGTTAGAGACCAGTTTGAGGCGTTTCAAATCAAAAGGAAGAGAGGAACCTAAAATAGAGCCAAGTGCATAGCCCTGAGCAGATTGTAATTCCAATACTACCCATTTAGGAATGGATAGTGTATCTTGGTCAAGTAACCAAAATTTCATATGTCGAATATTAATTGCCCAATAATAGAATCTAAAGTTAGGTAATGCTAGACCTCCATCTCTCTTGTCTTTCTGTAAATGTATTTTACCCACTCACGGGTTTTTATTTTGCCAAATAAATGAAGAAATTTTAGAGTCAACTTTATCAAAAAAAGATTTTGGAACAAAAATCGGTAATGCCTGAAATATATATAAAAATTTTGGCAGAATAAACATCTTAACTGCATTAATATGACCAATCAAAGTTAAATATAATGGAAACCATTTAGATGAAAGTTGAGTAATATGATCAATTAAGGGTAAAAATTAGTCTTAAATAAATCTTTGTATTTACAAGTAATTTTAATCCCAAGATATGAGAAATAATTATTAATCAATTTAAACAGAAAGTTATGATACAAGGGAAGTTGTTTATTAATCAGAAAAAGTTCACTCTTACTAAGGTTTAATTTATAACCTGAAAAAAGACTAAATTGTGCTAATAAATCTAAAGCAGCAGGGATAGATTTTTGAGGATTAGAAATATATAAAAGTAAGTCATCAGCATAGAGTGATATTTTATGGGACTTTAGGCCCCGAGTTATCCCAATAATATTTGGGGATTCTCGAATGGCAATTGCAAGAGGTTCTAATGCAATATCAAATAATAAAGGACTAAGAGGACAACCTTGTCGAGTACCTCGAAAAAGAGGGAGAAAAGGTGAGCTTAAAGAGTTAGTACAGACCGAGGCCATAGGAGAATGATATAACAGTTTAATCCAGGATATAAATTTCGAGCTAAAATTAAACATTTCAAGCACCTTAAATAAGTAAGGCCATTCTACTCTATCAAACGCTTTTTCAGCATCTAAAGAGATAAAGAATATTATTTCTAAACCCCAAAATGAGCAGAAATAGCTACATGAAACCTCTCAAGACATAGACAGCAAAAACAAAATGTCAAAAGGCTTCAAGTCAGGCAAAATTGCAATTTTAAACTACTGAATAAATAATCCATTACAAGTCCCATTTTATTTGGAAATAATGATACAGATATATCTAGCAGTCAGACTATTATGTTCAAAAATTCTATCTGGTTACTCTTAATGACGGAACTGAGGAACAAAGGAGTTCAGAATGGATCACAAGCTCAACCATTATCATTATCCCATCATTATCTCTCAACTCTGCAAAGGCACCATAGCAGTAATCAGACCTCTACAGAATCTGTTTTTTTTTTAATTTAGCTTCGCCCCCTTGAGGGGTTCTTGTCTTTGAAAGCATTCTAAAATATATGCACATTCAATCATTTTAGGATTAAATGAAGCAGTGTTAGATTCTGAATGAAGCGTACCTGCAGATTAATCATACTCAACAGTGTGAGCTTTCAACGGGTAGTGGGTGGGTTGAGACTACACAATTTTAAAGCTGGAGGATATTAACACACAAATAAAATGGCCCAGCAGAGACGTCTTCTAAAACGTCACTAACCAGGAAAAGAAAACGAATTCTCAGAATGCATGAATTTAAAAGTGCAAATAAACTAAAATTCAGAGGCTGCTTCTTTATAATGATGACAATGATGACAACGATGACAATCAGGCAAATCAAAAGTGCTTTGGTGTGAAGTTCAATTATTTTTTAGCTGTACGATGAATGGTTTAACTATTTAACATAGTGAATGACAAGCATCCTCCTTCCCCCAATTACAAGATTCTCCACTGAAGACATTACCTCAGGACAGTTTCAGACCACACACAACCCACCTAATTGGTCATTCCTCATGAATCCTACTAGTTTGTATTTACCAATCACTCGATTTGGGAGGGTACCTCAGTTCTGTAGAGCTATGTTTTCATATGACTTTTACACCCACTTTCTAGGAAGGGCATCCTGAACCACAAGAAAGAGTGCAAACTTGCACCTAACAAGAGGATGTTAAGGTCAACCTAAGATTGTGGATTTCAACACCTTATATCACAATACTTCTAAAGATGAATTTCTTTTCAGACTCTGAACAACCAAATGAATATATACATTCCATCAATATATTTTTCAGCCCCATTAATTTGACGTGACTAATGTAGGGCAACGCTGACTCAAGAGTTCCTCGGAGGCTAATTTCTCAGAGTGCTTATTTTCATATCTTTATTAGCAATTCTGATACAAGATCAGAAGTGTATTTGCTGATATTAGAAAATTGTGAAGCTTAGTTAATTCTAATGGGGAAGTGGAGATCATCCAAAAGGATTATAAAAGATTTAATTCACTAGCAAGTGGAATTCAACAGAGAAGTTGTTAAAACTGAACAAAATTTCATAAGAAATTAAAGGCAGAGGAAATTAAACTGGAGAACAATTTAGCAGTGAGAGATAATCACTTTACAAACTGTTTACATGTTATGAGCAACTGAAAAGGGAAGTTAAGCTTCAGCTGTAATTCTTTCAGTTTATTCAGTGACTGAACTACAGAACTGATATGGTAAAACAAGCTCCCTAAATATACAGTATGTACACTGGTCACATTAAACTTCTGGGAAAATTAAAAGTTGTTAGGCACAGAAGATGAAGCAAAGCTTCTTGGAGACAGTCTGAAGGTCAGAGGTGGGAACTTCATTTGATATGGGAAACAATAATATTATGAATATTAATTGATGAATGGCTAAAGGTAACATCATCCAAGGCAAGTAAGGGAAGATGTTGACAGAATTGAGAAGATGAAGAACTGCCATTAACCTATAGTAGAAATCAAGGCATAACAATTTAGCCACTACGCTGCAAACTAGTTGAAGTTTGTGAACACGAAGTGCAAGTAATGTGTGCATAGCTGAAGAGAGCAGCATGAAATAATCAACACTATAGCAGATATAGTTCAAACTCAAGTGGAGGAGATAGTTTTAAAAAATGGAATAGAGAGGAAAGAGAGAGAAGGAACATCTGAGAAATGCAATAAAGCAGAAACAAATGGAAAACATTGAACTACAAAAATGATTGAGTGGAGCAGCAGAAAGACAAAATACATTCCACTTTAACAAAATTATTCTTTCTTTATCCAGTCTTCTTGAAAGCCTTCTCGCTGGGAAATAAGAAACAACCAGTAAAATACAGAAAAGTCAGCAGTGAAGGAATTGACTATAACAAAATTGCAGAAAGTAATGAAATATATTAAGGGAGGAGTTCTATGTTGAGTATCCAGTAACAGTGTGAACAACACCAAAACTTTCTCCTTTCTTGGTTAAGGTACTTCAGTCTTCAGTACTGCGCCACCTCAATCAATGAAACATGTCTACTTTAATTCAGTTTTGGCACATGAAATTGAATTAAGATAATACAAGACAGCACTGAGTTCATTCCACCAAAAAATGCACTGTGCTCTTTTCCTTGTTCCACTGTTCACAGACAGCATGCAACAAAAAGTTACCACCACTCTGCTCCGTATAGCGGAATTAGTCCTCACTCTTAATAATTTCTCCTTTGGCTCCTCCCACTTCTTCCAAACTAAAGGTGTAGCCATAGGCACCCGTATGGGTCCCAGCTATGTCTGCCTTTTTGCTGGGTTTGTGGAACAATCAATGTTCCAAGCCTATACTGGTATCTGTCCCCCACTTTCCCTTCACTACATCAACGACTGCATTGATGTTGCTTCCTGCACACATGCTGAGCTCGTTGACTTCACTAACTTTGCCTCCAACTTTCACCCTGCCCTCAAGTTTACCTGGTCCATTTCCGACACCTCCCTCCCCTTTCTTGATCTTTCTGTCTCTATCTCTGGAGACAGCTTATTTACTGATGTTTACTATAAGCCTACTGACTCTCACAGCTACCTGGACTATTCCTTTTCTCACCCTGTCTCTTGCAAAAATGCCATCCCCTTCTCGCAATTCCTCCATCTCCGCCACTTCTGCTCTCGGGATGAGAAAGGAGCAATCCTGTTGCCTGCCAGTTGAGGCTATGAGGCTTTTCATTCCAGGACGAGAGAGATGTCCTCCTTTTTTAAAGAAAAGAGCTTCCCTTCCTCCACCATCAACTCTGCTCTCAAACACATCTCTCCCATTTCACGCACATCTGCTCTCACCCCATCCTCCCACCACCCCACTAGGAATAGAGTTCCCCTTGTCCTCACCTACCACCCTACCAGCCTTCAGGTCCAACATATAATCCTCCGTAACTTGCGCCACCTCCATCGGGATACCACCACTCAGCACATCTTTCCCACCCCCACCCCCGTGCTTTCCGCAGGGATTGCTCCCTACGCAACTCCCTTGTCCATTTGTCCCCCCCCATCCCTTCCCACCAATCTCCCTCCCGGCACTTAACCTTGTAAGCAGAACAAGTGCTACACATGCCCTTACACTTCCTCCCTCACCACCATTCAGGGCCCCAGACAGTCCTTCCAGGTGAGGCGACACTTTACCTGTGAGTCGGCTGGGGTGATATACTGCATCCGGTGCTCCCAATGTGGCCTTCTATATATTGGCGAGACCCGACACAGGCTGGGAGACCATTTCGCTGAACACCTACGCTCTGTCCACCAGAGAAAGCAGGATCTCCCAGTGACCACACATTTTAATTTCACTTCCCATTCCCATTCTGATTACGTCTATCCATGGCCTCCTCTCCTGTCAAGATGAAGCCACACTCAGGTTGGAGGAACAACACCTTATATTCCGTCTGGGTAGCCTCCAAACTGATGGCATGAACATTGACTTCTCTAACTTCCATTAATGCCCCACCTCCCCTTTATACCCCATCTGTTATTTATTTATTTATTATTATTTTTAAATACTTATTTTCTCTTTCTCCTTTTTCTCCCTCTGTCCCTCTCTCTATACTCCTTGCCCATGCTCTGGGCTTCCCCCCCTCCCCCTTTCTTTCTCCCTAGGCCTCCCGTCCCATGATCCTCTCATATCCCTTTTGCCAATCAACTTTCCAGCTCTCAGCTCCATCCCTCCTCCTCCTGTCTTCTCCTATCACTTCGGATCTCCCCCTCCCCCTCCCACTTTCAAATCTCTTACTAGCTCTTCTTCCAGTTAGTCCCGACAAAGGGTCTCGGCCCAAAACGTCAACTGTACCTCTTCCTATAGATACTGCCTGGCCTGCTGCATTCACCAGCAATTTTTATGTGTGTTGCTTGAAATTCCAGCATCTGCAAATTTCCTCGTGAGAGCACAACTAAACAGTTTCCAAGTCACATTAAATATGGCATAACCTCAAACTTTTCTATAATATTATTCAAACACTTGTAACACAGACTTGGGAATGTTCACAATAACCAGATTTATATAGAGTACCTTGTAGATGCTAACATACGTTTGTTTGCTCTAGACTCAACTCCCTCAATAACTTACACTTAACCAACTAAATTCCATCCCCCTACATCTATCAAAATATATAGTAACTATGCAGCCTCCTCACTAATCCTCTCAATAATCAGACTCCTTGTCAAAGATACATCAAAATTACTTATATCCATATTCATACATTACCCTACATCTTTGGCAGGTCGCCAGCATCCCAATATCCCCCTAAAAAAATTACATCTCCTAGATGCAGTCCCTAATTTTTAACCTCAAAGCCTACCTGAAACCTAACCACTTGCACCATTTCTTCAGTCACATTTGTCAGTCATTATCCATTTGCCACCTATACAATGTCACCTTGCAATATAAATGCTATCTGTTTCAATAAAATGTGTACTGCTATGGAACAATATAGCAGAAGAGCAGAAAAGGCAGCAAACTGCAAGATTATTTTATCACATCTGGAGTATTACGTGCCTTTCTGGCCACCTCACTGTAGGAAGGATGTTGAGGCTTTGGAGAGGGTGCAGAAGAGGTTTACCAGGATGCTGCCTGGTTTAGAGAGCATGTGCTATCATGAGAGGCTGAACAAACGGGGTGTTTTCTTTGGAGCTACAGAGGCTGAGGGGAGATCTGATAGAGGTGTATATGATTATGAGAGAGCAGATACAGTACAGAGAGTATCTGCTTCCCAGGACAGAAATGTTTAATACCAGAGGGCATGCATTGAAAGTGAGAGTGTTTCGATTCAAAGGGGATGTGAGGGTTAAGAGAGTGGTGGATGCTTGGAATGCGCTGCCTGCTATGGTGGTAGAGGCAAATATATTAGAAGCTTTTAAGAGACGTTTAGGTAGACACATGAATGTGAGGAAAATAAAGCAACATGGACATTGTGGAGGTAGGAGGGATTAGTTTTTGGGTGTTTTTGATTTACCTTTTAGCTGGTTTGGCACAACACAGTGTGCCAAAGGGCCTGTTCCTGTGGCTGTATTGTTCAACACTCTATGTCCACACTATAGTATTTTGAGAGAAATTGCTGCATATTTGGTATAGTTTGAGTTGCTGATGAACCCATATGGTGACCTCTGTTGTTAAAACCCTGAGAATAATCAGCTTCCAGCTTTATACCAGAGATAGCTCCCTCGCCTCACTTACCTATCAAATCGGTCACTTTGTCAGTTAAAGCTCGTGATGCTCGAATAAATGTGTTATCACTTTCATCATATTTCATTTTCATTTCAAAGAATCCTGTAAAGGAAAAGTAGAAGAGCATTTAAATCGCCATCTGAGAATATTCAGCTGATAGCCCGACAAGTTCATCCAATTCTAAGAGAAAATAGATAAACACAAAGAAATTGGCCTTAACTGTTAAAGACAATATTATTATCCTTGAATTCCTTCCATTGCTGGTACCATTTTGAGTCTTTATGCAGCACCATCCCCATTGCTTCTCTGTAACAGAAAAATTAACATTTAAAAATTAGGTTGAAGTGCAGTTAGCTACTGCAAATAAGCTATCATTATTTGACTCTATGAATGCATTTCAACGTCTGAAAAACAAATTCTTTGCAGCTAAGATGGTTTTGTCTGTAAAAGTTTCTGTGAAAGTACACAGAGGATTACAGTTAAGGTTACATAGTTGCAATATTCAATTGCCAACCTGTGGTCAACTAGCTACAACATCTGATTTCAGTCAGTGCTACCAATAAGCCACAACATTAAGGACTCATTTCTTAGATCCTGGCATAGTATTGCTGAATGTCATCTGGTTAAATAAAATAATATTTTTAAATCAATAATCCATTGACCATTTCCCTACATTCTGTAATAAACACCAAGCATAATACCACCTTAGTTTTCTATCTATTACTGATGAGAACTTGGCATTTAATGTGTGTGCTCTAAGTTACAAATAAGATCCATTATGGTTGTATTTGTACTCTTTAGTTCCATTCATACTTCCTCAAAACATAAGATGATACCTTCCCTATCATCACCACATGACAGCCCAGAGCTCCTTCTTCACCTTGCTTTTCATTTTCATCCTTCGTGAACTGAAACTCATAACACTGGAAGCCATTCAACGTTACATCATTTAAAGAACTATTCAATTGGTCTCATGCCAATTCTGCATTCCTAGTGAAGGGCCTTCAACATGAAATGTTAACTCTTTTTCTCTTTCCACAGCCATGGCCTGCCCTGGGGAGCAATTCAAGCATATTCTGGTTTAATTTTAGATTTCCACCAACTGCACTTTTATTTTTTATTTCAATTGTTTTATATGCTAGAAGTAATTATCCAGTACCCTTCTGAAAGCTGGTATTGAATAAGCTCTGCATAACCATGTGAAGTTTTTCTTCTCATCTCACTCGAGGCTTTTTCACAAATTAGGTTTACTTCATATCCCCCTTTTATCAGCCTAATCATTAGTGAAGATAATCATTCCTGGAGTTTTCAGGAAAACCTGAATCCTTCATTGAGAATAAAGCAATTTGATACTTAGAAAATCAGAATTTGATTAGACAGCATCAATATTGCTTTCTGAAAGGGAAGTCATGTTTGCCTAATCTACAAGATCTCTTGAAGGAGCACCTAGCAGGGAGATAAAGGAGAATCAATGGATACCAAAGTTCAAAGTAAATTTATTATCGAAGTACATATATGTTACCATATATAACCCTGAGATTCATTTTCTTGTGGGCAATCACAAGAAATACACTAGAATCAATGAAAGGCTCCACCCAACAGGATAGACAACAACTGATGTGCTAAACATTGTGCAAATATAAAGAGGTAAAATGAAAAAATAATAACCATATTAACTAACTAAGTAAACAATAAATATCGAGAACATGAGATAAAGAGTCCTTGAAAGTGAGTCTTGTTCAGCGAAGTTATCCCCTCTGGTTAAAGAGCCTGATGGTTGATGGGTTCCTGAACCGAGTGACATGGGTCCTGAGGCTCCAGTAACTTCTTCCTGATGCCAGCAACAAAATGAGAGAATGGCCTGGATGGCGGGAGTCTTTAATGATGGATGCTGCTTTCCTGCAACAGCACTCCGTGTAGACGTGTTCAATGGTGGAAAAGGCTTTACCCATGATGGACTCGGGTGTATCCACTACACTTTGCAGGCTTTTCCATACAAGAGCTTTGGTGTGTCCATACCAGGGCATGATGCAACCAGTCAATATACTTCCTATAGAATTTTATAAAAGTTATAGATGTCATGCCGAATCTTTGTTAACTTCTGAGAAAGTAGAGGTGCTGCCGTACTTTCTTCGTAATGGCACTTATGTGCTGGACTCAGGAGAGACCCTCCGAAATGATGACGCCAATGAACTTTAAAGTTACTGAGTCTCTCCACTTCTGCTCCCCCAAATGAGGACTGACTCATGGACCTCTGGTTTTCTCCTCCTGAAATCAATAATCAGCTCCTTGGGCTTGACGACACTGAGTGAGAGGTTGTTGTTATGGCACCACTCAGCCAGATTTTTAATCTCCCTCCTATATGCTGATACGTCATCACCCTTAAGTCGACCAATGACAGTGATGTTGTCAGCAAACTTAAATATGGTATTGAAGTTGTGCTTCACCTCACAGACATAATTATAAAGCAGAGAAAGCAGGGGACTAAGCACGCAGCCTTGTGGTGCATCTGTACTGAGAGAGATGTTGTTGCCAATCCAGACTGGCTGGCGTCTGCAAGTGAGGAAAATGAGGATCCATTTGCACAAGAAGGTATTGAGGCCTAGAACTTGAAGCTTATTGATTAGTTTTGAGATAATAGTATTAAATGCCAGGCTGTAGTCATTGAAGAGTATCCTGACATATGCATCTTCACTGTCCAGATGAGTGAAGAGCCAATGAAGTGGCATCTGATTTTGACCTGTTGTGACGGTAGGCATATTAAAGTGGATCCTAGTCACTTTTTGGCAGGAGTTGATATGTTTCATCACCAACCTCTCAAAAAGTACTTCATCACAGTGGATGTAAGTGCTACTAGACGATAGACATCGAAGCAGATTACCACGTTCTTCTTAGGCGCCAGCCTAATTGAAGCCTGCTTGAAGCAGCAGGCTAAATCAGACTGCTGAAGCAAAAAGTTAAAGATATTGGTGAACACTCCAGCCAGTGATAGGCACAGATCTTCAGTTCTCAGCCAGATACTCTGTCCGAGCTGGATGCTTTTTGTGGGTTTCCCCACCTGAAAGATGCACTCAGAGACTGAAATCAAATGCTCATCGGGGGGTTGTGGGAGTGAGTGAAGGCTCCTCCGTGTTTTGATGGTCAAAGTGAGCATGAAAGGATATACCATACTGCCAGGATTCCTTGTGTTAGTCCCAATTTGTAATGCTAGCACAGGCCTATGTCAGTGATTATAGCCCCTATGCTGCAATTTGGGACCCTGAATGCCTAATGGATAGCACAACCCTCTCAGGACCTATCTAAGAAGCCTACCTGGTGGCCACATACCAACCACAGCAACCCCCATGTAAACCAATAGGGGTTATCATCAAATGTTTTATTATATTGTTTTTGGAGTTTTAGAATATTAGATACTTAAGTAAAAATAACTACACCTTTTACAGTACCAGTGTCAGTGAATCAGTCATTTAGTTGCCCCGATCACCCTGACATCTAGTCAAGGATGGGGGTAGGGTGTCACTATGAAAAGCTGTTTGCAAATGCAACAAGCTGCCTGCACTGAGACTACCCTTCTGCTAGTCAGCCATGCTGAAATGTCAGAAGCCAGACTTGCAGCAAAAGACAGAATCTAGGATCATTCCGGTTAAAGAACAAAAGGCAAAAAAGTGGAAACAAACATAGTGAAGTGCCACAAGTATCAGTTCTGGGAACTTGACTACATACAATCCATGTCAGTAATTCAGATGAAAGGAGAAAAAAAAGTGCAATGTGTCCATACTTTCTCTTGACGTGAAGACAGGTGGGGGAAGTGAGATGCAAAAAAGTAAATGAATACAGAGGAATAAAAACGGATTAACTGAGTGGCAAAAATATGGAAGGTGGAGTCTAATGTGAGAAACAAAGTAGGGTTATTCACTTTGATTGGAAGAACTGAAAAATGGAATATCTTCCAAATGGTAAGAAGTTCATACATGTTGGTGCAAGGACAGACCCATATTAATCCACGAAATACAAGAAGCAAATATAGGATATGGCAAGGTAAATGATGGCTCATCTATAGTACTGTACAAAAGTCTTAGGCACACACAGTGCCTATAAAAAGTATTCACCTCCCCTTGGAAGTTTTTATGTCTTATTATTTTACAACATTGAATCACAGTGGATTAAATTTAGTTTTTCTGACACTGATCAACAGAAGAGACTCTTTCACATCAACATGAAAACAAATTTCTACAAATTGGTCTAAACTTATTGCAATTGTTAAACACAAAATAATTGATTGCACAATTACTCACTCCCTTCAAGTCAGTCTTTAGTAGGAGCACCTTTGGCAGCAATTGCAACCTTGAGTCTGTGTGGATAGGTCTCTATCAACTTTGCACATCTAGACACTGCAATTTTTCCCTATTCGTCTTTACAAAACTGCTCAAGCTCTGTCAGATTGCATGGGGATCATGAGTGAAAAGACTCTTACATGTCCAGCCACAGATTCTTAATTGGATTGAGGTCTGGACTCTGACTTGGCCACTCCAGGACATTGACTTTATTGTTTTTAAGCCATTAATCTGTAACTGTGGCTTAATGCTTGGGGTTATTGTCTTGCTGGAAAACAAATGTCCTCCCAAGTTACAGTTCTCTTTCAGACTGCGTCAGGTTTTCCTCCAGGGTCAGGTTTTCCTCCAGGGTTTCCCTGTATTTTGCTGCATTGATTTTACCCGCTACCTTCACAAGATTTCCAGGGCCTGCTGCAGTGAAGCATGCCACAGCATCATGGCGCCACCACCACACTTCACAATAGGGACAGTGTGCTTTGATGATAGCACTTAGTCTGATGGTCAAAAAGCTCAATTTTGGTTTCATCAGACCATAGAACCTTCTTCCAGCTAACTTCACAGTCTCCCACATGCCTTCTGGCAAACTCTAGCCGAGTTTTCATGTAAAGTTTTTTTTTCATCAGTGGCTTTCTCTTTGCCACTCTCCCATAAAGGTGGGGCTGGTGAAGCAGCCGGGCAACAGTTGTTGTATGCACAGTCTCTTCCATCTCAGCCACTGAAGATTGTAACTCCTCCAGAGTTGTCATAGGTCTCTTGGTATCCTCCCTCACTAGTCCCCCTCTTGCATGGTCTCTCCATTTTTGAGGACTGCCTGCTCTAGGCAGATTTACAGCTATGCCATATTCTTTCCATTTCTTGATGACTGACTTAACTGTACTCCAAGAGACATTTTCAGCAACTTGGAAAAATCCTTGTGCTTTTCAATAACTTTTTCACGGAGTTGCTTGGAGTGTTCTTTTGTCTTCATGGTGCAGTTTTTGCTAGGATACTGACTCACCAGCAGTTGGACCTTCCAGATACAGGTGTATTTTTACTACATTCAATTGAAACACCGTGACTGCACTCAGGTCTCCAAAAACAGATCTCCATTAAACTAATTATGTGACTTCTAAAACCAATTGGTTGCAACAGTGATGATTTGGTGTGTCATATTAAAGGCAGCAAATACTTAAGCAATTAATTATTTTGTGTTCTATATTTCTAATTTAGATCACTTTATAGAGATCTGTTTTTACTTTGACATGAAAGAATCCTTTTCTGTTGATCAGTGTCAAAAAAGCCAGATTAAATCCACTGTAAGTCAGTGTTGTAAAACAATAAAACATGAAAACTTCCAAGGGGTGTGAATACTTTTTATAGGTGCTGTATGCCAGGGTGCCTAAGACTTTGGCACAGTACTGTATTTGTCAACGTGGAGTGGAGAGCTAGTTTGTAAATCTGGTGGGAGCAAAAGTTGTTGAGAATGGCGAGGGCAGGGCACTGTGGGAGGGGTGTGGGACAGGTGGCAGAGGAGGAGTGCCAAGGGCAGGAGGGTGGCATGGGTGCAGACACACCCAGCTCTGAGACACCAGGCAAGGTCATTTGATTCCAAACAATTGGTTTATTGATCATAACAGAATGTCTCTGTGGTGTTTTCCTCTCCTGCCCCTCTCCCTTCCTCTCTTCCCAACCATTATTCTGCTCTCCCTGCCCTCTTCCCACTCTCAGTCCACAACAGAGACCCATATCACAATCAGGTTTATCAATCCTCATATGTCATAAAGTTAAGTTTTTCTTTCTTTTGCGGCAGCAGTACAGTGGAATACATAAAAATGCTACCATGTTGTGCAAAAGTCTTAGGCACCTTTGTTATATATATGTGCTAAGATTTTGCACAGTATGGTACATTGTAAGAAGGTTGAAATACAAGAGTAAGGAAATATTGCCAGATTGTACTACAAACGTTTGTACTTATGGTGAGATCATACTTACAACACTGTGTGCAGTTTTATTCTCCACACCAAAGTCAGGTAATGTAGTGATTGACCCTTAGAACGAAGAGCTCATCTTACAAATAGAATATGGGCTATACTCTGTATAGAGAAGGGAACTAATAGAAAAGAAGCTGGGGAAGAATTGACGTTGAAGGTGCTGAGAAACCGTTTGCTTTGACTGTAGTGTTTAGAAGGCTTCAGAATAAAAGGTCAGGAACTGGCTATGGATGCTCAGTTATTGAATATATTTGAGGTGGAGAAAATACATTTTTAGAGAACAAACGAATTAATGAAAATATTTATCAAGCAAGAACAAGGATGTGAAGTGGGAGAATCAGCCACAATCTAAATGAATGGCAGAGAGGGATTGAGAGACCATGTAGTCTGCTTCCATTCCTCGGCATGATTTTGTCACTTTTATATTCTACACCATTAATATCAAAACAAAGATCTCACATGCTTTCCTAATAGCCACGTCACCTAGTTCTGTCATCTTCGAAGACTGCAGTATATAATTATTCATTTTCTGTTCTTCTGCCATTCTGTTCATATCACTGAGATTATGGTGCACACCTCATCTTTTTTCCCAAAATGCTTCACATTAATCATAGAGTTATACAGCAAGGTCCAACTGGTCCACGCTGCCCAAGATGCCCCATCTGCCAGCATTTGGCTCATAACCTTCTGATTCTTTCCAATCCATGTAACTGTCCAATTACCTATTAAAAGTTGTTATTGTACCTGCCTCAGCTACTTCCCCCTGAAAGCTCATTGAATATAGTCCACACCCTTTGTGTAAAAAAAGTTGTTCCTCTCTGCTCATCTTAAATCTATTTCTTCTAGTTTTTGATTCTCTAACCCTGGAAAAAAGACCAAGTGCTGTCACTATTAGTCTTTAACTTAATGAGCCATATGCTTCCACAGTTCACCGAGGAATTTCCCTCTCAAGTCTGTTGTTATAATCTTTACCAATCACTACAGTTCCAAGCTTCAAATCACCAGTGATCTATGATCCACAATTCTTTTAACCACAATGCCTTTATTGGGAATGATCATGAAACCTACCTGTTTTTCCCTATTCATAACCCATTTAAAAGTCATTTTTTAGAAATCATTCTTCAAGTCTTACAACCCTCCTCCTCACCCTCATCCTTCTTCTCAAATTGTACTAGATGCTGTTTACCTTTTGTTAAGGCTCTGTTTTCCCGTCCTACCTTTAAAATGTGAGGTTGACATAGAGAAGCTGATATACAAGCCGGTGATTTAGTTTTAAAATGCAAACGAATGGCTTGTTGATGACTATCTAGGCTCATACTTTAAGAATGGTCACCTGAATGAGTTAGCAGAGAATGACAGATAGATCATTAACACCTTCAGGAGATGTGGGGAGAAAACCTGCTGCAGAAATACCAAAGAATCACATACTCATTTGCTTCAAATACTTTTTCCTCCGTGGCTTTAGCTTTTGAAAAGTCGCTTCTTTTCCTCAGCAATGACGGTGGCCGGTAGGTCCCACTCTGCCCAAGGACACTCTCATCTAGTTCCTTCTTAACAGATTCAACACCCTGAAAGAAGCAAAGGAGTATAGGTCAAGTTAGCGTGATAGGGTCATGGCAGAAAAATCGATAACCATTCTATTCTTATAGTCACAAATTTCTAAGTTATATCACTCCCCTCAAGTCTTATCAATAAGTGACCCCATAACAAAACAGGATATCAACAGGAATGGTGTCAAAGTAATCTAGGTTTACTAAAATTTAACTGAAATTAATGATATGAAATAAGAAAGAAGTGAAAACATAAAGTTGATTGAAGTAGATTACTGCACTTTTTATATAAATTCAATATATAAGGGAAATAATGATTTATCTGGCAAGATCATTGTAGAATTTTACATTTTTTCTTTGAGAAGTGATCACACAATAACAGGCCACTCTGGTTTAGTTGCACCAGCTGCATCCTTAACCTTAGAAGTGCACACACAACCCAGAATTCAATAATATTTATACTGTAAGGTCAAAAATACTACCAATCTTTCTTTTACTCGGATGCATCTGGTCAAGTTTTATTTAGTAAGAAACTGTTGAAGTCCACCACTGAACACCTGCATACTAACTTCATGCAAAGAAACAAGTGGAAAAAAAAAGTGATACTCTTCAAAAAGAATCTGTCCTATAATTTAATGATAAGTAACTTATGACACAGTAGAATGGCACGCAGTTGCAAGAAACAGCTTGTGAACTCTTTGCAATCACCTAGTTTTCTGCATTAATTACTCATAAAATGTGCTCTGATCTTCATCTAAATCACAATAATAGACAAACACAATCTGCCTAAACTAATAACACACAAACAATTGTACATTTTCTTGACAATCCTGAGTACACCATTTAAACAATCACAGTCTAGGTTCAAAAAAGTATGTGAACCGCTGGGGTAATGCCTTCTACAAAAGCTATTTGGAGTCAGGTGTTCCATCAATGAGATGAGATTGGAGGTGTGGGTTGTAGAGGTGCCCTGCCCTATAAAAAAAGGCACACAAAGTCAGGTTACTGATAGAGCCTGCTCTTCTCAAGAAAGATCTGTTTATGTGCACTATCCCTCCATCAAAACAACTTTCAGAGGACCTTAGAAGAACTGTAGAGATGTATGAAGCTGGAAGAGGCTACAAGAACATTTCTAAAGACCTAAGTGTTCATCAGTCCACAGCAAGAGAAACTGTCTACAAATGGAGGAAATTCAGTACTGTTGCCACTCTTCCTAAGAGTGGGCACCCTGCAAAGATCACACCGAGAGCACGACAAGCAATGCTGAAAGAGGTGAAAAAGAAGGAGGGTAAGAGCAAAAGATCTGCAGAAATCTCTGGAACTTGTTAAAGTCTCTGTTCATGTTTCCAATATAAGAAAAATACTGAACAAGAATGGTGTTCATGGAAGGACACCACGGAGGAAACCACGGCTCTCCAAAAATAAACATTGCTGCATGTCTCAAGTTTGCAAAAGACCACCTGGATATTCCACAACACTTCTGGGACAACGTTCTGTGGCAGATGAGATAAAAGTTGAACTTTTTGGCAGAAATGTACACCACTTTGTTTGGAAGAAAAAGGGCACTACAGACCAACACCAAAACCTCATCCCAACTGTGAAGCATAGTGGAAGGAGTCTCAACGCTTGGGGTTGATTTGCTGCCCAGGGCCTGGACATTTTGCAATCATTGAGGGAACAATGAATTCAAAATTGTATCAAGACACTTTACAGGAGAATGTCAGGGAAACACTCCATCATCTGAAGTTTAATAGAAGTTAGATGATGCAACAAGACAATGATCCCAAACACAAGAGTAAACCAACAACAAAATGGTTTAAAAAGAAGAAAGTTTGCGTTTTGGAATGACCAAGTCAGAGTTCAGACCTTAACCCAATTGAGATACTATGCCATGATCTGAAGAGAGTGGTCATTGCAAGATACTCCAGAAATATTGATGAACTGAAGCAGTTTTGTATGGAGAAATGGTCTAAAATTCCTCCTTGCCATTGTGCAAGTCTGCTCAGCAGCTACAGGAAATGTTTGGTGGAGGTTATTGCTGCTAAAGGAGGTACTACCACTTACTAAGTACAAAGGTTCACATACCCTTTCCAGCCTGGACTGTGAATGATTAAACAATGTGTTCAATAAAGACAGGAAAAGTGCAACTGTTTGTGTGTTATTAGTTTAGGCAGATTGTGTTTGTCTATTATTGTGACTTAGATGAAGATCAGACTACATTTTAAGAGTAATTAATGCAAAAAACCAGGTAACTGCAAAGGGTTCACAAACTTTTTCTTGCAACTGTTGTAAAATTCAGAAGAATACTTCAAATCACATTTGCTCTAGTCAAGGATTGGGATGTTGATGAAAGTTTCCTCCTTCTTGCCTTCTCCTGCATTACTGAATATAATGGGTTAGAACTGGAGCATCTACACATGTTCCAACTCACCAGTGAAAAATTCAAAACTATTCAAAACTGTGTTTCATTATACAAATCTAGTTATTTTCACTTTCATGAGTCTAAGGTAGGAAAAGGTCAAGCTATGACAATTGCATGCAGTTCCCTTGGGTTAACAAAAGGGAAACAATAATCAGAGAGCACTCTTACAAACATGTGCTGACTGGTGATTCTGGAATATTCAAGTGAACTGAATAAACTAGAAATAGTGCAGTTTGCCCATATTTAAATAATTTAATGATACTTAAGGTTAGAATGATGAACGCCATGAGTGAAGTAATGCTGGGTCAGAGTGCCAACGGAATCATAAACCCACACAAGTCAAACACCTTCAAGGGATGGAGCAAAGCGTTAAAAATCAACTCTGCCTTCATGTCTGACTGTGTCTAGTGTCTCTTTTTTGGTTATTTAGCTTCCTTACCAGATGGAGTCTATATTCACTGGCACTGTTCCCCGGGAGACAAGCAGCATCAATATACTGATTCTGTCATACTTATTGACTTGAAATATACACAAGTGCAAAGAACAAGATAAAACAATGACTGCTGACATAACTGAAGCTGAACTAAAAACTGCAATTAGTAGGCTTAAATTAAGCAAGTCACCAGGATCAGATGGATATACAGCAGAGTGGTATAAAGAGTTTAGAAGTGAGTTAATTCCTGTTTTACTCCCCACACTGAACTGGGCCCTAAGAAAGGAGCAAATGTCACCCAGCTGGAAGGAGGCGATAATCTCAGCTATACCAAAATAAGGCAAGGATAAAATGGAATGTGGGTCATTTAGACCAATATCTGTTCTTAATGTGAATTATAGAATATTTACTTCCATCATGGCCAAACGATTAGAAGAGTTTCTACACACACTGATACATAATGATCAGACAGGTTTTATACAACAATGCCAAACACAAGACAATATACGAAGGACACGTCACATTCTGGATCATATATAAAAAAAGAAATTGAAGCAATGGTGATAAGCGTGGACGCTGAAAAGGCATTTGATTCGGTTAATTGGAATTTTCTTTACAGAGTTTTACATAGATTTGGTCTACATGACACAATTATTAAAACTATACAGGCACTATACAACAATCCTACTGCCAGGATTAAAATCAATGGATATTTATCTAATAGTTTTACCCTAGAAAGGGGCACAAGACAAGGTTATGCATGGTCACCACTACTCTTCGCATTATATCTGGAACCATTAGCTCCATACATCAGACAAAATGAAGATATCAGGGGAATTACTATTAAAGGGACAGAGCATAAATTTGCCTGTTACGCGGATGACATTTTGATCTATCTAGGGCAACCAACATACTCTTTACCTAAATTGATGCAATCCTTTGAACAATATGGCCAATTATCAGGATACAAGATCAACATAGATAAAACACAACTACTTTTATATAACTATAGCCCACCAAGAGAAGTTGAAAGTAGATATCCTTGGGCATGGCAAACAGAGTCCGTCAAATATTTAGGCATCACTATGCCAAAAGATTTGGCAAAATTATTAGAATGCAATTATCAGCCTATATATAAGAAAATTAAGGAAGGTATAACAAGATGAAACCTAATTCTTTTTCTTGGTCTCAGTTCAAGGACCGTATCTATTAAAATGAATATACTGCCCAGACTACTATATCTCTTTCAGACCCTACCAATAGAGATTAACCAACATCAGTTCAATGAATGGAACAAGATGCTATCAAGATATATATGGCAAGGTAAAAGGCCTAGGGTTCGTCTCAAAACTTTACAATTAGCCAAGAAAAAGTGGGGATGGGGTTTACCTTCTGTTAGAAATTATTATTTTGCAGCACATTTGAGAGCCGTGATATGCTGGTGCAACCCCTAATATAACGATCAATGGAAAAACAGTGAGGAAAGGATACTTTCCATCCCCATACAGGCAATTTTGGCTGATAACAACCTGCAAAGCTACATAAATAATATTGACAACCCATGGGTGAAATGGACTCTTAAAACATGGAAAACTATTATAAAAGAATATAAACTAGAGAGAGACATTGCAATTCTTAAATGGTGTGCACATGACTCAGATTTTACGCCGAATAAACTGGATGCTAGATTTAAGGACTGGACAGCTAAAGGAATAACAGCTATTTGCAATATAATGAAAGAAGGAACACTGCTCAGTTTTGAAATGAGAAACACTTATTAGAAAAACAAGACTTTTACTGGTATTTACAGATGTGACAGTATGTTAATAGGACAGTTAAAAATGTAACCAAGGCAAGTACATGTCTAATAGAGCTATTTAGAAAAGCATATAATTCAGACAACCGTAGAATAATTTCAAGCGTGTATAAGGGTTTGTCAAACCTTAAAACACATTCGAGTTCATACTTTAAAACAAAATGGGAGAAGGAAGGAGGGATAATAATATCTGAGGAAGACTAGACAATAATATGGAGGTATCAATGGAAGTGTACCAGTTCACAGAAATGGAGGGAGTTCGAGTGGAAAAACTTGATAAGATATTTTATTACACCCTCTCAGAAATCCCATTATGATAGTAACCCCCCCCCCCCCCGTTTGCTGGAGAAATTGTGGAAATCAGAATGCAAACCATTATCATATTTTCTAGGAATGCCCGTTATCAAAGACTATTGGAGTGGGATACATAATGCCCTACAAGACATCTTTAAATGTGAAATAACTTTAGAGAGTAAGACCATATATTTTGGGTATATACCTCAAGAATAGTTGAAAAGAGATAAATATTTAATGAATGTACTGCTAGTGGCTGGTAAAAAGACCCTTACCAGGAAATGGTTATCACAGGAGAGCCCAACTTTAAATGTATGGATGGAAATTACAATGGACATTTACAAAATGAAGAAGATAACAGCATCTGTTAATCATAAGTTGGAACAATTTTATTCATACTGGAAAAAATGTTTAACTACATAACACCTCATAGGCCTGATTTTATTCTCACAAGTCAATGAATATGTTGTAAAAAAAGATCATTCCCTACTTTGTACATAGTTTTCTTCTTTCGATTGTTCTTTCTTTCCTCGCCTTTCTATAAGTGTATACCTCAGATAAGTATTATGTGGAGATCTGTGACAAATATGATTATATGATATATATGTACAGTGTCTGAAATACATCTTGTGGAAATGTTTGTTTGATGATAAAATTCAATTTAAAAAATTACAAAAAAAAGAAATATACACAAGTGAATAAAAGTCATTAGATGGATCTCATTTCAATAAAATCTAGATATTCATGCACTATTTGTCTTCTTTAAATATTGCACTTGCTCCAAGACAAGGAGAAAATCTGCCATATACCTGCTGCACTACAAAGATTCTACAAAGACTTTTAAATTGTTATTGATTCAAATATAAACACTGGTCCAAATTTCTATTTTATTTTGCCTGCCACATACTATTCCCAGGATAGTCAGTTTATATCTGTGACTCAATTCTCAATATGCACATGTACTGCAAATCCAAGTGTTGATATTCAGCCACTTCAGATAATGGCACTTATTCTCGAGAGTTGCTACTGTCCCAGCATTCAAGTTTCCTTTGAGACCTATCCAAATTTATTTGCCTCGATATTTATTCTATGATTTCCAAGGAAGCAGCTACAGAAATTTGATTTTACACACAATGAATCTGTGATCACTGTTGTCAGTCTCACTGTCACTTTGATTTCTGGAATGTTGCCCCAGCTGAAGCACTAGGAATACACATCAAATTTGCTGGTGAGTCTCAGCCCGAAACGTCAACTGTACCTCCTCCTAGAGCTGCTGCATTCACCAGCAAATTTGATGTGTGTTGCTTGAATTTCCAGCATCTGCAGAATTCCTCGTGTTGAAGCACTAGGAGATTGTTGCAAACTTCTAATTTGTTTCGCTAATGGCCTTTGGATATGACACCCAATCTGAGTTGCTCATGGCTTTTATTCAGAATGTGACTCTTCCTTAGTGACCTTGCAAGCTACTTTTATTTTCCTCACAGAAAATAGAAGTAACTTGCACAACAGGCACAACAATCACCATTGCCATAAAGACTGCAGGAGGTCAAAAAAGTAGGGGAAAAAATCAAGAACGAGAATTATTTTGCTCAATTTGCTAGTGATCTTGTGCGAACAGCCTGTGGCTAATGTGGATTAAAGCTTACTTTAAGATGAGAATAGAACCAAGGCTTTCACCCCATAACAATACCAGGGAAATGACGCAGGGTCAGAGATGCTACCTTTTGGGTGAGATGTTAAATCAAGCCCCTGGTTTCACAAAGGATTTCATGGCACCTCTCCAGAGAAAGGTTGGGAAGTTCCCCTGGTATCATGGACAACTTTTAATCAATACATCAATCATTTAGTGATGCAAGTGAAGTTCATGGTGAGAAAATATACTATATCAAATCTCATATGGGAACAATTTATTATTTCAATTCATCAATCTTTTCTTCAACAGAAAGGACTTCTCCGTGATTAGGAGATTTAACTGCAGCCTCTGCTAGATCATCAATGACCAATTTCCCTGAACCCCTGTGACAACCCATACAAGGGTTTTTAAAAACTATAAATTTATATGTACAAGGAGGAAGTTATTGTCTCTGTATCAATGGGAGGCCATCCCATGTTTTAAGAGGACTTCATACCTTCTGGGAGTCTACGGCCCTAATTGAATACTGCAGGTGATTTCTTAAATTTAAATAAACTGCAAAGCTCAAATCAGCAGAACATGTTCAGGTAAATTCACTGCTTGGTAATTAGTCCTTCCCAATTTGCATACTTGATTAAAGCAGAAATTTCTGTGTTCCACTACATTAAAAATGTAGAAAGAAATTGAGCATGGCACAAGTGAAATTACCTGGATTGTTTACATAGTGATAATATGTTGTGTTCTATTTCACCACAATGACTATTATTCACGCTTTGAATCTTAGCATGTTCTAAACCCAGATAAATATCATGGTTAAGATTCTCCTGAGCATGGAACAGGAAATGGCAGCATAGCTTGTTGGTATCTGTCTAACTGCTGGCTAATTTCTACCGCTGCTCCATCTTAGATCAGAACATCAAGCTCAGATTGAGGGTGATGTACCACATACCGTTTGCATGAAACCAGAATCAGAATCAGAACCGGAATCAAAACCAAAACCAGGTTTAATATCACCAGCATACGTCATGAAATGTGTTGTTATGCGAAAGCGATACATAATGATAAAAACTGTGAATTACAGTAAATATATATATTAAACAGATATGTTAAATAAGTAGTGAGGTAGTGTTCATGGGCTCAATTGTCTATTCAGATCTCTGATGGCAGAGGGGAAGAAGCTGTTGAGTGTGTGTGCCTTCAGGCTCCTGTACCTCCTCCCTGATGGAAGCAATGAGAAGAGGGGCATGTCCTGGATGATGGGGGCCACCCTTTTCAGGTATCGCTCCTTGAAGATGATCTGGATGATACTAAGACCAGTGCCCATGATGGAACTGACCCCAAGTTCACAACCTTCTGCAATTTCTTTTGATCCTGTGCAGTGGCCCCTCCATACCAAATAGTAATGCAGCCAGTTAGAATGCTCTCCACAGTACATCTGTAGAAATTTGCGACTGCCTTTGGTGACATAATGATCAACCTAACACTTTCAAGTCTTCTGTTTGATTATTTTATAATGGACTCAGTGAATTCTCTCACTTCATGAAATTCTGAAGTTTCTTCACTGCTTCTCTTAAAATGAATTAATAAGTTAAACAATGCTGTTAAAAGTCCTTTAGCCTTTCTTATTCTCTACAGCTAGTGACCAAGAACCCTTTCAGGTGAAAATGGATTTAAAATACTCAATTCAAAACATCCAAGATGGATTCGGAATCAAAGATTCTGCTCTATATCCATTCTTCTGTGGAATTGTATTTCCAACCTCTAATTTGATTATGCTAGTCCAAGTGCTTCATCATTTTGTTAATTTTGTTAACTAAATAGTCTTTATGCCTTTTATTACATTCCTAGTGGAGACCAACTTTAAAAGATACAAGTTATCTTAGGCTGCTAGGAAAGGGACCACTTAGTTTTTTTTTCTGTCACCTTAACAGGAATAGAGTTCCTCTTGTCCTCACCTACCACCCCATGAGCCTCTGTATCCAGCACATCGTGCTCCACAACTTCTGCCATCTTCAACAGGATCCTACCACTAAACACGTATTTACCTCCCCCCCCCACTCGTCACTTTCCAGAGGCACTTATCCCTACAAGCAGAAGAAGTGCTACTCACAACACGCTGGAGGAACTCAGCAGGTCGGGCAGCATCCATGGAAAAGATCGGTCGACGTTTCGGGCCGGAGCCCTTCGTCAGGACTGAAGAGGGAAGGGGCAGAGGCCCTATAAAGAAGGTGGGGGGAGGGTGGGAAACTACCCAGAAGTGCTACACCTGCTCATCACCTCCTCCCTCACCTTCATTCAGGGCCCCATGTGAGGCAACACTTCACCTGCAAATCCCTTAGGATCGTCTACTATATTCAGTGATCCCAATGTGGCCTCCTCTACATTGGTGAGACCTGGCGTAGATTGGGGGAATACTTTGTTAAGCACCTTTTCTCCATCCGCAAAAAGAAGGATTTCTCAGTGGCCATGCCCATTCCAACATGTTAGCCCTTGACCGCCTCTACAGCCAAAATGAGGCCACTTTCAGGGTGGAGGAGTAACACCTCATATTCCGTCTGGGTAGCTGCAACCTGATGGCATGAACATCGATTTCTCTAACTTGTGGTCATTTGTCCCTCTCCCACTTTCCTCTTCTTCCATTCCCTACTCTGGGTCCCCTCTCACCTCTTCTCTACTCACCTACCTATCACCTTCCTCTGCCATCTTCAACAGGATCCTACCACTAAACACATATTTACCTCCCCCCCCCACTCGTCACTTTCCAGAGGCACTTATCCCTACAAGCAGAAGAAGTGCTACTCACAACACGCTGGAGGAACTCAGCAGGTCGGGCAGCATCCATGGAAAAGATCGGTCGACGTTTCGGGCCGGAGCCCTTCGTCAGGACTGAAGAGCGAAGGGGCAGAGGCCCTTCTTCTACCTATCGCCTCTCCTCCTTCTCTTTCTCCTATGGTCCTCTCTCCTCTCCTATCAGATTCCTTCTCCAGCCTTTTATCTTTTCCACTTATTACCTCCCTAATTCTTACTTCTTCCCCAACTTCCTGGCTTCACCTGTCTCCTTCTAGTTTCCCCCTCCCCCTCATACCATTTATTCTGGTTTCTTCCTCCTTCACTTCCAGATCTGATGAAGGGTCTCGGCCTGAAACTTCGACTGTTTAGAAACATAGAAACATAGAAAATAGGTGCAGGAGTAGGCCATTCGGCCCTGCAAGCCTGCACCACCATTCAGTATGATCATGGCTGATCATCCAACTCAGAACCCTGTACCCGCCTTCTCTCCATACCCGCTGATCCCTTTAGCCACAAGGGCCATATCTAACTCCCTCTTAAATATAACCAATGAACTGGCCTCAACTGTTTCCTGTGGCAGAGAATTCCACAGATTCACCACTCTCTGTGTGAATAAGTTTTTCCTCATCTCTGTCCTAAAAGGCTTCCCCTTTATCCTGAAACTGTGACCCCTCATTCTGTACTTCCCCAACATCGGAAACAATCTTCCTGCATCTAGCCTGTCCAATTCCTTTAGGATTTTATACGTTTCAATAAGATCCCCCCTCAATCTTCTAAATTCCAACGAGTATAAGCCTAGCCGATCCAGTCTTTCATCATATGAAAGTCCTGCCATCCCAGGAATCAATCTGGTGAACCTTCTTTGTACTCCCTCTATGGCAAGAATGTCTTTCCTCAGATTAGGGGACCAAAACTTTATTCATTTCCACAGATAGTGCCTGACCTGCTGAGTTCCTCCAGTATTTTGTGTATGCTGCTTGGATTTCCAGCATCTGCAGAAGCCCTTGTGTTCATGTTTCTCGTATTTTATGATCTGTTCTACTAGTTTTTGAGGCTCAGACACCAAGAGATATGAAAAAAAAGATCAATGTGCAAACTGCTGAGTGAGAGAAACACTTGCACTGAGAGAGGAATCAAGTCTGTATCAAATTTTCACTGTTTATTCAGTCTAGTATGGAGATCCTTAAACATCAGGAAGGATTCTGTATTTGGTAAAACACATTTAGACTCAAATACATTATCTGCATTAGAAACCAACACATAAATGTGCTGCAGGCAGCCCACAGGGCTGCATATTCAATACAAAGACAGTTATTTATTGCAAATTTTTCCCTTCAGTCTTTCCTACAGTAAAAATTATTTCTTTTGCTTTGGCATTTTTTATATCATTCTAGTCATACATTTCTCAATCCTTCCCTTTATATTTTCTTTTTTGCAAATGACCAAAACGACAATCCAGATTGATTGACTTGCATAATCAAAACTTTCCTAACAGATCCCAGCAGATCCCGGTTTGTTTTGAATGACTCAGTAATGCAGCAAACAGCACAGCACTCGATAAGTACTACCTGTGCCCTTTATGAACGTGCCATAAAGCAGTGTAGCAAGTTTGGTAGGAGTGTTGAGGTGTTCTGCACCAGTACATCATTATCACAATAATAAGGATATATTTATATTCACGTACTGCAAACAAAGAAATTAAGATAACATCTCCTTTACATATTGCTGACAAATTGTCTAACCTATCTTTACTTGCTTCATGAATCAGTCATAGAGCAATATAGCACAGAAATAGGCTCTTTGGCCCATACAGTTCATGCCGACCACAGCACCCTCCCTGCTAGACCCAGATGGCTGCATTCAGCCCATAATCCTCCATATTAAGTCTCTCAAAATTTTGCAATTGTACCCTCCTCAAATTCTTCTTCTGACAGCTCACTCCCAGCTCATTCCAGGTACCCTCTGACCTCTTTAAAGTCACTCCTTTCTTATCTTGTATTTGTGCCCTTTAGTTTTGGACTCCCTAACCTTGGGGAAAACACTATAACTATCCATCATATCCAAACCCCTCATGATTTTATAATCTTCTAAGAGGTCATCCCTCATTCTCCTACATTCCAAGGTATAAAGAACTAGTGTGGCAACCTCTCCCTATAACTCAGGTCAGAGCCCAGGGGACATCTTCATAAATCTCTTCTGAACCCTCTTCAGCTTGACAGTATCTTTCCTATAACAGGACACAATACTCCAAGTGCAGCCTCACCAAGTACTTACATAACAGCAAATTAATGTCCCTACTCCTCAACTTGATGCACTGACTGATAAAGGCCAGTATGCTAAATGTTTTCTTCACTACACTGTCTACCTGCTTGCTGTTTTCAGTGAACTATGCACTTGTACCCCTGGACTCCTCTGTTCCACACCACTCGCCAGGGTCATGACATTCACTGCACATGTCCTACACTAGTTCGTCTGTCCAAAATGTATTACCTCAGACTTAACAAATTAAATCCATCTGCCACTCCCAGTCCAACTTGCTAATTGATCACAATCTCTTTCTAATTCATTGTAACCTGTTTCACTATCAACAAGACATCTTAATTTAGTATTATCAGCAAACTTGTTTATCATGCCATGTACATTCATATCCAAATCATTTTCATAAATAATGAATAACAGAGGTACCAACATGCACCCCTGGGGTAAGCCACTAATCAAAGGCCTCCAGTCAGAAAACTGATCTCCAATCACCACCCTCTGTTTCCCATCATCAAGCCATTATTTCTGAATCCACCTCGCTAGCTAGCACCCCCTGAATCTCATGTGACCTAAAACTCCAGATCACGCTGCCATGTGGAACCTTCCCAAAGACCTTACTAAAGTCCTTATAAATAAAATCCACTACCCTACCTTCAGCTATTCCCTTAGTTACCTCTTTGAAAAACTCCAAAAGATTAATCCTATGCACAAGTCTGACTATTCCTGATCAGGCTCTGATTACTCAAATAATGAGTAGACCTTGTCATTCAGAACACTTTCCAGTAACCTCCCTACAAATGAAGTTAGGCTTGCCAGTCTGTAGTTCCCTGGCCTGCCTTACGACTCTTCCTGAACAATAGAACAACATTAACTACCCTCCAGTCTTCTGGAACTTCGCCAGTGGCTAACAACAAAGTAAATATGTCTACAAGGGCCTCTGTGACTTCCTCCCTGGTCTTCATTAAGGTCACTGAGGACTTGCCCAACTTAATGTTCCTTAAAGATTCACAGGCATCCCAAGATATTCTCCTTAGTAAACACTGAGGAGAAACAGACATTAAAAATCTCAGCCACCTTCCGCGGCTCCACACATAGGCAGCCCTGGTGGTCTTTAAAAGGACCTAGTCTGTTCCTAGTCTCCCTTTTACTGATAGTATAATGGAAGAACCTCTTGGCATTATCTTTAATACTGCCCGTCAAATCCGTCTCACACTCTCTTTTTTCTCTTCTGATTTGCTCTTAAGCATTTTATATTTGTCGTTATTTAGTTGCATCCAAAGGCCTACATGCAAAGTATGTTTCTTCCTTTTTCCCTGACCAGAACCAAAGTTCTTTTGTCAACAAAACTTCACTGAACTCGGTACGTCTATCCTTCACCTTGACAGGAATATGATGCTTCTGGACTTTTGATATGACCATTTTAAACACCTCCCATTTTCCAGCTGTTTCTTTGTTTTTAAACAGAATCATCCAGTCAAGCTCAGCTAGATCCTGCCTCGATCCCTCAAAGTTCACCCTGCTCCAGTTCAGGTGTTTAATCTGTTGTCCAGTTCCATCTTTTTCCATAACTATTATAAAACTAATAGAATTGTGGTCACTGGACCCAGAAAGCTCCCTAACTCCTATTTCTGTTACTTGGCTGTATTGTTCCCTAAGAGGATGTCCTGAGTTGGTTCATCTATATACTATGATAAAACTGACTTGGACACATCACACAGCTACTACCCCACCCATGTCCTTTTCATCCTGGTAGCCTAGTTGACACCAGGAAAATTGAAATCTCCCACCAGCACTACCCTACTATTCTCAAAGCTACTTGCAATTTCTTGACACATATGCTCAAATACTTGCTGGCTATAGGGGGAGGGGGAATGTGTCCAAAATATAGCCCTACCAAGGTGACTATCCCCTTCTTATTTCTTAAGTTCTAACCAAATGGCCTCGTTACATTATCTCTCAAGAATTTCCTTTCTAAATACTGTTGTAGTATCTTCTCTTAGTAAAAAGGTAACATCCCCTCCTCCTTTATCTGATCCTCTATCATGCCTAAAGCATAGTCTCATGTCTGCCCCCCCTCACAATTGAGTTTCCATAACTGGTATTTATCTCCAATTCCACATATTCTAACACCTGCACCTCCACTTTATGTTTATCTAAATTAATCTAGCTTTTAGACCATGTTTCTAATTTTACGCATCTCTTTTTTGCCTCAATATCCACTTGTTTTACTTCACATTTGCAAGGTGCAAATCTGAAGTAGGCTGTACATCTACTTTAAAGGTGCATTTACAAATTGAAATTGCTTTCTTTGGAGCTGGCATCTTTGGAGCCCATATGCCAGGAAGTAACGTTTCTTTTTAACGGGAGAGGACGGAAGAGGCTGCATAACAAATTTCACCAGATTCACAAAAGAGATGCAAATCAAATTGAGGTTTATGACAGCCTCTCAGGTTTGATTTCAAGGAAAGCACACAGGCACAGCAGTGAAACAATTATATTGTTAACTATTTGTCTTCTTTCATCGATGAAAAAGCATCCAAGTTAATGAATTGTACATTGGTCAACACTCTCCAAAGTCCCAGAATTAGGAGGACAAAACAAGGGTGCTACTGCCATGAAGCACTGCTCTAGAATTTTATTTGCAGCCACAGAGGAACATAATTCCCATTTTGGTCCTGGACCAATTTCTTATGTAGGTTTTCTTGCTGCTTGTGTGTAGGGAGCCTAAGTAACACCAGTAGGTTCAAGGACCAGATCCAATGGCAGTCACGGGGAGAGCATTTCAATGATGAGAGCAGGAGCTGGTGTTTGGAAGTCGGGGCAGGATCACAGGAAAGGAAAGGTTCAACTGATGCACATAAATGGTGATGGGAATTTGGGTCAGGGGTGAGATTTTGGGCTTAGACTGGTTGCAGATGAAATTGCTGGTGTTGTGAGTATGGTTGCTGAGTTTTGATAACGTTCAATCTGGAAAATTGGGCACTAAATTAGGATTATTATTAGGAGTTCCTGATTGGGGGAGGTCATTGTGCAATACAGGCTTGCAGTTAACAGTTGGGTTGGCTAGGCAGTTGGGGTATTGGGGCAGATAATTGAGGATGGGGTCCTGTGTTTGAGAGATTGATAGGTGATGGTTGCAAGCTTGAAGGACGTGGATGGCCTCACTACCAGAGAAATTGGAGAGTGATGAACAATAGTTAGCATATATCTCAAGAGGACTAGAATATAAAAGCAAAGATGTAATGCTGAGGCTTTATAAGGAACTGGTGTGATCTCACTTGGAGTATTGTCAGTAGTTTTGGGCCCCTTATTTAAGAAAAGATGTGCTGACATTGGAGAGACTTCAGAGGAGGTACACGAGAACGATTCCAGGAATGAACGGCTTATGGGATGAGGAGCGATTGATGACTCTGTGCTTTTACTCACTGGAATTTAGAAGAATGAGGGGGGATCTCATTGAAACCTATTGAACGTTGAGAGGCCTCGATAGAGTAGATATAGAGAGGATGTTTCCTATGGTGGGAGTCTAGAACCAGAAGGCATAGCCTCGGAATAGAGGAACGTCCATTTACAATGGAGATGAGGAGGAATTTCTTTAGCCAGTGTGTAGCGAACCTGTGGAACTCTTTGCCACATGCAGCTGTGGAGGCCAGGTCATTTGGTGTATTTAAGACAGAGGTTGATAGGTTCTTGATTAGTCAGGACATGAAAGCTTACAGGGAGAAGGCAGGAGAATGGGGTTGAGAGGGAAATGAATCAGCCATGATGGAATGGCAGAACAGGCTCGATGTGCTGAATGGCCAAATTCTGCTCCAATGTTTTTCAGATTACAGCATGTACTTCAACACGAGATTTTCTCCATTGAGAGAAAATTGCCTTTGGTGAAGCACCAAATATATCAATACAAGCTACATCCAAAGCTTGCATAGTGAAGAATTATTTTAAACAGAACAATGGTGAAGTTTATGCAAAATATCAAGCAATTGCATCTTAAACATTAATTTAACAGTTCAAAATGAAAACTGAAACTGTGATTTGAAGAGAGCATTACTGCCCCCTGGTGCTCAATGTGATTTGTGCTACTCTCTATTGTAGTTAACTGCAGATTAGATGGCTTTTAAATTCTAACCAGGATGGTGTTAAAATTGTACTATCAAAAATAAACAACAAGGTCTGAGTGAAGATCAGTTAATTTGTAATGTCCCATAGTCTGTCATGCTCTTTAACATAAATTAGTTATACCAATAGAATGGACAATGAAGTGTTGGAGGTACCTGCACAACTAAAGGGCATTGTTCTAGCAAGAATCAGCACTTCCTGGCAAGGAAAAGGATTATTTAAATTAATTTGTCCCTAACTAGCATTTTTGGTCAGTGATTTTGCTTTTTAATGTGTGAAAGATAAACAGCATTGTTGCATCTACATGCAATATCTCATTTACTGGCTGTTTATCTGAATCGGAGAGGCTGTATTTATTATTATTATCGAATTATAGGTTAATTTTAATTCAACAATTTCAGAAAATGAATCATAACTAAAGCAAAGATTAATTTAAACTTTCAGGTGTCATAGGGTTCCACACAACATTTCTATATGTGTTAGCCGAACTACTGCAAGAACTTGCTTTTCTGCAGAACCTTGATTTGTCTCTAAGCATATCCTACATGGCTTCATTTTCATGGTGAAATCAAATAAACGTTGAATGCAATTTTGAATATGGTTATATCTCACATGCATTAGAGTCACTGAAGTAAACTGCTTTAGGTAGGTTTATTTACCTGAGATATTGCTTTGAAAGCAGTAGTCTTCCCGATTTTCTCCCCACTCCTGCTGACAGTTTCTGCAGACTGTTTTGCTGATTTTGCTGCTTCTTCTACTCCTTCCCTTATTTTTTTACCAATATCAGATTTTCCAACTTCATCGAGGCTCTGTAAAGCAGACATGAATATACTTACTATAAACAGGTTTCAAAAGCATATGAAACAAATAATCAAACTCCACTAACATCAGACACACATGAATGGGGCAGGTAGATACTTAACAAAGTGCTAACACTTTCAGAACTATAGCTTGTAGGTGCTGACAACCATATGAAGCCACAAGAGACCATTGATGTTGGTATCTACAACATACAAGATGCTTGAGAAACTCAGTGAGACAGGCAGCAACTATAGAGGGAAATAGACAGTAGATATTTCAGGTCGAGGCCCTTCATCTTGACAACGGATCTCAACCCGAAACGACAACTATTTGTTTTCCTCCACAGACACTGCCTGACCTACTGAGTTCTTCCAGCAACTTGCGTGTTGCTGGTAAGCATGTGTTCACTTTACAAGGCTCAACATGAAAAATATCGGTATTCTATTCAACCATGAATATCACCACAAAAACTCTTATCTTGGCTTCTTCCAACATTCATATGCCTTTGTATAAGAAAGCATAATTACATCCTGGAATCAACAAAGTTTTAATATGACAGGAAGCTGCCATTAACTAGCACTTGCTAGCCTGCCCACTTATTCTCATTCTTCCTACAATTCCATTTAATAATATGCGTTTTCTGCTGGTTGGAGAATCTAGGACGAAAGATCATATTTAGAGTCAGATCTTTCAGGAATGGCATTCAGAGACACAACCACAGACAGAAGTTGGTGAAAATAACGCTGGGTTAATTGTTAATTGAGGTTGAAAAATTGAGGCTAATGACTTTATTAACCAAGAATGGTTTGGAGAGTCAGATCTCAGATCAGCCATCATCTGATTTATTGATGTCACATGCTAAAGAGATAATATAGCCTCTTTCCCTGCTCTTGTGTTCATACGACTTAGAATAAGTAGACATCTAGGTTCAGCATGATGTGTTCATGGCATAACAGGAGAAAACCAATGGAATCAATGCCATCACCTGATAAAATGACATAACATTCATGCTGTAAAATTTATGTCCAAGAAGCAGTAGTTCAGAAAATTCCAATCTCTTTACACAGTTGCCTAATGTTCTTGGTTAGCCCATAAATTGAACTCACCTCTTTTACTGTTTCTGAAAACTCTTCTAGCTTTTTCTTTAAAACTTCTGAGGTTTTGACTGTTTCAGATTCAATGGTTTTCTAGAAAAAAAATAAAACTATTTAATCACCATAATATTCAGAATTGTGCATAACAGAAAAGTTTTAAATACTTACATATTTTTTCCGTGCCCTTTGTAAAGCTTCCGATTCTTCTAACTTTTTTGCTTCATCTCGAAATTTCTTAATGCTATCTTTCATTTCTTTGTTTTTTGCTAGTTCTTGTTTGATATTGTCCAATAAACCACCAAGAAAGCCCCTTCTCCCATCTGATGTGTAACTTCGAACCTATAGAGAAATTAGAAACTTTAAATAAATTCAGTAGCCTTATTTTTATAAGCTTGGATATTCAGTGTGCATGAATCACAAAAGGTTGTCTTGCAGGTGCAGCAGGTGATGAAGAAGGCAAATAGAATATTGGCCTTCATTCCTAAAGGGATTCAATTTGAGAGCAACAGGAATATGCTGCATTGTACTGAGTAATGATGATACTGCATCTGGAGTACTGCATCCACAGTTCTGGTCTCCTTGAGAACAGATACACTGACTTTAGAAGCAGGACAGATAAGGTTCACCAGATTGATTCTGAAGATGAGGAAAGATTGAGTCATCTGGGATTACACTCACTTGAATTCAGAAGAATGAGAGGAGATCTTACAGAAACATTAAAATATGAAAAGGAGATAAAATAGAGGCAGGAAAGTTGTTTCCACTGGTAGGTGAGATGAGAACTAGGAGACGTGACCTGAAGGTTCATGGCGTAAATGGAGATGAGGAGGAACTTTTTTTTCCCCCCAATCTGTGGAATTCTCTGCCCTGGAAAGCAGTAGAGGCTATCTCATGAAATATATTTAAAACAGAGCAAGATAGATTTTTGCATATTGTTATGGAAAAAGGCACATAGGTAGGGCTGTCCATGGCCAGATAGGCCAAAATCTTACTGAATGACAGAGCAGGCTCGACAGGCCAGTTGGACTACTCCTGTTCCTATCCTACAGATAGCTTCTTCTCTCACCTTTTTAAAGGCACAGGGATGGCGTGGAACTCGTTACAGAGTAAAGGACTGAGGTGAAGACTTTGCCATTTGAGAATCCATTTACATTGATAATGTTTCATTAGTGAATTAGATCAACACTGCACAAGCACGGCAGAGGAAGAAAACCTTCTATTTATCTACCATAACCTTGTTCAGACTCCAAAGCTTCATCATGTTTTACCTACTAGAGCAGAATATCATACAGATCATCAGAATATCAAAGCTTAAAAGGATTAAATTCTGAGAACCAATACATAACCTTGACATATATTGCCTTGAATTTAGAACTATGTGTATCTATCTAATTAAGCTCAGAATGACAATATGATCAAAGAGAGTGAATTATAAAGCATAGGTTTCATCTGAAGAGGAAAAGAGGCACAATCAGGAGAGATAGGCATTTTACAAATGAAATTAGAGAGCTTCTTTTCATATTAAGAATGCAGTTAATGGAAATATAGTATTATTTCTCAAAAGTTGTAAGAAGTCTAAATCAATTATTAGTTATTAGAGATTAAAGAGAAAGATTATTAACTCGAGCCACAGAACAGACAATAACCAAACATAATAATGAAATAAGTTCAAGGAGCTAATGGGGCTTCTTCCAATCCCACCTTCCTATAAAATTATCAAAAGTTATAAAAGGAAACTAATAATAGGTTTTTGTAAATAATCCTCTCACTGGTTCAGAGTTAAGCGCCAGTATTACCAGACTAAAGTTAAAGCAACATTATGTCAGAGCCAAACTACGAGGGGTGATTGATAAGTTTGTGGCCTAAGGTAGAAGCAGTCAATCTTAGAAAACCTACCACATTTATTTTTCAACATAGTCCCCTCCTACATTTACATACTTAGTCCAGCGGTCGTGTAGCATACGGATCCCTTCTTTGTAGAAGTCGGTGTCTTAGACCTCCAGTAAGTGGTCCACGGCAGGGGTGATTAATAAGTTTGTGGCCTAAGGTAGAAGGCGATGAGTTATACAGCTCTCATTACATGCACGTGCAGTTCAACTCTTTGAGTGATTATGCAGAAAGTTTGAAGTTAATAACTCATCTCCTTCTACCTTAGGCCACGAACTTATCAATTACCCCTGCTGTGGACCACTTTCTGGAAGTCCAAGACGCCGACTTCTACAAAGAAGGGACCCGTATGCTCCACGACCGTTGGACTAAGTGTGTAAATGTAGGAAGGGACTATGTTGAAAAATAAATATGCTAGGTTTTCTAACAGCTCCAATTTGCCTGCCATCACAACAGGTCAACAGCAGGTGCCATCTCACTGGCTCTTCACTTTTTTCTGGAAATAAAGATGCATATATGATGGCAGAATATAGTATTAATGGTAAGACTCTTGGCAGTGTGGAGGATCAGAGGGATCTTGGGGTCCAAGTCCATAGGACACTCAAAGCTGCTGTGCAGGTTGACTCTGCGGTTAAGAAGGCATACGGTGCATTGGCCTTCATCAACCGTGGGACTGAGTTTAAGAGGCAAGAGGTAATGTTACAGCTATTTAGGACCCTCGTCAGACCCCACTTGGAGTACTGTGCTCAGTTCTGGTTGCCTCACTACAGGAAGGATGTGGAAACCATAGAAAGGGTGCAGAGGAGATTTACAAGGATATAAGAATAGGTTAAGTGAACTCTGCCTTTTCTCCTTGGAGTAGACCTGATAGAGGTGTATAAGATGATGAGAGGCATTGATCATGTGGATAGTCAGAGGCTTTTTCTCAGGGCTGAAATGGCTAACACAAGAGGGCACAGTTTTAAGGTGCTTGGAAGTAGGTACAGAAGAGATGTCGTGGTAAGTTTTTTACGCAGGGAATGGTGAGTGCATGGAATGGACTGCTGGCGACGGTGGTTCGGCACAGCGTTGTGGGCCGAAGGGCCTGTATTGTGCTGTAGGTTTTCTATGTTTCTACCTTAGGCCAGGAACTTATCAATCACCCCTTGTATTACTGAAAGATGAGTAAATTCGTAGCCAGGTTTTCTTTATATTCAAAATGAGCTATCAGGTCAATAACCATTTGCCTAGAGATGACCAGCTGTAACTGGGCACTCACAGGGTGCAATACAAAAGTAATTTTATTGTATCTTCTTCCCTTGATTTCATGTTTGCATTACCTGACATTGCTCCGTAGAAGAACGGTTGCATATCCTGTAAATATGAGTTCTGTTGAGCGCTGGAACTTGAGACTTTGTGCACAAAAGCTTAATACTTGTTGATAGACATATCTGGAAATGACAGATTTATAATTAACAAAAAGAGTGCTTTAATTTTACAGCATGTTAATACACTTCAATACATCCAAAAACATTTAATATTGAATGAGTTACTTTAATTTCTAGTCACTGTTGTTAAGTGAAAGAATGGATAATATTTAGCACCACAGACTCAGAGCATTGAATCTATCAACAATTAACCTTGTTTTTTTTTGCTGTTCATTAAAAAACGTACAGAATTCTGAGAAATCCTAATGTACAGAGCACTAACGGATCTCCTACTCTTCTATGTATACCATGATGGAAGTGTACCAACAAACAAATCCTAGAAATGTAATACAAGCCTAAAGGAGATACAAATATTTGCATTTCTATTGTACATGGAGCTAAAATGTATCAAAAGGAAAATGCAGCAACTATTTTGTAATTAAATATCTTGGAAAAAGTCAATTCAGATAAGTTAGAAACACATTTCAATTCCCAACAAATTGATTCTAGAATATCAAAGATCGGTATATAGTGGCTTAGTATGTCTTTTCATTATGAATTCTGGCAAAAAGTCATTTTAGAATAGGCCATTATTTATAACCAATAGGACTGCACTGTACTGTTCTTTTGCTATGCAGAGTTTAACCACCCAAACAGCAAGGATAAAGTCACATTACAAATCACCCATAAGTCCAGTTCAATATTATTTATTGTAAAAAAAATCTCAATCTCAGTTTTTTAGTGAGAAATGACAAAAAAAATTAAATGATATTAATTTAAAATTAAGTTAATTGAATTGAATTGATTATTTTTTACATCCTTTACATACACGAGGAGTAAAAACATTTATGTTACGTCTCCAACCAAATGTGCAATGTGCAATCATAGTCATGTATAATAAATAGAGCAGTCAATGTAACATAGAAATACACTCAGATCAGCATGAGTTAATCAGGCTGATGGCCTGGTAGAAGAAGCTGTCCTGTTAGTCCTGGCTTTTATGCTGCAGTACCGTTTCCCAGATGGTAGCAGCTGGAACAGTTTGTGGTTGGGGTGACTTGGGTCCCTAATGATCCCTTGGCCCCTTTTCTCACACCTGTCTTTGTAAATGTCCCGAATCATGGGAAGTTCACAACTACAGATGTGCTGGGCTGTCCGCACCACTCTCTGCAGAGTCCTGCAATTAAAGGAGGCTCAGTTCCCATACCAGGCAGAGATACAACCAGTCAGGATGCTCTCAATTGTGCCCATGTAGAAAGTTCTTAGAATTTGGGGACCCATACCAAACTTCCTCAACTGTCTGAGGTGCAAGAGGTGCTGTTGTGCCTTTTCCACCACACAGCTGGTGTGTACAGACCACGTGTGGATGCCGAGGAACTTGAAGCTGTTCACCCTCTCAACCCCAGATCCATTGATGTCAATAGGAGTTAGCCTGTCTCCATTCCTCCTGTAATCCACAACCAGCTCCTTTGTTGTTTTCTTGACACCACTGTGTCAGAAAGATGACTTCTTCCTTGTAGGTACCTGGTTATTGTTTAAGATTAGGCCAATCAATGTAGTGTCGTCAGCAAATTTAATTAGCAGATTACAGCTGTGGGTCATGGGTATACAGGGAGTAAAGGAGGGGACTTAGTACACAGCCCTGAGAGGCTCCTGTGTTGAAATTCAGAGGGGTAGAGGTGAGGGAGCCCACTCTTACCACCTGCTGGTGATCTGACAGGAAGTCCAGGATTCAGCTGCACAAGGCAGGGTCAAGGCTGAGGTCTCTGAGCTTCCTGTCGAGCCTGGATGGAATTATGGTGTCGAATGCTGAACTGTAGTCCAAGAACAGTATTCTCACATCAGCATCCTTCTTCTCCAGGTGTGTAAGGACAGTATTAGAGCAGTGGCTATTGCGTTGTCTGTCAATCGGTTGTGTCGGTAAATGAATTGTAGGGGGTCCAGTTTGGGTGGCAGTATGCTGCAGATGTAGTCCTTGACCAGCCTCTCAAAGCATTTGCTTATTATTGAGGTGAGTGTGACAGGACGCCAGCCGTTCAGCCATGTTAAATGAAGAATAGTCTTGAAAGAACAACTTCATTTCCAATTTACATTTGTCTATTTCCTCCACTCTTTAAGTTAATCACTGTGTATTAGTTTTGAGATTTATTGGTGTAAATTCCTCAGATGGTCATTGTTCAAATCTTGGCATCTTATAAATATTTTCCAGCCAGAATTGCCGGATAGTGATCAGTATTATGACTTCTTCCTGTCATGCCAGGGATCGGAGGCTAATTCTAGTGCATAAAGGATCCAGCTCAGGTCAATAAACAAATACAGCACAAATGACATTTAAGACAAAGCATGCGGTTTTGCCTCAGTACTCTAACTCCAGAAAAACTCACCAGATATTTGGGTTAGCAATCTAAATACAGTACCAAGATTAGGATTTTGTAAATAGTAAGTATTCCCCTCACTGATCTAGTTATGAATTATAGAGATCAGATTTCAAGCCATCCTAAGCAGCAATCTGATCTCAGATCTGATAAATGACAAGCCAATACAAGTGATTGCTATCTGGCTCAACTATTGGTGCATGGGGAAGGTAGAGTGATAGGTGGAGAGGTGGAGATTGCTGTGCTTTCTGCTCTAATGGTTAGATATTTAGCTGGAATTTTAGATTAAGTGCTCCAGTAAAAATTAAAAATAATATATAACATTATTGGTTACCCAGCACTGGAGACAAGGACTAAACAAATGCATTACTAAACATAATTGCAGTTATATTATTACTAAAAACAAGCAGAGGGGAAAAATCATAAAAATTCAAAAAATTGTAATTAAAAGATAAAGAAACAGCAAATACATCTCATTGTGCTAATAACAGCAGAACTGGTCCATGTTTCCAATGGTACTACTCAGGAACCAAGTACAGTACATACCTATCCTTGCGGAGACTGCCTGAATTGCTTTGACTCAAGTTAACCTTTCGTACTCCATTTATAGTGTCTTAGTTTTTAAACTGGACTGAGACCCTTGCTGCCTTATTTACTTTGAAGCTTTTTTCCATTATTTGTTCTTGCTTTTTTTTAAAGCATCTAATTAATCCATTAGCTACAGCGAAAATCTTTTATGTTTTGTTGCAACAGAGCAAGTAAATTTTATAAATTATCCTTCTCAGAACTGGAAAGTTATCGTCACATGTACTGAGGCACAGTGCAAAGCTTGTTTGTTTTGCATACTGTTCATACAGATCAATTCATTACACTGTGCATTGAGTATTACAAGTTAAAACAATAACAAATTGTACAATAAAGTGCAACTACTACAGAGAAAGTGCAATGCAGGTAGACAAAAAGGTACAACATTATAATGACGTGGATTATGAGATCAATAGTCATTCTTATCATACAAAAGAATCATTCAATAACAGCGGGGTTGCAACTGACAGTACATGCTTTCAGGCTTTAGTATCTTCTGCCCAATGAGAGAGAAGAGAAGAAAGAATATCTGGAATAGTGCTGGCTGCTTTACTGAGGCAGTGAGAAGTATAGCAAGGTCTATGGAAATGATACGCTGAACCATGTCCAAATCTCTCTGCAGTTTCTTGCGGTCATTGGCAAAACAGTTGCCATATCAAGCCTTAATGCATGCAGATAGGATGTTTTCTATGGTGTATCAATAAAAACTGGTAAGGGCTGACAAGAACATGTCAAATTTCTTTGGGCTCTTAAGCAGAGGTATTGGTGAGCTTTACTGACTGTGGCATATACATAGTTGGACCAGGACAGACTATTACTCCTCGGAACCTGAAGCTCTCAACCTCAGCAATATTGATGTAGAAAGGAGCATGTTCACTGCTCCTTTCCTGAAGCTAACGACCAGCTCTTTTGTTTTGCTGACATTGAGGGAGAAGTTGTATGATGCCATGTTACTAAGCTCTCCATCTCTTTCGTGTAATCCAACTCATCGTTATTGAGATAGAGCCTTCTATGGTGGTATCATCTGCAAACTTGTGGATAAAGTTGGAGACAAATCTGGCCACACAGTCATTAGTGCACAGGGAGTAGAGTAAGAAGCTGAGCACATGACCTTATGGAGCACCAGTGTTGAGAATAATCGTGGCAGAAGTGTTGATGTCTATCCTTACTGATTGCAGCCTGTTGGTCAGAAGGTCAACAACCCAGCTCAGGGGAAGGTGGTGATTCCCACATCTTGGAGTTTGGTAATGAGTTTGCCTGGAATTATAGTATTGAAGGCAGAGTTGTAAGTAACATCAGTGTCTCTCTCAGATAGACACATGGATGAAAGTAAAATGGAGGATTATGTGGAAGGGAAGGGTTAAATTGATTTGGAGTAGGTTAAAAAAAAAGACTGAAGGGCCTGTACCGTCCAGATGCTCCAGAGATGAGTATAGGACCAGGGACCTGTTCCAGCAGTAGATGAAATGCAATGAGTCCAGGTTGTCTGGGAGGTTGGAATTAATGGGAAAAATGACCAGCCTCTCAAAGCACTTCATGATAATGGACGTCAAGAGTCACTGGGCAGTAGACATTAAGGCACGTTACCTTATTTTTCTTTTGCTCTCCCAAACTTGTACAATTCAACGTCATTTTGGACAATGTTGACCACAGATGAATGCAATGTTCTGAATGTAATTGACGCTAATAGATTAGAAACACTAGACAACATGTCTAGACACCTCAATGTCAAAAGGAAAATCTCAACATTTAATTGATTTCTTTAGGACTGAGTCACTGCTCTAAAATTTTCAAAAACATGTTTACACTTAAGATCTCACCAAGTTCATCAAGGGACAGAGAATATAATGTGATGAAAACTCCGTACTTCTCAAAGACATGTTAATATTTTAAACCATTCTGCTTTTACCTTACTTCAATTCACATCAGCTCTTATGAAATTTATTAGTTGTGACTTGTTATAGTTAAATGTTTTGTAACTTCAAAACACTAAACTAATTCAAAGGAAGAGACAGGAGTCTGAAACGTGAGTCTAACTTTGTCTCTTACTTTAAGCAAGGCACACATGTATCATGTGGTAGCGTGACGATGTATGCAATTCACATATTTTTACATATAACCATAATTAATTGCATAAACAACAAAGAATGCTTAATCAAATGATACATTTACAAGATTACTCAAATATTACTGAAATATTAAGTACACAACACAACATTATACATATAACAGCACTATTACATTCTCATCATGGATGGAGAGTCACCTTTATACTAATGGAGTCAGAGCTAAATTGCTCTATTCATTATATAACAAGTTTTACTATCAGAAATCAAAGGGAAGGATATCAAACTGCAATATCTATTAATTCATATTACTTAGGATAGAGAATGAAAAACTTAATTGAAGCATCTGGTAAACTCCATAACAGAAAGGACAGAGTTTTGTTTTCTAGGAATAAAAATGTAATTAATGAGCCAGCAATCTCTCATTATGTTGTCTGCTGAGAGTTCAATGATAATAATGTTTACCAACCAGAGTAGAGAATAATATTTCCATAAAGTTTTGTTCCATGTTAAAGCATAGCTGTACTTAACTAGGCCTGTCCTTTTTTATTTCATTTAATCCAAAAGTTGCACATCCCTAAGACCAATTAGGGCTATTGGTGAAACTTTTCGAGATTGGTAGGTACCTGAAATTCACTTCTCCAATGGAACAGTAATTTTATTAACCTGTTTTCCCTTTGAGGTCGACATTAGGGACATCAAGTGCAAGTCAAAACTTTTCTAAATATAGTTTGTATGCTGTTCATGGTATTACATTTTCAGAAGGAAAATAATTGTCAGCCTCTTTCCACCAGTGTCATGAGTGCACAAATCTCCAACTGCTATATTTTCTTCCCGCTGAAAAATTCATAAATTTATTAAAGTATCAAAAAGTGAAATTTTAATCTGCCATAAAATATGACACCCTAATTGTTATGACCATCACTTCCAAGCTTCAAGCTCTGCTCCAAGCCAACAAATGCAGCCAGGAAAAGAATTAAAACTTCAAGCTTAAAAAAAAATGACAGATTAGTCTTCAAAGAGTCAAAAATGTTACAATACTTTGATGTTAATGGAAATGGTTAAGGCCACTTATTTAAAAATAGTATTTGTTTCATATTTGTGTTAATTTACTTTGAAGACTACATCATAAAATACTGAAGAAATATCTTTACAGGTTTGAAATATTTTACATATAAGCATAGTAAGTAATTAGGGTGAAAAGTGCTATGGTACTCTTTATTGCAAAGGAGTGAGTGCAAAAGAAGGTATAGTTTGCTACAATTGCAAAGGACTTTGGAGACACCACTTCCAAGAACTGTGTACAGTTCTGGTCTCTTTATTAAAGTAAGAATATACAGGACATGAAGGCAATGCAAAGAAAGTTCACAAGAGTTACTCCATGTACAAGCAAGTTACTTTACAAGGCAAATTTAAGCATAATAAGCATATATTCTGTGGAGCCCAAAATGAAGAAAAGTGACCTTCTAAGGCATGTAATATTCTGAGAGGACTTGACATCCTAAGTACAGAGAATGCTGTCTCCGGCATAAATCTAAAACAAGGGAGCAGACTCTCAGGGGTAGTGGGCCACACATTTCAGACAGAAGTAAAGAATGACTTCCTATCGCAAAAGACTGGAAATCTCTAGCCTAGAGAACTATGGAACCGGAATATTTAAGACTAAGGTACATTTAGAGGCTTTAGAGGAAACAATTATGCAAACCAGGCAGAAATGTGTTGAGATTAAGATCAGCTCATGATCTTATTGAATGGCAAGTTATGTTTTACAGGTGATACAACATATGCTTACTTACGTCCTCATATTCAAATTCATGATTAGTAAAGTTAAAGCAAAATTCAAACTTAAAAAGAAAACCATGAAGGAATTCAGAGTCCAAAAGTATGCACCCAATGAGTCTAAGTTTTCAGAGGAAGGCCAAGGAGTGACACAGCCATTAGCATCTCTCTGCTGCACCATTTTACATACCCATTAAGGTGAATTAGAATTTCTAAGCATATGCCTACTAATAACTGGGATATTGTGACCGAATCCAAATGTAATGTTTGAAAGGGTGAAACACAAAACAATTACTTAGATTCAAGATTTAGGCAAGGCTGACCTTAAGGTAATGACACAGAGACATACAGTAACCTTGACAACATTCAAAGGTAGAACAATACACCCAATGGATATGCACACACAAAAAAGTAGTTCTCTTCGTGGAGCAAGAGCTCCTCTAGCCAATTAAAAGGAAATAGAAGAAAAATAGCATACAAAATGCTTATGTTACAAAAATCCTGGTTACTGGGAGAAATACAAAGGACAAAAGGTGCCAATGAAAATGTGGAAACATTGATTAACTATTTAGCGTCAGTATTTACAACAAAGTTTGGAGCAGTGAGTCAAGCATCCCTAGAAAATTAACGAAGTTTCATAGATCAGATGCACTCTCAACAAATTCCTTCCTGGCACCTAATGTTAATTCAAAATCTAACACTGACAAATTTTTATTAACTGGAGCCTTAAAGGGATTTGGATTTAGATCATAAATCTCACGTGCTTAAGGATTAAATCATCTCCTACTCTTTCTGAAGGCTATAGTAAGAAAAAAAGTTTCAAGAAACTGACTATGACCATCAAGAGCAAAGAATGCAGGGGTACTACCACTGAGGTTTGTTTTTAAATTATGATGGTACAGGTGATCCCTGAGTTAAGAGAGGGAACTGTGTTCCAAGAAAAGTCTTCATCATGAGTTTCTGTTACACAAAGCTGCGTTGTATGTGCATATGTCAAGAAACACAAGTTTCTTCTTGTCATGTAAGTTCTGAGAGTGTGAATTTTATTCCAGATCTCAAAATCTTTCAATAGTGATTTGTGAATTTGGTGATTGTAAATGCCTGTTACCCAAATGGCTGCAACACAAAGGTCACCTGTATTGACAGCTAAACTGCCTATAACAAAAAGGTGAACTTAAAACTAAGTATTTTATTCAGTCTTTCAGGAAGGCGAGCATTCATTGGCAATCCATGCTCAGAATGACTTTTGAGGTCACTCACCCAGTTACGTTGATGTGCCCCGAATTACAGAGTCAGACCAGGCAACAATGGCAAATCTCATCCATTAATCTCTTAGTGCAAGAGGCTTAGTTGGATCTTAGAAGAGTTTTTTGGAGTGGTATGTAGATTTCTGCTAGGGAGGGAGGTGTAGAACATAGAATGATAAGCACAGGGCAGGCCCTTCAGTCCACAATGTTGTGCTGAACTAATTAAGCTAGTAATTAGCAACACACACAAAATGCTGGAGGAACTCAGCAGGCCAGGCAGCATCCATGGAAAAAAGTAAACAGTCGTCACTTCAGGACTGAAAGAAAGATAAGTCAGAGTAAGAAGATTGGGGGGGGGAGAAATGAAGTAAAGAGCTGGGAAGTTGCTTGGTGCAAGAGATAAAGGTCTGGAGGAGAAATCTGATAGGAGAGAACAGATGAACATCAAGGAAAAGGGGCGGAGTACCAGGGGGAGGTGACAAGGACAGGTAAGGAGATAAGGTTTGAGAAATTTGAGATATCAATGTTCATGCCATCAGGTTGGAGGCTACACAGAGAGAATATAAGGTGTTGCTCCTCCAACCTGAGTGTGGCCTCCTCGAGGCAGTAGACGAGGTCTTTCAACCCGTGCCACTCCAGAGGGAAAAAAAACTCTTGGTGGTAATTTTGAAACCCTTCCTTTTTACAATAGCTTTCAAAAAGAGTAAGACAGCATTTAGTCCTCAGAACCATGAGATTTATGATCTAACTCCAAACCCTTTGAGCCTTCAGTAATGATGCAAATGACGTATTTCACTGTATGTTTCGATGTACATGTGACAAAGCTAATCTTTACAATACCTCTAATAAAATTATTTCTACCTCAGATTTTGATGTCTAACCTCTCCTTATAGCACATGCCCTCTAATCCAGGCAGTGCCCTGGTAAACCTTTTCTGAACCCTCTCCAACACGTACGTACGTGCGTGTGTGTGTGTGTGTGTGTGTGTGTGTGTGTTTGTTTGTTTATTTTTGGGAGGGGGAGAAGGGGACCACAAATGATGTTCCCAACTCTTGAACTCAATGCCTTGACAAATAAACTAAGGCAAGCCATCCAGTACGTCATATACCTCCTTTACCAGCCTATCAACCTGTGCAGTCAGTTTCAGGGAGCTATGGACTTGGACCCCAAAATCCATTTCACCTCAACGACATTAAGGGTCTTGCCATTAATAGCGTACTGTCCCTTTACATCTGATCTCCCAAAGTACAACACTTCTCATTTGGCCAGATTAAACTCCACCTGCCACTTCTCTACCCTTATCAGTAAACTGATTTATATCCTGTTGTATCCTTTAGCAATTTCCTATGCTACCCAGAACACCACCAATCGTTGTATCAGCTGCGAACTAACTCGCCCATCCATTCACAATCCAGGTTAATTATATATACAGGTGGCCCCCGTTTTCCGAACATTCGCTTTACGACACCTCACTGTTATGAAAGACCTACATTAGTTACCTGTTTTCGCTAACAGAAGGTGTTTTCACTGTTACAAGAAAAGGCAGCACGCACCTGAACAGCCAAGCTCCTCCCCCGGAACTGCATTCTAGCCGGCATTACTTAAACACGTGCTTTATCTCGATTTATTTTGTGCAGCCGTTAGCAAGATGAGTTCTAAGGTATCGGAAAAGCCTAAAAGAGCTCGCAAGGGTGTTACACTTAGCGTAAAACTAGACATAATTAAGCGTTTCGATCGTGGTGAACACAGTAAGGACATTGTCCACGCGTTGAACTTGCCTGCGTCCACCATTCGCACTATTTATACCCAGAAAGAATTTTGAAAGCTGCTGATGTTACTCTTGGTTCTGCTTGTAGCAAAGTGGTCTCTCTTAGTCGGCATCCAACAATGGATAAAATGAGAAGTCTATTGCTTGAGTGGATTGATGGGTGTACTAAGCGTGGTGTTCCGTTAAGTTTTCTTATACTTAAGGAGAAATCAGTCAGTCTTTATAATAAGCTGAAACAGAAAGCACTGGACGATGGTGATGAAAGTGTTGCGAAAGTGGAATTTAAAGGTAGTCATGGGTGGTTTGATCGGTTTCTGAGGCGAGGGAAGCTTCATCGCTTAAGCAGTGGTCCCTAACCTCCAGGCCGCTAAGAATGCAGTGGTGCAGCAGTAGTCAGAACGCACCCAGCACATCTTAAAGAAAAAAGCCGAAATAAACAAGCTAATTAATTAGGTGCTGCCCAGCACGTAAATGTCAGCCCAGATCAGAGGTGCTTGCCGATTGCGTCAGGTGGTTATTCGTATAAGCAAGTGTTTAACTGTGACAAAACTGCAATTTATTGGAGTGTTCCCAATTTTGGTAAGTGAAACTACACTGTTAATACATTATTTCTACTTTATATAGGCTGTGTATTTTTATGTATTATTTGGTAAGATTTGGCAGCTTCATAGCTTAAAGGTTACTGGACAGAATGTTCCTGCCGAGAGCACTTCCGTGAGATTTTCGCTGTGCTAGACAATGCTGAAGAAAAGTATTTCTACTTTATATAGGCTGTGTATTTATCATATCATTCCTGCTTTTACTATATGTTACTGTTATTTTAGGTTTTATGTGTCATTTGGCATGATTTTGTAGGTTATTTTTTGGGTCTGGGAACTCTCAAAAATGTTTCCCATACAGGTGTCCCCCGCTTTTCGAATGTTCGCTTTACAAAACCTCACTGTTACGAAAGACCTACATTAGTACCCTATTCTCACTTTCAGAAGGTGTTTTCACTGTTACGAAAAAAAATTCAGCACGCGATAAAAGACAGCGCGTGCCCCAAGCAGCCGCTCTCCCCTGGATTTGGAACTGCTTTGCTTTAACACATGCCTGTGAGCAGCTGTTTGCAAGATGAGTTCTATGGTATCGGAAAGGCCTAAAAGAGCGCGTAAGGGTGTTACACTTACGGTAAAACTAGACATAATTAAGCGTTTCGATTGTGGTGAACGAGGCAAGGACAACGTGAGTTTGGTTTGTGGCAGCTGACGAACATGATGTTGAAGAGGTTTTGGCATCCCATCACCAAAAACTGACAGATGAAGAGCTGATGCAATTGGAAGAAAAAAGGATAACAATCGAAACCGAATGAGTAATGATAAAGTACGACTTTAATTTTGAAAGGGTACGTCGGTTTAGGAGATATTTGCAGGATGGTTCGAGTCCTTATTAAAGAACTGTGTGATAGAAAAATGCGCGAGGCTCAGTAGTCAAGCAAGCCTTCCACATCAGCCACAGCAGACGATGAACCTCGACCTTCAACATCGAGGCGAGCAGTCATAGGAGAAGATGAGCTGCCTGCTCTAATGGAAACAGACGACGAGATGACACCCCAGAGTCCCACCACCCCAACTCCCAGGCCACAGACAGATACTGTACCGATTCACGGAGAATGCAGCAGTAGCCAGGAGGCACACAGCACATCTTTAAGAAAAAAGCCGAAATAAACATGCCAATTAATTAGGTGCAGCCGACACATAATTGTCGGCCCAGATCAGAATCGACGCAATCGGAAATCGGCACTGATCCTTGTTTTCCTTGTACTTTTAAAGACTTTGAGAATATGGATTTGGCTGGCTGAGTTTTAGATAAAGGTAGGCTTTTGGAGGATGAAGAACAAGAAGCTGGCAAAGGTTGGAATAATCAGGCCTGGTGGTAACAATTCAGGATCTGAGTCACAGCAGCACAGGCTGAGGCAAGGATGGGGAAAGTGGGAATACAATCTTTATGGTGCACTGGAGAGAATGCAGAGGACCTCCATCCAGGATATTGCCTTAGATGGTATTTTACATTATGAGGGGTGGCTGGGTTTACTTTCCACGGAGTGAGAGGAGGCTGGGGGGTGGGGTTGGGGGTGGTAGTACAAACCCTGACAGAGGTAAACAATGAGACACAGAAATAGGGTTGATGGTAGGAAACTTTTCATCACAGCATAGGTGTGATAGATATAGATTTAGAGTAAAAGGTTTGAGATCTTTTACATCCACTGCATGGTTGGAATCTGCGACACACTGATTGATAGGTGGAGAAGGGAGAAACTTTTACAATACATATCTAAATGGACACTTGAATCACCCAGGCATACAAAATTGTGGACCAAGTACCAGTAAGTATTTAATAGACAGCCAAAAGACTCCTGTCTGTTTTCTATGACTCTTAAGATTCCTCAATAGAGAATCATCAGCTCAATTCACGATCAAACAGAGAAAAGAGGCCAAGATCTGGTTCAACCTGACAGTGCCAGATGTATTAAAAGAAATTTCCAACTATCTTTCTCATTCTTTGAAACAAATAGTCATAGTCATACTTTATTGATCCTGGGGGAAATTGGTTTTCGTTACAGTTGCACCATAAATAATAAATAGTTATAGAACCATAAATAGTTAAATAGTAATGTGTAAATTATGCCAGTAAATTATGAAATAAGTCCAGGACCAGCCTATCGGCTCAGGGTGTCTGACCCTCCAAGGGAGGAGTTGTAAAGTTTGATGGCCACAGGCAGGAATGACCTCCTATGACGCTCTGTGTTGCATCTCGGTGGAATGAGTCTCTGGCTGCATGTACTCCTGTGCCCACCCAGTACATTATGTAGTGGATGGGAGACATTGACCAAGATGGCATGCAACTTAGACAGCATCCTCTTTTCAGACACCACCGTGAGAGAGTCCAGTTCCATCCCCACAACATCACTGGACTTACGAATGAGTTTGTTGATTCTGTTGGTGTTTGCTACCCTCAGCCTGCTGCCCCAGCACACAACAGCAGACATGATAGCACTGGCCACCACAGACTCGTAGAATATCCTTAGCATCGTCCAACAGATGTTAAAGGAATTCTTACAAAAATGTGTTTTTAAAGCATCGAAGTTATTATTCAGGAACCTAGCAGAATGGATTAAGAATCTTTTAAGAGACTCCTGGAGAGGTACATGGAGCTTAGAAATATAAGAGTGCTATGGGTAACCCTAGGTAATTTCTAAAGTAAGTACACGTTCAGCACAGCATCATGGGCTGAATAGTCTGTATTGTGCTGTAGGTTTTCTATGTTTCTATTTCTGCACACACTACAAATACCTTTGCTACACATTGGAGTTATACTCTAGAATTAACCTGTGTTCAGATAGAAGTTTGCCTCTCACAGTCAGTGGCAGCAACTCATGGCCAATGGGCCTCTATGTAACAAATATCTTCAGAGTTACCTCAAGGTGAGAAAAGAATCACGTGTGTATCTCTAAAAGTTAATAAGAATAGTTGCATATTTGTTTCAACGAATAGTGCAAAAGTATATTAAATAGAATGGATTTCTACTCTAACTACTCTATTTTAGCTCAGTGCATACCAACATTGCCACAAAAGTTTCTAGTTTAATCATCTCAGGTGGCCAGTTCCAAACTGAAAGGATAAGTGTCAGCATACCATTGGCCTTAACACCATGCTGATCACTGCCCATGTATTTCCACCTCTATTTTAAACAATAGAGGTCAAGTGGATTTTGATGAATCATACAGATTATTTCCCAGGTATCTCATTCTGCTCTAAGCACCGTACCGAATCGGTCAGGTGTTCGATGCTGAAGACTAACGTGGGCCTTTTACACAGGGCACCAATACCACTATAACGAAAGAAGCAATTGACAGAGATAGTAATGGACCTGGACCTGTTCCTGTTCCTGTTGTTACCTTTGGTGAGATTGGGACCCACTCTGAAAGAGTTGCGCGGCTTTACTCTTCCTACCCTGTCTTCTTCACCCTCAACGCTGACTTTCCCTGACATCATTCCCCACGTTTGCAACTCATCACTAGACCCTGCTTCACCAACTCTCCGCAGCAAACGGGAGAGCCATTTGAATTTGACAGGATACTCATTCTCAATCAAGCCACAGACATCTGATGCCAGGAGGTAGGAACAATCCTGGGAACCACATTCTTACCTGGTAGCCGCGGCTCCCGGCCGCCGCCATGTTACCGTTGGATGACCTTCTATGGCGGAAATGACGTGCTTCTTGAGCATGATGTCAGTCGACGACGCGTCATGGCGACGATGGAGCAACCGGATTAGCGCCAAAATATGAATGTGACGATAGAACAGCACAATATTATACCGCGCTAATTCAAACATCGAACTAAACTAATCCCTTCTGCCTTCACAATGTCCGTATCCCTCTATTTTCTGCACATACATGTGTCTATTTTAAAAGCCCTTTAAATGTCTTTGGTTCCACCACTATCCCCGGCAGCGCATTCCCACACTGTGTGGGGGAGTCTTCAAAGGTCAAAGTAAAATTTATTATCAGGAGTACACATATGTCTCTACATACAACCCTGAGATTCCTTTTCCTGCGGGCATACTTAGCAAATCTATGGAAAAGTAACTAAACAGGGTCAATGAACAACAAACTGTCCAAACGCAAATATAAATAAATAGCAATAAATAACGAGCATGAAATAACAAGAAAAAGAGTCCTTGAAGTGAGATCATCAGTTGTGGGAACGCCAGAAATAGGATGAGTAGTTATCCTCTATTGTTCAAGAACCAGATGGTTGAAGGATCATAACTGTTCCTGGAAACTGGTGGTCCTAGTCCTGTGGCACCTCTACCGACTACCTGATGGCAGCAGGGAGAAAAGTGAATGGCCTGGGTGGTGAGGATCTTAGATTATGAAAGCTACTTTCTTACGGCAACTTTTCATGTAGATGTGTTCAATGATTGGGAAGGTTTCACCCATGATGTACAGGGCCAAATCCACCACCAGTTGTATGATTTTCTGCTAAAAGGCATTGGTGTTCCCATACCAGGCTGTAATGCAGCCAATCAGCACACTTTCCACCACACATCAAAAGAAGCTTGCCAAGGTTTTTGTTGACATGCCAAATCTCCACAAACTCCTGAGGAAGAAGAGGTGCTGTTGTACTTTCTTTGCAATCATATTTATATGATGGGTCCAGGACTGGTTGTCTGAGATGGTGACACCTGGGAATTTAAAGTTGCTAACCCTCTCCACCTCTGATCCTCCAATAATTACTGGTTTATGGACCTCTGGTTTCTCTCCCTGAGGTCTACAATCAGTTCCTTGGTCTTATTGGCATTGAGTGAGAGGTTGTGGTTATTACACCACTCAGTCAAATTTTCAGTCTTCCTCCTGTATGCTGATTCATCACCGCCTTTGATACAGCCCACAACAGCAAACGTACTGTGTGTGGTGTTGAAGCTGTACTTAGACACACAGAGTTGCAAAATGAGTAGAGCAGGAGACTAAGCACAGCCCTGTGGTGCTCCTGTGCTGATGGAAGTATTGCTCTTTGAACATATCCTCTCTCTCTCTCTCTCCCCTTAAATGAATGCTGTCTAGTGTTAGACATTTCAACACTGGGAAAGAGATACAGGCTGTATACCTCATGCCTCTCGTAATCTTACAAACTTTATCCAGGTCTCCTCACAGCCTCCTCTGTTCTACACAAAACAACCAAAGTTTGTCCAACATTTTCTTATAGCGCATAAACTCTAATCCGGACAGAAATTTTGTAAGCCTCTTCTAAACTCCCTCCAAAGTTTCCACATCTTTTCCATAATGGGGCGACCAAAACTAAATGCAATACTGTATTTCAGATGTGGCTGAAATAGAGTTTTATATAACTGCAACATAACTTCCAGACCCCTGAATTCACTTGCCTCGACTAATGAAGGCAAGCATGCCAAATGCCTTCTTTACCAACCTCTCAATCTGTGTACCCACTTCCACAGACTTGGACACTAAAATCCCTCAATATAGCAACATTGTTATGGATCTTGATGTGTACTATCCCTTTACATTTGACCTCCCAAAATGCAGCACCTGAAACCTGACCGGATTAAACTATTACCGGCCACTTTTCCACCCATATCTGCAAGCAGTCTATATCCTGTATTACCCTTTGGCAATCTACGACACTATCCAGAATGCCACTAATCTTTGTATAATTTGCAAACCCACTAACCCACCCATCTATATTTTCATAAAGTCAGGGGATTTAAAGGCTTACACAGAGAATTGACATGGAACCAGGAAAGATGTACCACCCGATTATGAAATCTACTACCCGCATTCATGGAGGCATCCGTTAGTCTTGCGAGACCATGGATCTGCACCTGGAAAGTCTTCACTCTCCAGGGCGCAGGCCTGGGCAAGGTTGTATGGAAGACCAGCAGTTGCCCATGCTGCAAGTCTCCCCTCTCCACGACACCGATGGTGTCCAAGGGAAGGGCATTAGGACCCATACAGCTTGGCACCAGTGTCGCCGCAGAGCAATGTGTGATTAAGTGCCTTGCTCAAGGACACAACACACTGCCTCGGCTGGGGCTCGAACTCACGACCTTCAGGTCGCTAGTCCAATGCCTTAACCATTTGGCCACGTGCCCTCCCGCATCCAAAGGGAATATCATCCAGATGAAAGGTCTTGACTAAAAATGGCAACTGTACATTTTGCACCAGATGTTGCCTGATCCACTGAGCTCCTCCAGCAGACAACTTTGTTTTTGCCCCAGGAGGCTGGTGTTAAGCAGGCCAGTGTGACCAGTGCAGTGGCTGCACCTTGGTTGGCATGGAGATTGCGAATCATTGTTGGTGCTGACAGCTACCCCACATGCAGTGATCCTACTTTTCCTTTCTCTCTGTATCCAACTGGATAGGGTAGAAACTGTTGCCTCTTGCCCTCAGTTTGACTGCACACCTTGCCAAAGCCAAGAGATTTTTAAATTACCTGGGTCAATATCCTCTGGCCACCGTTGAACCTGTCACTGTGTAGAAGTATCCAGTCCATTGATAGACGCTTCAATCATCTTCAATGGGAAGTGAAGAAAGAGAAGGTAGAATCTGGACAGTCAACACGTGGAGCAGATGCTGAAACTACCCAGCATTGTCCTGCTGTTGTCAGCCAAGGCCCAGCCCTGAGCTCCATATGTGGGTGCATGCTTGCTAATTTTTATCCTCATAAGTAGCCTCTCTACACAGAATCCTAGGCAATTCATTACTTCAGTTCTGTTCATGGAAAGGTGTGTTGTGAATCAGGAGATCAAAGAAATTGGTAATAGTAAAAAAAACTTTTGAAATTAAAAGGACAAAAAGACAACAAGCTCCAGCACCTAATTCCTGCATCTTTGGGTCTATGGAAGTTGCTACGGAGATGATGGATGCAATGATTGTCTCATAAAAATTGTTACGTTTATAACAATTTCTTTACACTTAGTGGCCACTTTATTAGGTACAGAGGTAGAACCCAGTATGGTCCCCTGCTGCTGTACCCATCCACTTCAAGGTTCAACGTATTTTGTGTTCAGATGATCCTCTGCACACCACTGTTGGAACATATGGTCTATTTGAGTTACTGTCACCTTCCTGTCAACTTGAAGCCATCTGTCCCTTCTCCTCTGACCTCTCTCATTAACAAGGCATTTTCGCCTACAGAACTGCTACTCACTAGATTTTTTTTGTTTGTTTTTTGCACTATTCTCTGTAAACTAGAGACTAGTGTGGAAGAAAATCCAAAATCAGCAGTTCCTAAGATACTCAAACCACCCTGTCTGGCACCAACCATCATTCTTTCTTCCTTTATTAATCTTTTTATTGATTTAAAAGGAACATAAATACAATCAAGAGGAGAATTATCTCAAATATATATATCAATAACAATATAAACCAAGATTAAGATAGACATTGTCAATATCATACATATTGTTAAGCTAGTATAAAATATATAATTAAAAATTGAAAACAGCAATTCTCCTCATCAGTTCATGAAGAGGAAAGAAAAAACATTGAGTTTTAAATGGAGAGAAAAGAAAACCCACTACACTATATATGAAAAAAAGAATCAAAGGAAAAAGGGACTGGGCAGTCCATTTTGAGGATACGACCAAAAAAAAGAAAGAAAGACTTACTGATCAAATCTAAAACTTTGAGAAAAGAAGATTGGAAGAGTAATAAATCAAATTAAATGAAAATATTGGATAAAAGGTAGCCAGATTTGCTCAAATTTAAAGGATGTATCAAATATCTGACTTCTTATTTTCTCTAAACTTAAACAGGACATAATGGAGGAGAGCCAATAAAAGACCATAGGTGGATTAGAATCCCTTCACTTCAATAAAATGGCTCTCCTAGCCAGTAAGGTTGAAAAGGCTATCATACATTGAGGAGAAACAGGAATATTTCCTGCTTCCAATAGGATAATCCCAAAAATTGCCGTAAGCAAATTAGGTTGTAGATCCAGATCCAAGACTTTTGATAGCATTTTAAAAACATCTGTCCAAAAGTTATCTAGCTTTATACATGACCAATGCATGAGTTAAAGAGGCCAGCTCAGTATTACATCTGTCACAACTAGGATTGATATTGGAGAAAATACGTGCTAGCTTATCCTTTGACATATGGGCCCAATGCACTATCTTGAACTGCATCAACGAATGATGGGCACAAATAGATGAGATGTTAACCAAATGAAAATTTTTTCTCCATTGATTATCTGAAAATGACTCTTGAAATTCCGATTCCCAAGTGCGTTTAATTTTATTAGTAGATATCATCGTGAGTTCAATAACTGTTTATAGATTATAGCTATCAACCCTTTTTGAAATGGTTTAAACTGAAAGAGAGCGTCTGTCATATTAGGTGGATAAGCAGAAGAGTAATTTGGCAACAAACCACGTAAAAAATTCCTAATTTGTAAATATCTAAAAAAGTGTACATTAGATAAATCATATTTATCCACTAACTGAGAAAAAGACATTAAACAGTCCCCTAAAAACAAATCTGAAAAAGTTATTATTCCCTTGGTTTTCCAAATTAAAAAGGCCTTATCCAAAATTGACGGTTTAAAAAAATAATTGAGATGGATATTGCTAGAAAGAATAAAATTGTTTAACTCAAAAAATCTATGAAACTGAAACCAAATCCTTAATGTATGTTTAATAATGCAATTAAAATCTTGTCTACTAATCTTAGAAAACAAAAAGGGAAGAGGAGCTCCCAGTAAAGAGGCCAAAGAGAATCCTTTCACCGAGTTTTCCTCCAAATCCAACCATGAAGGACATTCATGTATATCTGATTAGTAAATCCAAAAAGTAATATATCGAACATTAATTGCCCAATAGTACATTCTAAAGTTAGGCAAAGCCATACCACCATCCTGTTTTAATTTCTGCAATAAGGGCTTACTCAATCTAGGATTTTTAATGTTCCAAATATAAGGAAAGATTATAGAATCTATTCTGTCAAAGAACTTTTTAGGAACAATGGAAGGAACTGCCTGAAATGTATATAAGAATTTCAGTAAAACTATCATTTTAATAGCATTAGTTTGACCTATTAATGATAATGTCATAGGTGACCATTTAGAAAGCGTTTGGTGTAGCCAATTAATGGAAAAAAATATATGTATAGAGATCCTTAAAATTTTTAGTAATTTTAATACCAAGATAGGTAACGTAATTTTTAGCAATACTAAAAGGTACTCAATGATTTGGATGATTAGGAAATAACTCACTTTTATGTAAATTTAATTTATACCCAGAAAAGCTACTGAATTCAGAAAATATAGATAACATAGAAGGAATAGATTTCCTAGGATCTGAAATATTCAACAGATCATCTGCATATAACAAAACCTTGTGTATTTTGTCCCCTCTCTTAATACCCTGAACAGTATTAGAATCTCTAAGAGCAATAGCAAAGGGTTCTAAGGTCAAGTTAAATAATAAGGGGCTAAGAGGGCATCCCTGTCGAGTACCCCTATATAATCTAGAATAGGGAGATTTTTGATTATTAGTTATAACAGCAGCCATAGGAGCATGATAGATCAATTTAATCCAGGAAATAAATCCCGGGCCAAGATTAAATCTTTCCATGGTCAAAGTCACTTAGATCTCATTTCAACTTAAAGTTTATTGTCATTCAACCACACATGATTACCCATGAATACAGCCAAACGAAACAGCATTACTCCGGGGCGAAGACGCAAAACGCAATACCAACAGACATGCACACCATGAGGTGCATATAACACATAAAATGACAGTAAAATAGAATTACACAAAAAAACATAGTCCAAGTACCCATGCCCATGTATGTTGCAGCATTCTTTCTGTAACACGAACACAATAAAGCCTGTCTTCTGCTGAGCAAACAACTGGGGGAAACCATACCATACTGCCTCCAACACTCCAGTGGGACACCCGATTCAATGCCTCCCCCAGGGCGGCTGCAAACAAGCAACACAACTTAAGGTCTAGTCCTCACTGCAACTGAGGCCACACAGCTCCCCTCCTCCCACCGCATTCCCCGCACCCCCCCCCCACATTCACCAATAATTTGGAATTGCAGCATTCCACACTACCAATGTCCAACAGGGTCTTGTGATCGCAAGCAACTAAGATGATCACTGTTAGACTGAACCATTCTAATGTCTGGTCTGAACTGAAACTCGTGACCATATCTGCATGCTTTTATGTATTGAGTTGCCGATTAGACACTTGCATAAACGAGGTGTACTGGTGTACCTAATAAAGTGGCCATTAAGTGTACATCAAAGCAAATGTAACAATAGTTGAAGGAACTATATACAAGATCAGCTGGCATCAGTAGTAGCAAAATCAAGTAATGTTTTTATTAAAGAAGTGGACAGAAACTGGATTTATAAAAGGAACATTATATTTGACAGTTCTCTTGGAGTGACAGCCAGAAACAGAATAGATTCTAGCATCACAGTCATGTAGCAGAGAGCACAACATTATTACAGTTCAGGTTATCAGAGCTCAGAGTTCAATTCTAGCACCGTTTGTAAGGAGTTTGTGCTTTCTCCCCGCAACAACCTGGATTTCCTCTGGGTGCTCCAGTTTCCTCCCACAGTCCAAAAACATACTGGTTAGTAGGGCAACTGGTCATTATAAAATGTCCTGTAATTAGGGTTGCTGGGTAGCGCAGCTCAATGGTCTGGAAGTGCCTGTTCTGTGCTATATCTTAAAATTAATACAACAAAGCAATTGATATATATGGACTTTCAGGAGGTCACAAAAAGCCAAACAGAAGTTTAGACAAAATTAGAACTCACAGCAGGGAAGATTAACAAGATTAATTCCTAGGATAACAAGATTTAGCAGTTTAAGCCGATACTATAGACTTAGAACAAAAATCTTAAGAGGCTTGATAGAATGGAGCTATCTTGTAATTGGTCACAATCAAAATAAGGGGCTGCATTTTCAGGACTGAAAAGTCATCTTTTTTCACCCAAGAGTAGTAAACACTTCTGCAGTTCTTGGCAAGAGAGGAGGATGGTCATGTTGAATGGCAAGCTTGTGCTTCTATTTCTCATATAAACAAGATACAGGGTGTTCTCTAGTCAAGCAACTTCTGTGGAGAGAGAGAAAAAAACAATTAATAAAGCAATGAAATCTCATCTGAAATGTTCTGTGGGTATCCAAGAGATAACATTGAACAAGTTAGAGAGAGATTTTAGCATCTGCTTTATCGTGGGTAATTTGTTGCTAGAGATATAGGATATCTTAAGGTCTCAAGGTCAAACAGGAAATTAAAGATTGCAAGTAGCTTGATTCAGCTATTCTAAGGATTTGTGCTGGAGGCATTAATGGTTGTTTTGTCAATCCAAGTAAACATTTGAGTCCCAAGTCTACAAGTGAATAGGATGGAGTAGGCATACATATTGGTTATTAGCACTAGGATGATGATGAGATGAGGCCTCCATCAGTCAGGGTCGACCATGAAAGTTGCATCCTGGCTGTTGAGATACACAAGCCAGGGCAATACCATATGGAGAGCAAGCAGTTACCCATGTAACAAGCTCCCCCTCTCCTGGCATCTGATGAACCCAAAGAGCAGGGACCAATACAGATTGGCACCAGTAGCGTCACAGGAGTTGCCAGTCAGTGTTAAACTCAACATAGGACTACCTTAGAGACTCAAGTTCCAGATTTCTCCCCCTTGGAGTTTACACCTGAAGCCTTCTTCATGAGTGGGTATAGCTGGAAGACAGAGGAGGCTTGAGATCAGTTTTCCTTCTCCTAGATGAGCTGCCAACCACAGCTGACAAGCCCCATCTGCTCAAAGCAACTGGTTTTAGGGGAACATGACATAGGCACATTAAAATATATAGGGTGATTGATAAGTTCGTGGCTTAAAGTAGGAGGAGTCAATTTTAGAAAACCTAGCACATTTATTTTTCAACATAGTCCCCTCCTTCATATACACACTTTGTCCAGCAGTCATGGAGCACACGAATCGCTTCTTTGTAGAAGCGATCAACAGCAGGGGTGATTGATAAGTTTGTGGCCTAAGATGGAAGGAGATGAGTTATTAACTTCAAACTTTCTGCATTATCACTCAAAGAGTTGAACTGCATGTGCATTAATGAGAGCGTCTTGGACCTCCAGCTGGTCCACAGCAGGGGTGATTGATAAGTTTGTGGCCTAAAGTAGAAGATGAGTTATACAGCTCTTATTACATGCACATGCAGTTCAACTGTGAGGGAAAATGCAGAAAGTTTGAAGTTGCTCATCTCCTCGTACTTTAGGTCACGAACTTATCAGTCACCCCTGTTGTGGACCACTTTCTGGAGGTCCAAGACACTGACTTCAACAAAGAAGGGATCTGTATGCTCCATGACCGCTGGACTAAGTGTGTAAATGTAGGAAAAATAACTGTGCTAGATTTTCTAAAATTGACTCCTTCTACCTTGGGCCACAAACTTATCAATCACCCCTTGTACTTTCAGTGAGAACAATTAACAGTAACAAAAATGGAGATCGGTAGTGAATTTCCAGATTCTGATGCTTAGCTGTAATATATGACTACAGGATGCAAAGGGAGCCAAAGGCAAAGATGGAGGTTCTACCAAGGGGAAGCATAACAGATTGATGGCTGATTTCCACAGCACAATAAATCTATAGAAAACAGGAAAAGGAACATTTTTCCCCCAGGCAGCCTTAGGTGCAATTCCTTTATGTATCAGAACAGGAAATTTGCAGATACCAACAGCATTAAATCCATTGAACTTAGTTTGCTTTTGGCAAATTCGGTTTTTATTTTGGACATAATTAGGGCTTCTGAATATTAAGTTAAGGATTGTAGCTCTTTAATATTAATAGATTAAATCATGCAAGTACCCAACAGGGCTTAGATAACCAAACCAACTAAAATAAGGTGTCACTGAAAGAAGCAATGCCTCAGTAAGAAAAAAATTGAATTATTGGTGAGTTACTTTCTGTTTTAGATTAGTTCATCAGGAGTCATGAACATAATAGGTTCTACAACAATCCAACTAACAGCATTGAAGTTACAAGTTTCAAGCTTCTGGGCAAAACTAGAAGTGATTTAAGAGAATAATACCAGGAATGAAACTTACATGAGCACTTCTGATGGTTCTGAGCCTGTACTCACTGGAGCTCAGAATGATGAATCAGAATCAAGTTTATCACCACCAGCATGTCATGAAATTTGTTAATTCAGCAGCAGCAGTTCAATGCAATATGTAATATAGAAGGAAAAAGTAATAAAGTAAATCAATTACAGCACACATATATTGAATAGATTAAGAATAGTGCAATAGAAATAATGTATAGAAATAAGGTGGTGTTCATGGGTTCAATGTCCATTTAGGAATCGGATGGCAGAGAGGAAGTTGTTCCTTAATCGCTGAGTGTGTGCCTTCAGGCTTCTGTACCTATCTGATGGTAACAATGAGAAAAGCGCATGCCCTGGGTACTAGAGGTCCTTAATATTGGATGCTGCCTGAGACACCGCTCCTCCAAGATGTCCTGGCTACTTTGTAAGCTAGTACCCAAAATGGAGCCCACTAAATTTACAACCCTCTGCAACTTCTTTCAGTCCTGTGCAGTAGCCCCTCCATACCAGTGATGCGGCCTGTCAGAATGCTCTCCATGGTACATCTATATTAGTTTTTAAGTGCATTTGCTGACATACCAAATCTTTTCAAACTCTGAATGAAGTAGTCATGCCTTCTTTATAATTGCATTGGTATGTTGGGACCAGGTTAGGTCCTCAGAGATCTTGACACCCAAAGACCTGAATCTGCTCACCCTCTCCACTTCGGATTGGAACCTGTTCTGTCTTACCCTTCCTGAAGTCCACAATCAGCTCTTTCGTCTTACTGCCTTTGAGTGCAAGGTCGTTCCTGCGACACCACTCCACTAGTTGGCTTATCTCGCTCCTGTAGGCCCTCTCGATATCTGAGGAGTGGTGTGTGGGATTTTTCATTGTAACACCCAGATAAAGTAGGATGGAGAGGATGTTTCCAACAGTGGGGGAGTCTAGGAATAACGACATTCCTTTAGGAGGAATGAGGGATTTCTTTAGGTCAGGGATGCACAACCAGGGTCCATGGCATAAAAGTTGGGAATCCCAGCTTTAGGCAGAGTAGTGAATCAATGGAATTCCATTGCCATAGTCAGCTATGGAGAACAAGTCATTGGGTATATTTAAAGCAGAAGTTGATAGGTGCTTGATTAGTAATGATGTCAAGGTTATGGGGAGGAGATAGAAGAGTGGGTTTGATAAGGATAATCAGTCATGCTCAAGTGATTTAATAGACTTGAAGGCCAAATGGCCTAATTCTGCTCTTGCAGTATGTCTTACGGAAACTTGCAATAAAATGCTTCAAAATTAACCCCATTGATACTATATGCTTTCAGGCCACACTTCAATTTTGATGCCATAAGTGGTGGTGTTAAATGTTAATAGATCAAGATGTTATTTTACCCTGAGGTACTTGAGGTAGAATACTAGAGTAATTTCATACACAAGTAGCAAATTATCCCATTTAATTTTCATTCAAGTCCCATGAAGTATTCATTTAATGCTTCAACCCAAGTATATAGCGCAAGGTTAACCTTGTAATTTAAATGTGAAGTACTTTTGTTTTAAAAATCAAGTTCCCCATCTTCCTGTTCAGAAGATAATGGTGAGCCAGTGCTTTTGGAGTCACTGCAGTCACTTTGTATGTGATCCTACATTGCTTTTTGAGTTTAATTCCAGGATTTGGCTCAGCAACAAAGAAGGAATGGCAACGTACCTACAACTTTATCAATGCAATTTGTGGAAGAATGGTTTCAATTTTCTGCATCCAATTTGATTAGTTGGAAGTGTTGAAGAACTTGAGTTAATTTTAAACACCCACAAGAGGAAAATTGGGCAAAGTAATCTCTCAAAACAAGGACCCTCCCCCATCTACCAAATCTTAAAGCAAAATAAAAGTATAGATATCACTCATTGTACAAGATGTAGCTGAACAGAATTTATTCAAAAATCCACAAGTTCTATAATCAATACCAAACGCTGTAGATTTCAGCCACCATAAATGGAATTATATGTGTTGTACAAATCTAATTGCAGAATGAGACTTCTATAGATGCAAAGTTTAAATGTGAAGTTCAAAATATACACTCATTAGCTACTACAATGTACTTGACACGAACTCCTATATTTAACTTGCACTAAAAATGCAATGACAAAACTCAAAAATGTCCTCAAATCACATTTATTGAATCACTAGTACAGAAGCAAATGTGTATTTTTTTTACTAAATAAAAACAAAATGCAATGTGCACATTGTTAAACTGTCCATTCAATTTTGTTTTAAAGAATAGAACAAAAACAACACTAAAAAGGGACAGTTTTACTGTTTGGTCGTTCTTAAAATTCTACTAAAAATGGATTTTAGACATTTCTGTCAAGTCTAACATCAATTTCTCTGCCATAAAGTCGGATTCCGTTCATCATCCTGCAGGCACGCTCTGCAGAATCTGGACTCTCAAAACGAACCACACCACAGCCCTTGGACTTGCCATTTTCCATCTTAATGTCTGCATAATGTACATATCCTAGTTTTAAAAAAAAACAATGAATAAGTTTAACTACAGGGACAATATTGATTACTTTGAGGCTTCACAGAAAATTTCTGTATAAATTTAAGAAACCCAGCCACATAATTCAAAATGTGAAGGTGTTTCCAAGCAAATTGATGACTCAAGTGCAGAAAATACACACACAATATACTTTTCTATGGCAGCAATCATAAATACAACCAGATCCTGCAAAAAGGAACAGGATGATTAACTTTTTGATTTTTCATTGAGTTATTGGAATTTAAAAATGAGGACATTTGCTTGTTTCATGACTACTTTATCATTAAACAATGATAAAAGTTTCTCATTCTAGAGTGGTGCAAACAACTGAATCAGGTAAGTATGTACAACATGACACTTACCATCAAAACATGTGGGATTAGGTGTCACAACTAATTCTGACAAATAAATTATTATCTGGCAACAAACCAGGAGTTGACAGGAAACAAATGGCTATTTGAACCTCAACCATCTCAAAAGTCTATCATTAAAAAAATTCCAAGCTGACAGTAGATTTAAAGGTGATTCAGTTAACTGATTTTCTAAACAAAAATTGCAGTTTTACTTAAAAATCTGCAAACTTACCAAATTCACTGAATTTGTCTTTCAGCATTTGCCAAGTGATGTCATATGGGAGCTGAAGAAAATAAAGTAACAATTAATAGATGAGTGGAAAAATAAATGAGTTCAAACATATTTTAAAGGTTGGCCTTCATTTCACCATGAAACTACAAAACCAATCTTTAGAACAAGGTCCCAAATCAGATATTTGCCAGAATTGTTCACTGTATTATGATCTTGGTTCCATTTTACAAGGAAATACTGACATTCAAGACTCTGTTGTGATAATGGGAAGCTTACTGTGATACTGAATGGACAATGATTGACAGAATTCTATAGACTGAAGGGGAGAAAACTCTGAAGTATTGAGGACTTTCTTGATCCTACAGAATAAAGGATACAGTTCTGAATTAAGCAGTTTAAATGAAGGCCTAAACTAACTAGTATTTCAGACCGGAGATCAGAGAGCAAGATAGAAGTGGAAGAAAGTGAAGGGTGTTCGAGATCAGGTAGTACTGCAGGCATTGGGTGATCAACTGTAGGATAGGAAACAGTCTAAGTAAACTATACTTGTTCCAAAGCCTCTGTGAACAGCCATGTGTCATGAGTACATAGGTTGTCAGCACTTGAAAACTACTGATCACTGAGCCAGATAAATGACTGTTTCGCACCCATTCAAAATAGAAAGATTGGCTTAGTGAAATTACAGGTAACCTTAATTCTGAACTGGTTTAGATATATGGGGGAAATTACAAGTATAAGACAAACGTAAACCAATATACGAAGTATTGATTTAAGACTTCAGAGCTTTGATGAAAACCATTCAATAGTTAGAATAGATAGAGCTGAAATCCACAGGACACGGTCCAGTCATAGCATTGGAATATCATAGAAGCAAAATTAACAGGGTCAATTAAATACACAATAAGGAGTCACTTAAAGAGGGGATAAGATTACAAACAGAAATGACTTCTTTTTTTTACAGAAACTACTCATCACTACTAACTCTAGTAAAAGACTGAAATTAATTGATGTCAGACTTATTAGAAATTAGAAAAGCATTAGAAATTGAGACCTTAACTTTAAAAAACTTCCAACTGAAATGTATGTTTTTCTTCTTTCTTTACTTTCACAAAGCAGCTTACAATTTTCCCATCTAAATTCTTACCAAAATGTAACTTGCAGCATTCTTACAAATTGATCAAATACTCACATTTCGAACAAATATTTGACAGATTCTTCTTGAATTAAGATTTCCTGTAGCACTGCCCATGGATCCTCCATAGTTCCCACTGAAACGATTACGATCCATATCTGTGGACTTGTCAAAACCTCCACCCATTCCAGTACCCATGCGATCCATACCGCCACCCATTCTATCGGTACTTTGACCCATCCAATCCATTCCAGCTCCCATGCGATCAATATTTGATGTCATCCCAGAAGGCATATTCGATCCAATCCTGTCCATTCCCAAACCAGCACGATCCATTCCAGGTCCCATGCGATCCATGTTTTCCATGCCAATACCTCCACCCATTTTATTCATTGCACCCATTCCAATACCTAAGAAAGGAAAAGTATTTTAACAAAGTGAAATTCAATAAAATTATTCCACTGTAGAGAACCGTGCTCAATTTTAACACACTATTGCCTTAGTCAGGATGAAGCAAAGTTGTCTAAGTGAATCAGCATGGAAACTTTACTTTCTGGAAGCTGAAGCTCCACCAAGTGGCAGGATATAGTTACAAGAATGACAAAAACCAAGGTACTGAAATGGGGGCTACACCACTGATTCTGCAAGATTATAAATGATACATTTCGTAACTTAAATTATTACATCATTTCACAAGGGTGTGATGAGATCACTAACTGCTGCAAACCTCTAGCAGACAAATCCAAACAGAAACAATTTAACTAATGTATGGATATTACTGCAGTTTGGAGCCTGGGCAAATTAGCCAAGTGTTACAGATAACTCACTGGGTTCCAGTTGACTCAGCCCAAGGAAAATGTGTGCCCTCAGACTGAAAACTATTGGATCTTAAAGAAACTAATGGTTGATTGTGTTACAAGATTTAAAAGTTGGATACACAGCAGGGCATCACAATGCTTGATCAGTGGGTTCATAGCATTGGTTGAGAGCTCTAAATAGGGGCTTGGTAAAAAAATTTTATCAATGAAATCAGTGCAGGCTGCAATGGGGTCAGATTTTAATTCTGCACTGAGTTGACCTTGCCAACTGTAGAAATGCATAACCGCCTATCTAAAACAGCAACTGCAAAGTTCAAATTAAAAACTCCTATACAGCTTCAATCACCAGCCTGATCCACCAGCGTCCAGGTTAATTCAATTTGAAGTTTCTTTTGGCAAAACTCAACATGTCCCTTGGCTCAACAGAAGCCAGGAGGAACATCCACACATGTCCAATAATGAAACAGCTTATTTCTCAAACTGTAGCCTCAAAGCTGCTGTGTACCTCATAATAACTTTCTACACATACTCCAACATCACTTGATGTCTGCAATACTATCAGGTTAAAACAATGAACAAACCTTCTTATCAAATTTGGATCTTCAAACATCAACCATGTTTCACAAATGTTCTTACCCATTCCAGATGCCATGCCTGGTGTACCAGCAGCCATTCCACCACCAGCGCTCATTCCGCCAGCTAAATAGATTATGTGCAAATTAGAATTAAAGTACACTATTCTCCCAAAGTTTAAGAGCTACTCTAGGAACCCATTTACAGTTCCAAATCTGTACATCCAAGTTTGGGGGGAAACCTTAAATTTATTTTGACCTATATTTTGTCCAAATAATTTAGATCCTTATGAATCAGGAAATTTAAGCCTATCCAAGGTATTGCAATTCCAGGAACATCCAAATTAGAGACACTAATTGTGGGGGTATTCCCAACTGCTATCCAGCATCACCAAGGAAGCTTGTGGATTGAAGGAAAGGATGCAATACACCCGACATGGTATTTCCCATAGCTAAACAAATTGCAGTGTTTAAATTTATCAAAGAAAACAAATAAAATACATCTAAATTTGGGAATCAAATCAGAAGTACAAGTTGCTTAGATATTTTAAGGCAAAATAAGCACAAGACTGCACAACTTGTATCTTAAAAATGACTTGTACAAAATCAGACGAAGATGGTCATCACTGTTTAAGTGACAACCTCACTTTAAGTACTAAACTCATTAAAATCTCAGGGACTAGTTTCCAGAAATCAAACATTAATTAAAGAATGGGTTCAAGAGCAGAAATTATTGATGAGAAAGTTGATGAGTGCATTTTTAGAATATTTAGAATAATGTACTATTTCAAGTATGAACCAATCATCCTTCCCATCAATTTGCATTTATGCAAATGAAAAGGAATAAAAATGTTTAATGGCAAGAGCCACGAAAACCCAGATCTCAAAGGACGCTACAAATAAATTCAGGTACAATATTTTTTGTTAGACTTTCATAATTGAGCACAATGCTGCATGAATATTAAAATGGAATTATATTAAAATATCAGCACTGTTTTGCAAATGATGCAACTTCTCAAACTTACCCATCCCTCCAAATGAATCACCATATCCACGAGACATTCCCATTTCATTTCTACCAAAATCTCGGTCAAAACCACTGCCACCCATTCCTCCTCCACTGCCAGGCCCATACATTCCTCCTTGATACATGTCTATAAGCAGCAAAATAAAAAATGCCATGAACAGGTACACATTTTTGAATTATAACCAAACTCAGATGGAAATCAAAAGAACCTCAGATGCTGGAAATCTGAAACAAACAAAATCCTGGAAAGGCACAGGTCAGGAGCGTGTAGGGAGACAGTTAACATCACAGGTTGAAGACCCTGCTGATTACATTGCCTGACCACTTCAGCATTTCCAGTACTGTGTTTTTATTCCAATTCCGGAGCTTTCTGGTAACCATGACATATCAGGAGATCTGCATACCACATACAAATTTAATTCAATTCAACATTTTATCCAAGTAAAAAATACTGGGGTCATCATTATCCTTCTGACACGGTTATAAATGTTCCCTTTTACACACCCAGTAATCACCAGGTTATATCTTATACATTCTTCTACACTCAAATGTTACTTTACAAAATTATTTTACATGAACATTCAAGCCTCAATATCCTTTCACACATATAACTCATCTCATGCACAAGTTGTTAAAAATCCTAGTCTGAGTTAATCTAGTTTATTTGCAAGTTTGCATCAGATTTTAGGACCTTCGCAAAGTAGCCAAGCACAGTAAAACTAGAACTACTACCCAAACATTCTGAAATGCTGATGGTTTAGGATCTAACTCACCAGGTAACATTTCACACCCTTGCAAGCCTCATTGGTCCCCAAACTACTAAATTACTTGGAGAATTTATAATACAATGTAAAATGTTAAAAGAAATTTGAAGTGTTGAGGAATTAACACCCAATAATCTGGAAAATCTGCTAGTTCAGCACTGAAGTTCCATGTGTGCCAGATAAAAGTCATAATCTGAGGAGAACTGGCAGATCTCAGCAGTACTTTCAATTGTTGCTGAATTAAGTGCAGCTAGGTGCCCAAATCTGATCCAATTCCTGGTTCCAAATAAGTACTCAAAAGATCTGTGCGCGCTCTGCTGTGGTGCACTCCACCCAGTATTAAAGTTTTGGAAATCATATTTTACAACTAAGTGTAGCAGAAGCTACCAAAACTACATCTCATTTTGAGAGAAGGAACATACAGTTAACAAAGCTAGAATATTCAATGCAGCTCAGCTGATACTGTTTATTATAGCAATTTAATAACTTTCAGAAACTTGCGCATGAAATGTAGGCTCACTAAGATCCACATTTAACTTTTGTTCTTAGCTGGAGGCAGTTTTACAAATGAATAAAGTGTCTGTCAGACATCTACATAAAGATGTATCAATGAAGATAGAGGTCAATCATACAGGCCAACTCTAGCCTCAAGTGTTTGTATGCAAATTCCAGAACTGCTATGAATGTTACATATTTTGTAGCCCATTTCAACTTACCTCCCATGCCACCACCCATTCCTCCTCCACCAGCTCCTCTGTAATCATCCATTCCTCCTGATCCTGGGCAGAAAGTTACATGAAGATGGGTATTGGAGGCTTAGTCAAAATATTCAAATCTATATTATGGGCAAGAGTCCGAACTTGTCCATGATTTCTCGGGCTCAAAATGGAGCTATTCATCATTACAGAGCCTCATACATGTTCACCTGGCCAGGAGTCTAATGGCAATCTCCAGTGATCATCCTATTTGAATATTGGTTAAGGCTACACTCTACAATAAATACTACTTCTGGAAGCCCCATTCAAAACCCAAGGATGAGTTAAAATAACTAGTGGTAATTCTGTTTACATCAAACATTTTTCAGTTGTGATCAGTTGTCATACCCTGCATTTACTCTCCTACAACCTCAAGGGTAAACTTCAAATCTTCAGAAAGGATTTTGGGGAAAAAAAACTTCCCCAAAATCAGGATGGACAGGTCCCTGCTGCCAAGTATTTGCTGTGCCACTGAAGCATTAACAGGTATAAGGCAAAACAGCATCTCTTCTCTCTCTTAGAAAGCACATCATCCTTCCTGCCCAGCAGAGCTGAGTAGAAAGGAACTTTACTTTGCTCAGAATTCAAATTAATACACTAAAATTCTTACCTCCCATTCTCCCCATGTTCATTCCTGGGCCAAATCTCCCCATGTTATCCATCCTGTCCATCCCACCTCCGCCACCACCATATGGACCATCCATGCCTGAAAGTTAGTGCCAAATTTTAATCCAAGATTTTGGATTATTACACAGCCACAATAATTTAGCAAACAGTAGGCCACCCATGGCATTGTGCACTGTCAGCCTAAAATTGTCGTACTGGCAAAAAAAAACATGCTGGAACTTACTCAGTTTTTCTAATACAAGCCAATTATAATGTAAAATTAGATTTGTGGATAGAAAATAGAATTTAATTACTGCAGAGGCAATGGATTATAACTAGATTAGAAATTTGGAGAACTGCAAAACTCCAAATATCCCCCTTAGCACTTCCAATGCCTTAGCTGTAAAGGGGCAATCCATAAAATTAAACTAACTACAAGCAAAAAACAATTGCACCCAAGTTACTTCCAATGGATACAAATCCCCACAGCTTGGAATTTATTTGCTTATAAGTTTAATAGATCAGCTCTATCACAAAATACAAATGGGGCTCATGATTGATCAACAATCCAATAGGAACAAAGAGCAAGATGTAATAACACAACAGAAACACAGCAACAGAGGCCACCAGAGTACTTCAAATACATGGCCAAGAAAAAGCTAAAGGATGATAGTTATTCCTTAGTCACATGTCAAAATTCAGTGTGTTAAAAGTGAGATTAATTTAAATGGGTTAGTATCTGGTTTAAAATGGCTTTTGCATCTGTATATAACTGACATGTAAATTGCCTCCAGTGGCAGATGGATTAAATTGGATGCTATTGACAAAACAATGAAAATCAGTCCTGCCGATTGTTTAAAATGGACTTGAGGAATTCTGCTGCAAAATGTCTAAAAAATTTCCATGCTCATTCTACAAATTCTTAACCAACCCTTTCACACTTCCAGATCACAAACCAGGTAATCTGCAGTATCAGCCAAAATACCAGTAATGAAGTATAAAACCCACAAACGCATTCTCCAACACTTACCCCCTCCTGCCATTCGGTTCATTCCTCCAAAACCCATTCCATCCATTCCCATGCCTGTCGAGGTAGAAACACTCTAATCACCAATTAATAATATGCATTTTTCAAAACCTATTCCTTTTAAAGTATACACTAAAGAGAATAACAAGGACTGTGCAAAAAGTTGATTAAATTTGACCCCAGAAACCTGTAAAAAATGTAAAAATACGAACAAAATTTTGACATTTGGTTGCATTTAGAAAACAACTTTGCATCTTTAAAATAAAACTTAGTTTATTTTCATGGCTATATCTGTAGACAATTTCAAATAGAGTAATTATCAAAACAGCTGGACTACAAAATCTGGTATTCAAGTAACCTGCTTGGAAACCACTGAGACGGGTAGTGTACAGCCTTAATATTTCCTTCATTTAGACACCAGAGGCTCATAGGAATTTCTGTTAATTAAAAAAATGCACTGATCTACAAACCCCATTTCCAGAAAAGTTGGGATATTTTCCAAAATGCAATAAAAACAAAAATCTGTATGTTAATTCACGTGAACCTTTATTTAACTGACAAGAGTACAAAGAAAAGATTTTCAATAGTTACTGACCAACTTAATTGTATTTTGTAAACATACACAAATTTAGAATTTGATGGCTGCAACACACTCAACAAAAGTTGGGACAAAGGCATGTTTACCATTGTGTTACATCACCTTTCCTTTTAATAACAATTTTTAATCGTTTTGCAACTGAGGATACTAATTGCAGTAGATTTGCAATTGGAAATTTTGTCCATTCTTGCTTGATTTAAGACTTCAGCTGCTCAACAGTCCGTGGTCTCTGTTGTCTGATTCTCCCCTTCATGATGCGCCATACATTTTCAACAGGAGATAGATCTGGACTGGCAGCAGGCCAGTCAAGCACACGCACTCTGTCTACAAAGCCACGCTGTTGTAGCCTGTGCAGAACGTGGTCTGGCATTGTCCTGCTGAAATAAGCATGGACGTCTCGGGAAGAGACGTCACCTTGATGGCAACATATGTCTCTCTAAAATCCTAATATACGCCTCAGAGTCAATGGTACCTTCACATATATGCAACTCACCCATGCCGTGGGCACTGATACACCCCCATAGCATCACAGATGCTGGCTTTTGCACCTTTCACTGATAACAATCTGGATGGTCATTTTCATCTTTGGCACGGAGAACTCAACGCCCATTTCTTCCGAAAACTAGCTGAAATGTGGACTCATCTGACCACAGCACACGGTTCCGGTCTTTCAGTCCATCTGAGATGAGCTCGGGCCCAGAGAACTCGCCGGCGTTTCTGCATGGCTTCCTCCTTGCATAATACAGTTTCAAGTTGCATTTCTGGATGCAGCGACGGACTGTGTTGAGTGACAATGGTTTTCCGAAGTACTCCCGAGCCCAGGTGGCTATAATTGTCACAGTAGCATGACCATTTCTTAGGCAGTGCCGCCTGAGGGCTTGAAGGTCATGCACATTCAACAGTGGTTTCCGACTTTGCCCTTTGCACACTAAGATGTCTCTGAATCTTTTCACATTATATATTGTAGATGTTGAAAGACCTAAATTCTCTCACGAATTTTGGCACAAAGGGGTGAGCCACGACCCATCCTCGCTTGCAAAGACTGAGCCTTTGATGGACGCTACTTTTATACCCAATCATGATACCTCACCTGCTACCAATTAGCCTGCTTAATGTGGAGTCTTCCAAACCGGTGTTACTTGAATATTCTGTGCACTTTTCAATCTTATTTTAACTCTGTCCCAACTTTTGTTGAGTGCGTTGCAGCCATCAAATTCTAAATTTGTGTATATTTACAAAATACAAATAAGTTGGTCAGTAAAACTATTGAAAATCTTTTCTTTGTACTTTTGCCAGTTAAATAAAGGTTCACGTGAATTAACATAACACAGATTTTTGTTTTTATTGCATTTTGGAAAATATCCCCACTTTTCTGGAAATGGGGTTTGTAGATGTCTGATGAGCATTCAGAACCCCTGGCATGCTCTTCAAAGTCCTACAGATCTGATCGTGATAGAACTTTGTTAATGTAACCATATCATGTATTTAACTACTTTTCCCAGCACGCAGCATAATACATGCTTGTCAACAGTCCTAACTAAATACCAATGAGTACATTAATGGCAAGCAGTCCCTTCTTAATGGACCTTTTGACAGATACCTTAATAACAACCTATAGCCACTCTTGCTGGCTGACCAAATTATATATAATCCATTATTTATCAGATATGATAGAGTAAAGTACTACACTAGCAGATAGATGACAATGAAAAACCAAGACTAAACTGCCAATGCTGTCGTCTGTAGAAACAAAAAAAAGCAGGAAATACTCATCAGGTGGAACCTGGCAGGCATCAGTGGAGAGAAACAGTCAACTTTTAGGTTGAAACCTTTCATTTGAACAAATGGATCCGTGAAAATGTTTACTGCACATGGGTCAATGCTGGAGACTTAGGTTAGCTACTATCCTCAATTATATAAAGAAATAATATAAAAATAGAGGAACTCTAGCCCAACAACACACATCAAAGTTGCTGGTGAACACAGCAGGCCAGGCAGCATCTCTAGGAAGAGGTACAGTGGACGTTTCAGGCCAAGACCCAGAGATGCTGCCTGGCCTGCTGCATCCACCAGCAACTTTGATGTGTGTTGCTTGAATTTCCAGCATGGGCAGAATTCCTGTTGTTTGGAACTCTAGCCCATCACATTTCCCACCCACCTGGCTTCACCTATCATTTTCTAGTTAATACTCCTTCCAACTTTTTATTCCGGCACCTTCCCTCTTTCTTTCCAGTCCCGAAGAAGGGCCTCAGTCAGAAGTGTTGACTGTTTGATTTCCATGGATGGTACCTGAGCTGCCGAGTTCCTCCAACATATTATGCACAAAGAAGCTGTCATATTTGCAAATGGTGCAAAGGAAGTGCAGATTCAGAAGTGTTTGAAGGACTTAGCTGGAGAGTTTGGATCTGAAACACTTCGGCACAAAGGGAATCTTGGGTGTAAGCAAAGACTAGCCATGGTGATGTTGTACACAAGAGACACCCAGCCTACCATTATAGTTAAATATATAGTCATGCCCAAAAAACTACTAATTTGTCATATCCAATTCTTTGCTTTAACTTCACAAGTGGATTTACAACTACAGGTCAACCACTTTGAATCCAGTTCACCACAGATACAAACACAATTTTCGCCAGCCTAATTTCAAATTTTCCGTGTCACCGCTCCAACCATTGCTATTAGCAGAATGGGCAGCTCGCACAGTCTTTAAAAGAAGTCGTTCCTTTGTTATTCTGTAATTATTTTTAAAATCTGTGCTATCTAGCCCCAGTCATGTCTTCATTGAAGAAAGTAAATGCTTCCTGTGGGGAGATGAAATACGACAAGTCCCGATAACCGCACTTTCAGACATGTCCCTCTGCTTAGTTGTATAATCAAGCTCTTTACTTTGGAAGTGGCAGTAACCAATCTTCTGATGTAAGTAAATACAGATACCTCACAGGGTATTTTGCCTGTACTGTAATTCAATAAATTTCACTTGCTTTTTTGTCATTTCTTTTGTCCTTCATTATCCAGGGGTGAGGTGATATCAAGTGGGTTAGAGATGTTTATTTATTTAATCCTAAACCAACCACCAATGATTCTGGGAAAAAAATATCACTGATCCTGCACTGTACAGGTCCCGATTATTCTGTGTTTGTGGTGGTCAGCCTGCACTAAACTTGCCGGGGGGGGGGGGGGGGGGAGAAGAGAGGAGGGAGAAAAGAGAGAGCATATCTACCAAAAGGTTCAAAATATCAATGCCAGCATATTTTAGGAAGAAAGCAGCCATATTCAATTATCTCTACAAGCTTTGAAAATTACTGTTCTTACCTCCCATTCCAGGGCCCATATCCCTAGGTCGAGCATTTCCCATTCCTGTGTTCAGATCTCTGGCATCAAGAGGCTGGCCACCAGGTCCCAGGCCCATACCCACCCCACCAAGTCCCTCTAATGGGGGAGGGGGGAAAAGAGAGAAGAAAAGATTAAGTTTACAAACATATTTTCCAGAAACTGAAAAAATACTCAGGAAATGATACCTATTGGAAGTTTACCACCAGATTCAAGCATTACCAATGTAAAACTATAACCTGGGTGATAGCACAACCATAAAACATTCCACAATAGTAATGAGCATGCAAATTCTATTGTTTACAACGGTTCACAAGAATTACCTAAAACCTCAACTTAATCTTTGCAACACTGTGCCTGAAAAAGCAGAGTAAATATGCAATTGTCAGAAAATTTAATAAATGCGTCCATCTTCATTTGGTGTAACATCTTTTACAGATTCCTTGTTATAATCTAAACTCCTAATACATCTAGTTTGCTAAACTGGTTTTCATTAATTTACTAATTGCATTACTTGAGAACACTGGCACTTAAGAACTTTAAATTTCCAATGCATTTTGCAATTGTACAAGAGCTTTTGTAATGACAATTAATATCATTCTCTAAATCATTCCATTTAACCAATTTCACAAGTGTAATATAATAGAAAAAAGTTAAACTCAGTTATCCTTGTGTTCAAATTTAAATATTAGGAAATTGAACTATATTTTGTTAATTTCCTTCTTATCCCTAATTTAAAGTGCTATTTATTACCAAAGTGCAACAGGGCCATTGTAGTGAAAAAAGATAAAATATTCATAGTGCAACAATGAGATCTTCATTTTAAGCTCTGATTTACTAAATTTTCACTTTGGGAGGCTGCAGCTTTTAAATAATTCAAATCTTTTTTCATAGATCCCTTGATATTGGTCGTATGTCCAATATTTGCAAAGAAGTATTTTTGAACACATCCAGACCCTCACATTACAAGCTACAGTATTATAGCACTACTAACAACCCCCCTCAGTCATAATTATTGCATTGAATGAATTAACATTGCAAGGACTATAGTTCAATTCAGACTTTAATTAAGCACTATTACAGTATCTACTAATCTCCAGTATTACAACACAAGACATCGGAACAATAAACCCAAGAAGATTCCTCTTGAATTTTTTTTAAACTTGGCAACATGACAGAGCTATCAGTAAATTTGGTCTCCAATCACACCAGAATAGCAAAGTCAAGATTATCACTATGATTACTTACACAACAGGCACCTAATAGGAACTTTGTCTATTACAGCATCAAAAAAATCATTGCATAATGACTTTGTGTTTTTAACTGAAAATGAAGTTTTTAAAAATCTGTTTGTACAAGCAGACTGTGGGGCAATAGACATTTAAGTAAATCAAAGACGGGGTTAGACAGAAAATTTGCATTTTCAACTTCCAGTAATATAAGTGTTCCAATTACAGATGATTAAACAAAGATTTAAAAGCATATTAGTCTATGGAAGTCACTTCCAAATTCAATTGCCAACAATAAGGAAAGGAGAAACTTTAAAAAATAGGGTAGTTGATTTTTTTTTAGCTTTAGGCAAGGAACATTGCTAAATTGCAATTTTTTTAAAGCTACAATTCCAGTATATACTACTAATATCATTTTATGTTAGCATTTGCTTGACCATTGAAATGCAAGTTTATAGTATTTAGTCAAAAAACAATACATACTAGGAAGTTGCGGAGCACGATCTCCAGCATAGAAATTATTCTTGGGCATGGATTTGTCATCCTGTAAAAAAAAGCATTAAAACTTTGGAGTTGACTGTAACAGCAGATGGCTTGTAAACAATTAAAATATAGAAAAATTCTGACTTAGAGGTACTGTACGTATTACTCCACATAAGACTATATGGTTACAAATAATCATATGCAAAGCTGGCCAACTCAGAGCCATTGCAACTATTGGTCTTAGTAAGCCAAGTCTTTGAGGAAGTGACAGTTTCTTAATTTAGATCAGGGATTACCAACCTGGGGGTCCATGGAGCACTGCTTAATGGTATTGATCCATGGCATAAAAAAAGGTTGGGAACCCATGATTTAGATGAATTGTGCCAGTTGACTTTTCTATGCGGTATAACAGTGAAAAAACATACCCAGGAGACACCCCATAGCAAAGCTTCATGCCAGTCAACAGATTACCAAGATCCCACACCAAGTTCTCAAAAGAAATTCAATCCAATACATTGTTAGAAGAGGAGTGGGAGAAGGAGCAAGAAGCCAAATTTCACAGCCTTAATTGTAATTATACTACTTAAAATACTTTAAGTTTTTAAAATAATCCTTCAAAGATAACCTTAAAATCATGTCCAACATTAATACTGTGAAAGCAAAATTGATCATTCAGATTTCACACACCATCATCCAAACTAACCATTTTGATGTGCATTGGCCTGTCGAACAAAAGCTGTCCATTGAACATTGCTGAAAACAATTAAGGAATCTTAAACAGTATATATACACGTCTTGAGACTATGCAGGTTTCATCAACCTCAAATATTTACAAAATATGCATCACTTAAAAGATTCAGATGTAACAATAAATTGTTCATTGGTTTAAAATTTTAAGACTTCATGAACTAAGATCCCAGTAAAGTTATTTTAAATCAAGAAACAAAATGGCCAAGCAGAGTTGAAAATCCCTACTGCAAATCTAACCAACCTAGACATAGTTTCATAAAGGATACAAAGAGCTTGAACTGATTCAATTGGACGTTCAAAGGTTACTGTGCCCATTCCACGGCTCTTCCCATCTTTGTCTTCGACAATATCAGCCCGTACTACATTGCCTGCCATGGAAAAGACTTCTTTCAACTTCTTCCACCCAACTTTGAAATCAAGCTGTAAAATAATCACGAAATTAGCATATGCCTCAAAAAAGGTAAGGATTCTACACAATTTGCTTTTCCTATCCAATGACAAACTATTAAGAATGCTCCATTGGGTAATTTACAATTTTCATGTGGCCAATATCATCAAGAATACTACCAACTACCAATTGTTCAGAATATAGTCAGCTGTGTTGCTTAAATTAAATTTATTTTTGAACTACTGTTACTGTACACAGGTTTAAGATTACACTCATCTTATGAATTTATCTCAGAAGTACGTGGTGCAATTTAATTTTAAATCAACATTTAAAGTTTTAGGATATATTAGAAGTTATCTCAAAATGCACCCATGCACACATTTCAATCATGACTAGATGCAATTTCAAAACTGTCAAAAGCAAGAATTTTTCCTTGAGTAAAAGTAATGCAAAGATTTATTGGCAGATAATAGCTTTCACTGAATAGTATTCAGTATAATCTACTTAGAATGCAACACTAAAAGTGTTGCAGTGTTTACCCCAAAACTTTGTAAATCTAATTCTGGGGGTTAGGCTGAATAAAAGTACTTGAATTTTGGATAGCATTTAGCCAAAATAATTTTTCCTACTATCAATGGCCAATGGGTTTACCCGTGATGGGTTGGGGGATATCTACTACCTTTTGCAGGCTTTTCCATTCAAGGGCATTGGTGTTTCCCTATCAGGCCAATGTGCAACCAGTCAATGTGGCACTAATGAGCCAGATTTTCAATGTCCCTCCTATATGCTGATCTGTCACCACTGATTCGGCCAATGATAGTGAAGTCATCAGCAAACTTAAATGTGGCATTGGAGCTGTGCTTAGCCTCACAGTTATGAAGTGAGTAGAGCAGAGGGCTTGTGGTTCACTTGTGCTAATGGAGATGGTGGAGGAGATGCTGCTGCCAATCACAAATTCCTATTACCTCCAATGGTGCACATTTTATACCAACAAAGAGCAGATTATATCAATAATCCTCAAATTAAACACCAACTGCAAGATTGTTAGATATGGTAATATAACATAGAAAACATACAGCACAATACAGGCCCTTTGGCCCACAAAGCTGTACAGAACATGTCCCTACCTTAGAACTACCTAGGCTTTACCCATAACCCTGTTTTTCTAAGCTCCATGTATCCATCCAGGAGTCTCTTAAAAGACCCTATCGTTTCCACCTCCACCAGCGCCACCGGCAGCCCATTCCATGTGCTCACCACTCTCTGCATAAAAAAAACTTACCCCTGACATCTCCTCTCTACCTACTTCAAGCACTTGAAAACTATGCCCTCTCATGCTAGCCATTTCAGCCCTGGGGAAAAGCCCCTGACTATCCACACGATCAATGCCTCATTATCCTGCACACCTCTATCAGGTCACCTCTCATCCTCCATTGCTCCAAGGAGAAAAGGCCGAGTTCATTCAACCTATTCTCATAAGGCATCCAGGCAACATCCTTGTAAATCTCCTCTACACCCTTTCTATGGTTTCCATGTCCTTCCTTAAGTGAGGCGACCAGAACTCAGCACAATACTCCAAGTGGGGTCTGACCCAGGGTCCCATATAGCTGCAATATTACTTCTCGGCTAAATTGCACGATTGATGAAAGCCATTGCACCGTATGCCTTCTTAACCACAGAGTCAACCTGTGTAGCAGCTTTGAGCGTCCTATGGACTCGGACCCCAAGATCCCTTTGATCCTCCACACTGTCAAGAGTTACCAGTAATACTATATTCTGCCATCATATTTGATCTACCAAAATGAACCACCTGGGTTGAACTCCATCTGCCACTTCTCAGTCCAGTTTTGCATCTTATCAATGTCCCGTTGTAACCGCTGACAGCCCTCCACACTATCCACAACACCCCTAACCTTTGTGTCACCAGCAATTTACATTCCTATCCCGCCACTTCCTCATCCAGGTCATTTATAAAAATCACAGAGTAGGAATCCCAGAACAGATCCCTGAGGCACACCACTGGTCACTGGCCTCTATGCAGAATATGACCCTTCTACAACCACTCTCTGTCTTCTGTGGGCAAGCCAGTTCTAGAACCACAAAGCAATGTCCCCTTGGATCCCATGCCTCCTTACTCTCTCAATAAGCCTTGCGTGGGGTACTTTTATCAAATGCCTTGCTAAAATCCATATACATCTACGGCTCTACCTTCATCAATGTGTTTAGTCACATCCTCAAAAATTCAATCAGGCTCATAAGGCACGACCTGCCTTTCACAAAGCCATGCTGACTATTCCTAATCATATTATACCTCTCCAAATGTTCATAAATCCTGCCTCTCAGGATCTTCTCCATCAACCTACCAACCACTGAAGTAAGACTCACTGGCCTATAATTTCCTGGGCCATCCCTACTCCCTTTCTTGAATAAGGGAACAACATCCGCAACCCTCCAATCCTCTGGAACCTCTCCCATCCTCACTGATAGTGCAAAGATCATTGAACTATTTGAAGCTGCTGTTAGTGATTCATTATGCTACCAAAGACAGTACTGTTTCCAGCATTCTCTGCCACAAAGGAAATTATTACAACCTTTCCCAAACTAGCTCAATTAAAATAATCTTATACGCTTAAATCTGATATGTGATCTCTAATCGCAAGTGAAGTCACAAACATACTTAAGCAACCAGAGCTCCCAATATCTCTTCACACAAAAAAAACAAACTACAAGCAACATTTTTTTTTTAAAAAAGCCACAGTGCGTGTTAAAAACAAACTATGTTTAGCATACTGCATATTTAAAAATTGTAAGTGAAAATAGGGTTCTTTTCTGGTCAACCTCTGCACTTGTGACTCTGGTATATCAAACAACTAATTGTAGTACAACTTATGCACGTGTTTAAGAGAATGCCAAATGTTTCCAAAAATAATTTCATTAATGCTGTTGCTGCAACATAATTTAGCAGATAAAGATTTTGATAGTAATTTTAAACTCACATTAACAATAAAGATGGTGCTTCCAAGTCTGCCAGCTTGCAGTGCACTGAGAACATCTCTGGGGACATTAGGGTTATTCAAGAGAGCTGGAGGGATATTCATTCCAGGACCACCTCCAATGCCCCCTCCAACCATTCCCATCCTGTCGAAGCCACCAAACTTCTGCATCATCCGTCTTGCATGCTCGCCATCCAGATCCTAAGTATAAGTTAAGTTAAAATACTGAATAAATAGTCAACATTCATCTAAAAGAAGAAACTGTTAACATCCCTTTACATCATGGCTTCTTTTTAAAAAAAAAAGACCAAGATGGCCTTGGTTTACATTACTATGTTATCTGTGAACTGGTGCCAGGCAAATAGCCTCTTAATCTCAAGAGAAAGGAGAACTCTCACCACTCACAGTCCTCTCTACGTTGGCGGCACAACAGCAGAAACTTCACATGGCTCCAGAACACATCCTACACCATCAAGAAAGCTCACCAATGCCTCTAGTTTCTGAGGCTGGAGAGCTGGACCTAATACACCAATACTCACATCCTTCTACAAATTTGCAATAGTGCATCATAACATGCTGCATCACTGAGTACTACAGAAGTTGTACTACAGCAGACAGGAAGGCTCTACAAAAGGTAGTCAAAATCATTCACCGCATCACCAGCCATCAAGGACAGAAAGGAACAAAATAAAGTCCAGCAATATCATGACGATTTCTACAGAATCTGTTGTGTTTATGATTTGCTCCTCCACCTACTAAGCCACCCAACAACACCCCCCACCACCACTACTTATACCTGTCAGACACACCTTATGGACAGACACTCCAGTATACTTGATATAAAGCAACATACCTGTCACTCTATTTACAGTTGCAACAAAGCTCGTGAACTCTTTGTAATTACCCTGCTTTCTGCATTAAATACTCAAATTGTGGTCTAATCGCAAAAACAGACAAACAATCTGCCTGAACTAATAACACAAACAATTGCACTACTTCTCATCAATGCTGAGTTCACCATTTAAACTATCACAGCCTAGGTTCAAAAAAAAAATGTGAACCTCTGGGGTAATGCCCTCTACAAAAGCTATGTGGAGTCAGGTACTCCATCAATGAGATGAGATTGGAGGTATCCTGCCCTATTAAAAAAAGACAGGTTACACAAAATTAGGTTACTGACAGAGCCTGCTCTTCTCAAGAAAGATCTGTTTATGTGCACCATGCCTCAATCAAAACCACTTTCAGAGGACCTTCGAAGAATTGTAGAGATGCATGAAGCTGGTAAAGGCTACAAAAGCATGCCTAAAGACCTGAATATACAGTCCACAGTAAGAGAAAATGTCTCAAACAGAAGAAATTCAATACTGTCGCTATTCTCCCTAGGAGCAGGCATCCTGCAAAGATCACACCAAGAGCACAACATGCAATGTTAAAGGAGGCGAAAAAGAACCCAGGGATAACAGCAAAAGACCTGCAGAAATCTCTAGAACTTGCCGAACTCTGTTCATGTGTCCACTATAGGAAAAACACTGAATGATGTTCATGGAAGGACACCACGGAGGAAACCAGTGTTCTCCAAAAAAATAAACATTTTTGCTGCACGTCTCAAGTTTGCAAAAGACCACCTGGATGCTCCACGATGTTTCTGGGACAACGTTCTGTGGACAGATGAGACAGAAGTTGAACTTTGGCAGAAATGCACACCACTATGTTTGGAGGAAGAAGGGCACTGCACACCAACACCAAAACCTTATCCCAATTGTGAAGCGAGGTGGAAGGAACATCATGATTTGGGGCTGCTTTGCTGCTTCAGACAGCTTGCAATCGTTGAGGGAACAATGAATTCAAAATTGTATCAAGACATTTTACAGGAGACTATCGGTGTAGCAGTCTGTCATCTGAAGCTTAATAGAAGTTGGACGATGCAACAAGACAATAATCTGAAACACAAGAGTAAATCAACACAATAGTTTAAAAAGAAAAATAATTGTGTTTTGGAATGGCCCAAGTCAGAATCCAGACCCTAAATGAAACTATTTGAATGGAGTCAGTCTAAAATTCCTCCTCACCATTGTACAAGTCTGATCAGCAGCAGCAAGGAACATTTAGTGTGGTTATTGTTGCTAAAGGAGTTTCTACCAGTTATTAAATACAAGGGTGCACATACTTTTTCCAATCTGGACTGTGAATGAGTAAGCAATGTGTTCAATAAAGACTTGAAAAAAACAATTGTCCGTTATTAGTTTAGGCAGATTGTGTGTCTATTTTTGTGACCTAGATTAAGATCAGACTACATTTAATAATTAATGCAGAAAACCAGGTAATTGCAAAGGGTTCACAAACTTTTTCTTGCAACTGCACATACAATGAATCTGTTTATATAAAGCATTTATGTATCTATATTCATTGTATTCTTTATCTTATGGTACTTTATTGAGCTGCATCAGGTCTCCTTTACCCCTGTATACTGGAATGGACATTAAACAATCTTGAATCTTAATAATGCAGCCAAATAAATAGGTATTTCTGGGGCCCTATTTTGACAGCACAAAAGAGGTTTACTCACAGGCTAAGCTGTGTGTTAAAAGTACCATAGAATGGTTCATTGTAGGTAGAACGGAACAAAATGAGACAATAAATTAAAATACACTTCATAACTAATGTGGGAGCAGCAATGATGCAATTGTAATATCAGTCTTTTAGACCCATCTTTTTCCAAGGTCAATTGTCCCAACAATGATACAGCCCATCTCCATTTAAATCTGCTTCAAAATTAAATCACTTACCTCTTTCACTTTAAGAGGTCTTCCACTAAAACTCTGCTTGTCCATTACCTCGACAGCCTTCTTCATGTTTTCTTCACTTTTGAACTCCACAACACTGAAAAAGAAGTGCACATTACACAAATCCTTCCAGACAATACTTTGGCTTGGAACTATACATGTAGTTAACCTTTCCATCACTGCTTGTAAATATGTTAATTACTATGCAGCAGCCTGTCCAAAAAGTTATAAAACAATTATAAACTCAGTATGTCAAGCAGCATCTGCTGAGGCAAAGGGATGGTCTGCATTTCAGACTGTACCCAGATTTAGGAATTGAGGCTGTTGAGGGATGACAGTCAGTGTAGAAATGAAGAAAGGCGAGATGGGGGTCAGTAGATGACAATGGGAACCAGATCAAGGGAGAAAGATCACAGTTTAACACAGAGCAGGGATAGGTGGAAAGAGAAAAAGTGAACAAGAAGTGGGAACCTGGGTGGACTGATGGCAGTGGTAAAGAACACAAGGGTACAAGTTAACATTCGAAGAGCATTTGATAGCTCTGGCTCTGTAACTGGGAGTTCAGAAGGATGATGTGGGAACCCCGGATTCTCCTTCCTTTGGTTCAACCCCCCCCCCCACAAAGACCCATTACCTCACCCACATCGTTACTTGCGTCTGCCCAAGACCCACATTCTTATCTACCTGTGGTTTAACACTGGTATAGCCTTGGTTCACTCACCTCACCCACACATGGCCTGAATACCCCCCCAATCCAGCCCGACCTGTCACCAGTCTCTTTTAACGATTCCACCCCCCCCCCCAAACATGTATCCACCTACCAGGCTCTTTTCTCATTCCCTGCCTCAATTCAATATACTTGCTTTCTAGTATACAGCATGCTGTTTGACCCACAGTTCTTTCAACTGTTTACTTTGTCCAGATTCCATCATCTCGAATCTCTTTGCCACCTTCCCAATCAGTTTTGTACTTCTCAAAATTCATCCACCAACCCAGTTAGGGCTTAACTTAAGCTTACATTTCCATGCACCTGTTCCTTTCATACATTTCAAATCCCTATTCACATCTAGCAATGGATAATATGCAGGGAGTTTCACAACCTAACTCACACATCTATATTCAAAATCTACAAACATGCAATTCAGCCAGTAAACACAGAAACCACAGGAACACTCTCGTCTCACCACAGAAACATGGCAACGATTAATACCCATTCCATCTCCCAGCACCATTCTTACACAACATATGTATGGATCAAACTTAGTTTAAACATCTCGTATTAGGAAAGAGAACTAAGACTGAAGGGAAACTTACCCACATCCCTTTGGTCACAGTTGATAGCATGTAAAGAAGGAAAAAATGTAAAAATTAAATAAAGAATATTGAGATCCATACAAAAATTGAAATAACCTATATTGACAATACAGGGGGAGTAACTTCATCACCATTTGACTAAATATTGGTCCTCTGCTGTGTACCCTCTAAAATTTGTTCTTGCATCATGTAATGCAAAAGGAAGATCATGAGCTAGTAACAATGCACAAGGAACAGAGGTTCCAGAGAACCAATACAATCCCACCAAATACCCAACGATGGGCATAACAGGTGGGACATACCAAGCACAAGCTGGACATCACCACTCAGAGCCGGAAGCAAATTTTGTAAAACAACCGCCACAGGCCACTCTTTAGAGCACCCAATGGCTGATTTAAGAGACCTGGGAGCAGGTTGTATGTTAATAAATTTGCACACAGCTCAGAAAGTGAGACACTAAATGATCTCTCCAAAAATAACTCATGGTATTTTGCCAGGCTCTTTTAAACATTTCCAGCCTTCAACTTATTAGGACCCATGGGTAAATTCAGAGCAAAACATACTGGTGTATATATTAAAAGTTCTGATTGAAATGTCATCATTTTCCCATCTAAACCCAGTTATTTCAAAATGGGGACTATACAGAAAAATTCCTGATTTAACTCTCAAAGTAAGATACTTTTAAAATTATTCCAAGCTGGACTTCATATTGTGGATAGTGGCAGCTCTACAGCATTAACCAAATAAACATGATTTTCATAAACCTTACATCAAACTATCACTTCCACCATGTGTCTAAAATCCATCCACTTTCACATTTCCATTGACAACTTATTCAACATCCCACTCTATGCTTAACACCATTAAGGATCAGAACCAAAATATTCCCCGTTTTGACGATTACAGCCCTGGTTAGCATAACATCAGGAAAGACAAAAATACCTGACATCCCTCAACAGTTGCTTGTTTAAGCTGTATAGCAGATATATTTGGTAATGTTTCTTTTTGACATTATTTGACAAAGTGAACATCCTTCAATCTTCCCACACTAAATACAAAGTGCCAAATCAAGGCTACAATGATTCAGGGGGCAAACAACATTATGGATAATCCATTCACTTTACATAATGCACAGGGGTCATCTTATAAACCCTTAAGGTTCATAAACCACATTTTGTGGTGGGCAAAAGGCAAATATAGCACAATGCTTAGCCATACAAGCATAAAGGTCCAGATTCTGATCAGTGTTGAACTAACTAGAGGGGACAATGTCAAAAAAGTTAGGGGGGAAAAAATCAATCACCTCTGACAACTACAACAATTCCAGTTGAAAAGTGCAGATATGATACAATGGATGTTTCAGACTTCACTACGAGGCTTTCCAATCAAATGACTTACTGTCAAGGCGTACACATATACAATTTTGGCAGGCACCAAACTGGTGCCAGCTGTAGCAAAATGATTGTCTACTTATCACTGCGTTCAGAAGGCATAGGAGCAAATGTAATGTTGGTGAGGGGAAAATAATAAATCCATTGCATAAACCTTTCTAACTACTTAACATACTGTACCACATTTTCAAGTACTTTTGAAAAACATGGAGACTATCAAAGACAACCAAAATATTAAAATGCACTAATTAGTTCAACTTTGACAAAATAGCACCAAATATGCCTGCTATAGTCAATAGCTTTACATTCACATCCTCTTCTCTCCCCCCACCCCCACCTAGCCACATCCACATTTCTAAGCTTCAAAATTCAAAGTCTAACAAAGCCCACTTCCAGTATTCCATATCCTGTGCATTTTACATTTGCAATGAAACCACAGAAGAACTCATTCTTTATCACTTACCCTCGACTTTCCATCCGCATCCATAAAGAGTTCCACGTAAGTAACCTCACCAACTACAAACCAGATCCCAGACGAAACATACACGGAAGGAGAAAAGCCAAGAAAACAATTGGAATTCAGCAAAAACATTGACAACGTTATGTAGTAACCTGAGCCCTCTAAAAGCCCAGAATATCATTCCATATTCCTAAACCTTCTTACTATGCTATGTACAGGTGTGCAGTGATCCCAAGTCTAACCCAATCTAGAATGGTCATATTAAACTACAACCCTTAATATCATTGTTACCAGTTACTAACAATATTACATACAACAAGCCCTTTTACGTCTGCCCAGTGTTCTAAACACATACTTCCCAAACTGGAACTCTTCTCAAGTGTGCCCAGCCAATAAGGATGTCACGTTATAATATGCAAAATACACATCTTCCTCTCTCCCTAATCCACAACCAATTAAATATCAAACAAAATGATCAAAAATCAAACATGAAAGCCATAAACATTCAACAAATTGAGATTTATAATATTAATAAACAAACGATTGCATTATATATTGTGACATCCCCACCAGCAACCACCAATAGCAGCAGAGTCTGCTTCCATTATCACCTTCATGACTTTTAATCAACTGTGATAGAATCAATCCGTTATATGACCAAGTTCTTTTTTTTTTAAAAAAACCTAATTAGATCTGATCTCAAGAGTTCCCACCTGCTACATGACTAGTATCCATTTACACGTACAAAACACTAAGCCATCAGTCAAGACAACTTTTAGCACAGACAGTCCCTGTTAATAGCAAGCTGAGGTTTCAAAATGTTTGCTGCCATCAAGGTCCTTTCCTTTACCTCTACTCCAACCCTCAGACTTTGAATGGTATATTTCTTAGCTTCATAGGATATCAAAATATACCTTCACAATTTAATTTTAAATCATTATTATTCTGACAAAAATAAAGGAAGCCAAGCTCTCCTGAATAGAACGAAGGACCAGTAAGAGAAAACAAATATTGCTGCAATCAATTTGTACTGTCTTTCTGTTCATACAAGATGAGAATTCTTTACAAAATTTTAATTTTGCAATGATCAATTTTCAATAGGTTACTTTATACATATAAAACCTGAGAATACTGTTTCCTAGATGTATGCACTCAGCAATTAGGACAGTACTGCAGGGATATTAACACTTACACTGAACTCAGTATACATCCCATGTTTATGTTTTGTTAATATTAACGGGACTGGGAAAGGGATGAAGAGGAAAAAAGGGTAGGAGCTAGAACAAATAACTATCATATATTCTCATGAGTTTAGTACATAAATTGTGTTAGATTTTACTGGAGACTAAGCAGCAATCAATTCCATGAGATTTCCTTCAATGTTACCTTCTGTTTGAAAAAAAATCTACAATTACTGTAATCACGGCAACATGTTGAAGCAGGGAATTAAACTGTAAATCCACCCTGCATCGTAATGCTATTAATAAATTTAAATATTTCCCAAATTAAAAAATGTGTAGAGTCAAACTTGCTTTTAAAAAGAATTGCCTGTACTCCAATAACTCTCCTGCACTAGGCAGTGAGTCTCAACTGTTCTTAACTTGGCTTAGTGCAGTACAAAGACTACATTTAGGCTGAATACAGAGATTGGTTCCCTACACACCTGTACCACAATAATCCCATCATTCTACTATCTAAATCATTTAGACATCATCAGTAATCTACAATACCAAAGACATGTGAAACTGAATGGGCACATTCCCAGTATTACACCAATTTTAGGCCACCAACTTTTGAGTCTTACCGCTTGAAGCCATCACTACATCAAGAAAGGCAGGAGTCTACACAAACCTAAAATTGACACTTTGTGATTTCACATGTAAAACAAAGTCTGCTGATGCTTCTTTCCTGTCAGACTACTAAATACTGGTAACATCAAGTAGTCCTATTCAGCAGCAGCATGCACCAGGTGGACTGTTCGCACTTCTGTTCTGAATGACCAATAATCCTTTTTCACGCAGTTGCTGAACACACAATTGAATGTCAATTTCACGGAAAAGTCAAGAATGGCTTTCCAGAGTCAAGTGAATCAGATGGTTATTGGAAGAATTATAGAATTTCGTTAATATACCAAAAATGAGGTGATAATGTTAAACATTTTGTTCAAAATATTTACTCCAAACAGCAGAAAGCATATAATCAAGTAAATGGAACATCTGCCCACAATTTAGTAAGCTTGCACTGTCCAACTCTAAAGCAAATGATCAGATATTCATAGGACTGATGGGGCAGTAGGAAGGAACTGTGGTTGTGGTAAATGAGACAAAGTAGCACTTCTGTCTCTTCCATGGATGCAGCAACACTTTCATCTAGTTAAGACTTCTTGCTGTAGTGATAACTCATTTTAATGAGCTATATGTATTTCAATGGTCAAAACACTTTCCTCAACTTAAGGACATATGTTCAAAACTGTGTTCAACTTTACTCCAGAGTTCCAAATGTTAAGGCAATATCCATTGTGTCAGGCTGTTCAAGTTACCAATCTTCAGACATTCAATGCATCACTTTGTATATAACACCAACTCCTTACCAAATTTGTGAACTTACGAAATGATGGCATTTCCTCACTGACCTTCAACTAAATTGCAAAATGACAAAATATTTTCTTCAGCATTGCTACTGTTTCAGAAAAGTTACAAGTTAACAAAACTCCAAATGTGCAAAACAATCATGTAATTAAGTGCACCCACAAATTATTCTTAAAGCAATGATACTTTTAACAATAAATAAAATCACAGTAATATGCACATTGCAACCACTGATTCAGGAAATCTGGTTTAGCTGTTAATGGGGATTGAGAAATACGATCTTATAGGATAAGACAATCAACACGCAAGATTCTCACAGATACAGGATGTGATTTCTTTAAAGCAAGGTATTCTCAACAATTTTGTAATGCAGCCTTGATATAGAGTTTGCACTTTCAGGATCAAATTTCCTGATCAATTCAATGTAATTATCATAGAATTAAAGTGGTTCTATCCAGCACAGGTACTCCAACCTCTATTGGTTAAACAAGCAAAAAGATTCTAAAAAGTACAATGCACATGCCTGTGAAAGTACAAAGACTTGTGTAATTTGTAAAGAACATAACTTTTTAAATTAGGAATCTCTCTCAACTACACTATTACCCAACTAAAGTTCAGGGGATGCTCTTTTAAAAAGCCATTCCTAACCAATAGAATTATGGAGTGCTTGAAAAATTGTTAAATGCAAACTTGCTGCAATATACACAAGTAGTTAAAAAAAAACAAATTCTAGTACTAAGTTACATTTAGTGCTGATTTAACTGATATCTATTCATAGCCTTATATCGTCATGTCTCTTTCAATGAACAGCAGTATCAAGATCAGAGCCATCTATTTTAAAATACTATACTACTGAACATTAGTGGTTATTGAATGCAACGAAGACATCAACCCCTCTTAACACAGGAAATCTGGCACCTGTAGTTAAGAAAGGTCAAGCTATTATTTCAGGGGTGCCACCTTTACTACAATTAGCTGATATTTTAAAACAGAAAAAAAATAAGGGGGTTTGAAAAAACAGGAACACCTCTAAAATGTTTAAGTCCATCCTGCCCACAAAGATTGACATGCTAATTTCAACTTTATCCATATTGTTACATTTCCAATATTTGTACAATAGAAAAACAGCAATCAGAAGAACATCAATTTGAGTATTGTCCAGGTTTGAATATTTCCAGCAAAGAATTGCAAGTGGGATGAGGGTTCATACCCATGGTTCCTCACAATCTCAACTAATTCTCTCAAATTAAAGTTATATTCACACAGAAGAACAGAAATAGTTTGCACACATTCTAAGAAAATCAGCTAGTTAGAAGCATTGGAGAATACCTAGAAAGTCACTGATGAAGGAAACATCAGATAATTTAGTCCTAAATATTATGGTGCCAATTTTCATTTACCAATTTCACAATCACTCATATCTAAATACTATCGACCAGTCTCATGATTGATTTCCTCCCAGTTGGCAGAAGACAAGTGCAAAATATGCATGTAATTTAATTGACTGGCACAAATTGTTTATCAAATACAAATTACTTATCGGCAACAAAATGAACTGGCATGGGCAAGGGAAGATTAAATAAAGTAACATTTGTTTTCCACCTGAATAACCTTGCCTCCCCCAAACGAAACTGACAGGTACACGCAGGAAGGAAAAAAGAGAACACATCCTACATTTGGCCTACCAATGTGGGTCCATGGTAGAAAAAAAAAGTTATGTTTGGACAGTTCACATGTCCACACACCTAAACTTTCAATAATAAGACAAAAAAAGCTACAAAAATTGCATTTCTCCCACCTCATAAAATGAATTTACAATATGATCTGTGATGATTTTGTGGAATGGTAAAAGAGACTTAAAAGGATGAAGTCACCTGCCCTTGATGCCAAATTATTTATCATCAATATTCTGCTAAATTTTGATTCACTAGTATCACTCAGAAATACTGTAGAGACATTTAGTTAAAGTTCAACAAACATTTCCTCTGTACAAAAGAGTTATTCTTCAAGATGATCCATACTCAGCATCAAGGATTGAAGTTTAAAAAAAAGAGCGAATTTAGTTAGTACATGTAATACTGATCAATGAAACAACAAAAACTAATTTTAATTTCCAATGAGTACACATTACACCTGACTTTACCTTTCTCTCTCATTAAATCTTTAAGTGTCTGCCATTTCATTTCAAATGGGATATTGCTCACAAAAACCCGGAATCTTGCATTTCGGTTTGTTGAATACGGCTCAAAACGGTTTCCTCCACGCTTGCTGCTTTTTTCCTTTAGCTTATCATTTTTATCACTCTTAACTGGAGCTTCATTTGTTTCACTGTAGAAAAAGAAAATCAATTTCAATAATAATTTATTTTGCATTCATACATTTCGCCCATATACCTCTGCAAAGATTTAACAAAATTTACCCATGGCACATTACGTTAATACTGAAAAGTTGAAACATCTTTATAAAGAAAGCAATAACTTATTAAAAATCATGGCATATCCTTAAAGAATATTCACTTTTAGGCTGAAAAGCTGATTTATTGGTGGTGGGTGAGTAGAAAAATGATCGGAAACAACAGGAATTCTGCAGATGCTGGAAATTCAAGCAACACACATAAAAGTTGCTGGTGAACGCAGCAGGCCAGGCAGCATCTCTAGGAAGAGGTGCAGTCGACGTTTTAGGCCGAGACCCTTCGTCAGGATTCAATTTCGGTTTCAATTAAGTGACAAAAATGAACAGCGTGATGAAAAATATGCGAGTTTCAGGGGAAACGGGCAAGAAATAAAGAAAGCAGTTAAGTTCTTTTGGAGGATATAGAAAAGATAGTCAGTGCCTCAAGGCGAGATATGGTACCAGTCTTGGGGTGGGATGCTGCACGTAATGAGTGGGAAAGAGAAAGTCTCAGCAAGAAAGAGGTAAACGGGGATGATGTGCAAAGAGAAATTAGGGGCACCGTCGAGAAATGCAAAGATACGGTGCTGGCATTTAGCTGGTTAAAGGGAAGCATGCGGTTGGGAATGAGATTACAGTACCAGCGGGTTTAGAAAATATAGCACCGATTAAAAAATCGAAGCTCAACGCACAAAGACTAGGAGAGGATTAACATGTGGTGGAACGGTACCGGCATGGTTTAAGTTGGAACGATGAGAACCAGACAGGAAGACAAAAAAAAATACAATTGTAATACAATTATTTCACGCAAGGAAGATAAATAGCGAGGTTTTATTGCTTCATGTGTAGATTAGCCTCAAGTATCTCGATTATAAGTGTGGAAAATGAAAATATACGAAAAAATTGAACTATAAAAGAAATCTACAAAACTAAATTACGTTGGCACGACTTTAATTATTAGCTCCAATTCCATTCTCTTTAGGAAGGAAACAGACTTTTTCTCTCGGTTTGAAGGATTACCGGGGTTGACTCCAAATCGTAAACGCCGCGCCGCCCTTTTGTTCGGCGCCAAGGCCGCGGCCTACATCCTTGTTGAAGCCTGTACCGTTGCCATAGACACACGGCCTTCTCAGACCGAATTTTTTCCTCACAAATACGCACCTCTGGTTCTGATCTTCATCGCCACCGCTTGGGGTATTCTCCTCCTGCTTTTCTTCCAACTCAATGTTGGCGATCGCAGGTTCTTGGGATGTAGGCTCCAATTCCGCCATCGACGCAGGAACAAAACGACCAACTCGCGCTGCTGAAGTCCAAATGGCCGCCGCGTAGTGACGCGTGAAGGATTCTGGGTACTGCCGCGCTGTAAGCCCCGCCCCTCCCCTTCCCCCACCGTCTTTCACTCAGGTGACGACACACTGGATTTCAGCGCCAAATTGCCGCGGCGAGAGTGGCGACCGTCCCACGTGCGTACGTCTGTCTACCTGACAGGTGAGAACGACAGGTGTGGTGTCCGCAATGCGTACGTATGTCTATCTGACACGTGAAGGCGACAGGTGTGGTGTCTGCAATGCAGTCAGATATCGAGCAGTGTCAGTCAGGAGCAGGGTTACAAAGTTGCTCCCTCCCTTCAAGACGGGTCATAGCTAGGTCTTGCCTGCAGCTAACAATGAGATCGACGTTACACGAATACAGTACTATAAAACATGAGAAAGAAGCCGGAGCGGATCATTAATCTGCTCCACCGCTCAACAAAGATTATGGTTTATTTCTATCTCCAACACTGCTTACTTGTACGGTGTCACTTCATATCCAAAAATTATTAGTCTTGGTACACAATGACTAACCCACCAAATCTATCTAGGATAGAGAGGCTGCTGCGATCAGGGTGCAACAATTTCTCCTCACTCTTAAATGGCTTGTGCTGTCCTGAGACTCCGTCTCTTACTCCAGACTCGTTACTGTAGGGAAACATCCTCTCTATTACAGTATAACCTTTAAGAATCAACTTTGGTCTCACCAAGACCCTGTGTAATCATGATAATACATCTGTATTTAGATGAGAGCTACAATGGCCAGCAGACCATTTGCTTTCCTACATATCTGCTGCACTTCTGTGTATGCTTATCTGGAAGTGAATACTTCCTCATTTTTCCACATTGTATCTTCACTCCCCCCCCCCCCACCATCTGCCATGATATTACCCACTCATTCAGTTTGCCTATATCCCTTTGAAGTCTCTTCATTCTCTGTACTTCTTGCATTCCCACTTAGTTTTTCAGCAGAGTTAGAAACATTTTTTTCTTTGCTGCCCTCTGCCAATTTGTTGATAACTATTGTGAAAAGGTGGGGCCTAATTAACTCTCTCTGTACCTCACGTTATAAACTGCAAATCTCAGAAGGACCCATTTATTTCTATTCTTTTAGACTCATAGATGGAAATGCAGAAACAGGCCCTACCATTGATTCCGCACCCATTTTATATTAATCTTACATTTTTCATTCACTGCACATTGACTTTCAAATCCACCCCCACTCCAACTACATACATGTAGAGGCAATTTGTAATAGCCAATTAACAGACTGCCATGCATGTCTTTGGGATGTGGAAGAAAAACAGCACAGAGAGGAAACCCATCCAATTACAAGGAGAACATACAGACAGCACCTGAGGTCAGAACTGAACCTGGTTCTCTGGTACCTTGATGCAGTAGCTCTACTAGGTACACTACTTTAGGCCTTCTCTATACCCACAGTTTGCCTCCTGCCAGTCAGCCAATGCTATACTCATTCCTATAATAGCATAAGTTCCTATTTTGTTAAGCAACCTCGTGTGACACCTTGTCAAAGGCTTTCAGAAAATCCAACAACATCCACTGAGACTCCTTTGTCATCCTGCCTGTTATTTCCTCAAAGAATTCCAATGGATTTATCAGGGAAGATTTCCCCCTTAAGGAAACCAAGCTGACTTCATCCCATTTTATTGTTTGCCTCTGAGTATCCCAAAACCTCATTCTAAATAATAGACTCTAACATCTTCCCAACCACTGAAATTAGGCTAACTGGCCTATAATTTTATGTCTTTTGTCTCCCTGGAGTGACATATGCAATTTTCCAGTCCTTCAGAACCACTCTAAAATCTGGTGATTCCTAAAAAGATCATTATTAATGTCTCCACAATCCCTTCAGCTATCCCTTTCAAAACCCTAGGGTGTAGTCCATCTCGTCCAGGTGACAGACCTTCCAGCTTCTCAAGCACCTTCTACAGTCATTTCTGCCCCATTACCCTCGAATTTCTGCCATGCTGCTGGTGTCTTCTACAATGAAGACTGATGCAAAAGACTTACTGAGTTTGACTGTCATTTCTTTGTTCTGCCCCCTCTCCACCACTACCTCTCCAGCATCATTTTCCAGCAGTCCAATATCCACTCTTTCCTCTCTTTTACTTTTTATATATCTGAAAAAAACATTTTGTATCCTCTTTCTTCCTAATTGATTTTTAGTTGCCTTCTAATGGTAACTATAGCGTGTTATAGAGATACATAAATATATATGAGCTCAACAAAAGGTACAAATACATTTTTGTATGTATCAAATGCAGCTTGTGTGCAATCAGGTCACCTCCTGGTTTCTCTGTTTGAAGTATTCACTGAGTGGTGGTTGGTGCATTCTGTACAAGCCAACACCTGAGACAGAAAGAGACATTCAAAGCATGGAAAGGCTCACATGAGGAAATGTGGAAGATGCCACATTCTCAGTATTGTTCATGAACTATCTTTTGCCAATTGCAAAAGATCTCAAGTTTGAGCATATCTAATAAAATCTTATGATTAAGATGGTAAACGAAATGTAACTAGTTAATTAGTAGTATCTCCAGCATTAACTGCAAGCTTTAATCTTGGCAGCAGCCACTTTTCAGGGAAGGTCTCAAGTGTCACAGAGACTATATTCTGTTTCTCCAGAATTACTCGTATTCGGACAAAAATACAGACGGGCAGTCGTGGACCTTGTCATTCAACTTCCTCACTCATCTTGCATCCGATTTTGTAGTCAAGGGATGAGGCCAAGTGGAGCTAAAATATATATTCTTGTGGAGGATAGGGACATGATGCAGTGCTGAATGAGTACCTTGTATCTTTATTGAAGTACTTGTCAATCTTTATTGTCAATGTAGCGGTGAAGGAGGAAACGGAAGTGACCATGGATGGATTGGAAATAAAGAGCAGGTACTTGAAATGTTACAGAAGTAAAGCACTGTAGATCTGGAAATTGGAAATAAAATATAATACAAAAAATACTCACCATGATTTGTGAGGATATGTGCAGTAAAAAGTCGTTCATGTTTCAGTCAATTACCTTTAAGCAGAATTGCTGCTGCTTGATCTGACGATTGTTCCAGGGCTTGATCTATTTGTACTTAAAAGCATGGAGATTCTAAATGTAGAGAAGATTCTCAGTCTAAATTATATTCATCTGTGTTATAAAAGGATGTTAAATGCTGTAAGAAATCATCTAATTCTTCATTGATATGAAGATTGTCTCATATGCAGGCAACACTTTATTTAACTATGCAGAAAAGGGAGCGAAACCGCTGAACTGTGAGCCCGACCTTGGGTAAATAATTAGCATTTTGAATAAGGCCTAATAATTAAATTGTAGCATAGATTATTGAAGCCCTGTTGTTGAAGGCTTTGATGAAGTAACAGCATTGCAGTTTACCTGCCTCAGTCACTTCCCCTGCCACCTTGTTTCTCTGGGTGAAAAAGTTGCTCCTCGGGTCCTTTAAAAACTTTCTCCTCTCACCCTAAAACTATGCCCCCTAGTTTTGGACTCCCCTACCTTAGGAAAAAAGACTGCTATCATCACCTTATCTGTGCCTCCCATAATTGTGAACATTTGTATAAGCTCCTAAATTCTACAGAATAAAGACCTCGCCTGCCAACGACTCCTGAAAACTCAGGCCATGCAGTCTTGGCAACATCTTTGTAAACCTCTGTACTCTTTCCAGTTTAACCATATCTTTCACATAACAGGTGACCAAAAAGATTTTAAAAAAAAGATGTTGGACATCTTGAGCAACACACACAAATTGCTACAGGAACTCAGCAAGTCAGGCAGCATCAATGGAGAGTAATGTTGGACCCAACTGTTTAATTCTTAAGATTAGACTGTTTAACTGTTATTTTCTTTGCAGTTTAACAATTAATTGTCTGCTTGTATCTTATATACGTGTAACAGTTTATTAAGCTTCCTAATGGCCACAGTATGTATCTGCAGTTATTCAATGTGTTCGCTAGTGGTTATTTTAGTGTAATTGTGGAGAGTTCTGGAATCTTCTCTTGGTGATGCAATATTTGAATAAGAGCTTTCTCATTGGTGAAATCTATGAATTTGAATGACATTTTCTTTATCTATAGAGTATTAAAAAGCTGCACCATGAGACAGTGCCACCTTAGATCTTTTGACACGCACTCTCTTCAACTAGTAAACCTCTATCACTGTTAATTTTCAACTCTCTCTTTGTTCTAATAACACTTAATAAAATGCTCATGAAGCAGCATGTTTTGTGTCTTTTTCCAACTTCTGAAAGAATCTTGGATTAAAACATCAGAATCCAAAAGGAATAAACAGTCAACATTTCAGGCCAAATCTTTCTCCACCTACCCTCTTCTACCCACCCACACCTATCACCTTCTTTTATTCTCCCCTCCCCCCCACCACCTTCTTGTCCTGGCTTCTGACCTCTTCCTTTTCACTTCTGATAAAAGGTTTCGGCCTGAAAGTCTACTGTTTACTCTCCTCCATAGATGAGTTCTTCCAGCATTTGGTGTGTCGACTGAAAATATAGGCAGGTGGAGTGGTGAGGCTTGGAGGGATATGGTCTGAATGCAGCAAATTGGGACTAGCTGGGAGGGAACTGTGGATGGCATGGACTGTTAGGCCAAAGGGCCTGTATCTGTGCTGTGTTGGTCTATCACTTCATATTCTATGACGTAGCCTTGCCTGATTCCAGTTGACACTACCAGGTTTTTCACTGAGGTGCTATACTTCATGGCCAACGGATTTGCCATTAGTAGAGTTAATCTGCAGGACAGACCTACACCAGAATCAGGGTCACCCAAACCCAGCCATTGAATTATAACAAGTTGATAACACTTGTGTGTGTGCATTTTTGGATGCTGAGCTCCAAGTCAATATTTACTCTCCTAGTGAAGCATACACTAAATGAGCCTTACACTGTATCTGGATGTCAAAGGTACTTGACTAGTCTATCCCCTCCCACTCAACATGACCCCCAATCAAAAATTAAGATCCACAATCTTAATGTGAATCTTAATAAAATGCTCATGAAGCAGCATGTTTTGTGTCTTTTTCCAACTTCTGAAAGAATCTTGGATTAAAACATCAGAATCCAAAAGGAATAAACAGTCAACATTTCAGGCCAAATCTTACCCCACCTACCCTCTTCTACCCACCCACATATATTTTGGGAGTTACAACAAAAACGGATGTCACTGAAGAAATTTGGCACTTGGGCAGCCAATGAAAAGGCACAAAGCACCAGCAGCCCTTGGTCTCTTGTATGCTTTAGAGACTTCTTTTTTGAAATAAGCATTTTAAAGCACCAGAGTCCAAAATAAATTTAATATCAAAGTACACATACATTCAGTGGCCACTTTATTATGTACGTCCCGCACATAGTAAAGAGGCCAATGAGGTTATATTTGTGGTCTTCTGCTGCTGTAGCCCATCCATTTTAAGTTTCAACATGTGAGTACAGGAATGCTCTTCTGAGACTTGTGTGTGAAAATACCAGGAGATCAGCAGTTTTGAAAATACTCAAACCGCCCCATGTGGCACCAACATAAATAAATAAAGGCATCCGTTAGTCTTGCGAGACCATGGATCTGTGCCTGGTAAGTCTTCACTCTCCAGGGCGCAGGCCTGGGCAAGGTTGTATGGAAGACCAGCAGTTGCCCATGCTGGAAGTCTCCCCTCTCCATGACACCAATGTTGTCCAAGGGAAGGGCATTAGGACCCATACAGCTTGGCACCAGTGTCGTCGCAGAGCAATGTGTGATTAAGTGCCTTGCTCAAGGACATAACACATTCCCTCGGCTGGGGCTCGAACTCACAACCTTCAGGTAGCTAGTCCAATGCCTTAGCCATGTGCCCACACCAACAATCATTTAGTCAAAGTCACTTAGATCACATTTCTTCCCCATTCTGATCCCTGGTCTGAAAAACAACTGAACCCCTTGACCACGTCTGCATGCTTTGAGTTGCTGTAACATGATTGACTGATTAGATACTTGCATTAACAAGCGGGTGAACCTAATAAAGTTGCCACTGAGTGTTTGTTACCACATACTATCTTGAGATTATTTTTTTATAGGCATTTACAGGGAAAAAAGAAGTACAATAGAATTTATGAAAAGCTATAGATAAACAGACTAAGACTTACAAACAACCAATGTGCAAAAGAAGACAATCTATGTGAGTATCAGTAACACTGTCTCCATGAAATCTTACAAATGTATTACTAGAACAGACAACATATAAGTAAATATATGTATAGTATTGTTTACCTGGGAATCAGTGAAGAATCCTGGAGCTTGTCACATCCCATACACTGGACAATGAAGTCCAGTGACAATGAGGTTGAGAACTTAATGTACATATGGTACTCTGGAGACAAGGGTGTGAAGTGGCAAAATTAATGAAGATATCATCCTACGTGGTTGAGTAAGTCTAGCAAATTCACAGTTAATCCTGGCAAGCCTTAGGCACCAATTTTAAACCAAGGAAGACAATGGAAAAGTATAGCACAAATTTATTGGAATTTTTTGAGGTAATCTCGAATAAGATTGACAAGGGAGAGGCTGTGGATGTTGTGTATTTGGATTTTCAAAAGGCCTTCGATAAGGTACCGCATATGAGGCTGCTTAATAAGATGAGAGCCCATGGAATTATAGGAAAGATACTGAAATGGGTGGAGCATTGGCTGATAGGCAGAAAGCAAAGGGTGGGAATAAAGGGATCCTATTCTGACTGGTTGCCGGTTACTAGTGGTGTTCCGCAGGGGTCGGTGTTGGGGCCACTTCTTTTTACGATGTATATCGATGATTTAGATTATGGATTAAATGGTTTTGTGGCCAAGTTTGCGGATGACACCAAGATAGGTGGAGGAGCAGGAAATGTTGAAGAAACGGAAAGGTTGCAGAGAGACTTAGTCAGTTTAGGAGAGTGGGCAAAGAAATGGCAGATGAGATACAACGTTGACAAATGTACGGTTGTACATTTCGGAAGAAGAAATATTCAGGCAGATTATTATTTAGATGGGGAAAAAATTCAAAAATCGGAAGTGCAAAGGGACTTGGGGGTCCTCATGCAGGATACCCTAAAGGTTAACCACCAAGTTGGATTGGCGGTAAGGAAAGCGAATGCTATGTTGGCATTCATTTCAAGAGGAATAGTGTATAAGAGTAAGGAGGTGTTGATGAGGCTCTATGGGGCATTAGTGACACCTCATTTGGAATACTGTGTGCAGTTTTGGGCCCCCTATCTTAGAAAGGATATACTGATGTTGGAGAGAGTTCAGAGAAGATTTACGAGGAAGATTCCTGGAATGCAGGGGCTAACATATGAGGAGCGTCTGTCGGCTCTTGGATTGTATTCATTCGAGTATAGAAGAATGAGAGGGGATCTCATAGAAACATTTCGAATGTTAAAAGGGTTGGACACAGTAGATGTGGAAAGGTTGTTTCCCTTGGTGGGTGAGTCCAGGACAAGAGGCCATAGTCTTAGAATTAGAGGGTACCCAGTTAAAACAGAGATGAGGAGAAATTTCTTTAGCCAGAGGGTCGTGGATTTGTGGAATTCGTTGTCACATATGGCTGTGGAGGCCCAATCATTGAGGGTGTTTAAGGAGGAGATTGACAGGTATCTAATTAGTCAGGGTATCAAGGGATATGGGGAAAAAGCCGGAAATTGGAACTAGATGGGTGAGTAGTTTAGCTCATGGGGGAGCTGCGGAGCAGACTCAATGGGCCGAATGGCCTACTTCTGCTCCTTTGTCTTGTGATCTTGTGAAAATGTTCTCCTAATAAAAAGTCAAGTATACTCTACTAATAGAAAACAGCACAAAATGGCAATCCAGTCTCAAACCATCTATAATTGTGATTTTGCTAGTTAGAAAAAACAGGATTTCTTCATTTCATATGTTGAATGCATTGAGTTTCATTGTAGAGCAAACATCATTGTAGAAATAAAGGGTAAAGACGTAGATTCCAAGAATAAGGCCACATGCGAGCACAAGGAAGTCAATAGAAAAAGCGCAGACACTAGCGTAACTCTAATACAGGGCTACGGTAGGAAACTTCGTCACATGGTGTGAGCAGAATTATCTGCAGCTTAATGTGAAAAAGACTAAGGAGCTGGTAGTAGACCTGAGGAGAGCTAAGGTACCGGTGACCCCTGTTTCCATCCAGGGGGTCAGTGTGGACATGGTGGAGGATTACAGATACCTGGGGATACGAATTGACAATAAACTGGGCAGGTCAAAGAACACTGAGGCTGTCTACAAGAAGGGTCAGAGCCGTCTCTATTTCCTGAGGAGACTGAGGTACTTTAACATCTGCCTGAGGATGTTCTAGGAGTCTGTGGTGTCCGGTGCTATTATGTTTGCTGTTGTGTGCTGGGGCAGCAGGCTGAGGGTAGCAGACACCAACAGAATCAACAAACTCATTCGTAAGGCCAGTGATGTTGTGGGGATGGAACTGGACTCTCTGACGGTGGTGTCTGAAAAGAGGATGCTGTCCAAGTTGCATGCCATCTTGGACAATGTCTCCCATCCACTACATAATGTACTGGGTGGGCACAGGAGTACATTCAGCCAGAGACTCATTCCACCGAGATGCAACACAGAGCGTCATAGGAAGTCATTCCTGCCTGTGGCCATCAAACTTTACAACTCTTCCTTTGGAAGGTCAGACACCCTGAGGCTGGTCCTGGACTTATTTCCTGGCATAATTTCCATATTACTATTTAACTATTTATGGTTTTATTACTATTTATTATTTATGGTGCAACTGTAATGAAAACCAATTTCCCCCGGGATCAATAAAGTATGACTATGACTATGACTATGAACTCTTACTGGTATAAAGGATGTAGACTTTAATGAAATAACATCAAAGTTACAAAACTATTTTAATTCAACACCATCAAAGATCCTAGAAAGCTTCATGTGTTGAACTCAGTAATTAAGATCAGGTAAGACAATTACTGTTGTAGAATTGTGAAAAATCTGTTGTGATATTTCAGATCTGGCCTGTTCCAGTTGTAAACTGCAAGATAAGTTTGTGTACAGACTAACTGATAAGCAAATCCAGTCTGTTACTAAACACAGTAAATTTAATATTTAAGAGCTTAATCCAGTGAAAATGTGAAGGGTTTTTCTCTGATAGAACAGTAGTCTAAGCATGGTATATGGACTATTGCAGGAATAATGGCAAGAGGCTGAGTCACGTGAGCATGGCTGACAAAAAAAAAGTCCTGGAAGGAAACCTTCTCACCATTATAATAGATATCACTCAATACAAATGTCAGAGCAGCAGGATTATTTAATTACAGAAAACAAGAGCACAAGGCCTTAATATGCAGAGTTAAATATGGTATTGGAATCCATAGTCAAATTGTGCCCTAGTAGGAAAACAATTGCCAGGTAAAAACCACAGAAGCCAAGTTTATAGATGGACGAGCATTGTGAGAAACACCTCCTAAATTGCACCCACTATACTAGTGGTGGTAAAATCAGCCAATATGAAGTTAATGTACAGCATAACATTGTTATGGATATTGTCACAGCTTCTGATTGCATACAGATCTGGCTAGCTACAAGCTCAACAAGGTGTCAGTAGCAAGAAGCACATTGAAGTTAAGAATGTATTCTGGAAAGACTGAAAACAGTAGGACAAATGACATGTATAGTCCTCCATAGTGGTTAAAAGGCAAAATCATCAATTATATTTGCTGATTATGGGAACAGACCACTTTTCCAAGGTCGAGAAACTACTGTAAAATTATATTTGATATGTTTAAAGAGGCTTATGGAAGATTTTGAGGGTATATTCGAGGAATCATACATAGACAATACAGGGCAGTAAACTCACATGTACTAAGCCAAATGCCAAGCTGATCTAGTGTAAACCTAGGCCATCAGAGTATACACTAAAAACTCAGGTAAAAGAAAGGCTAAATAAGCTGGAACAACAGAAGATATGAGTGAAAGTGTGATGGAAAGAATGGGCAGGTGTACAACAAGCAATATCTTTAGCACACATCTCAAGATTTGTATACTGAAATGACAGGAGCTAAGGACCCAACTTAATGTAGACAAGGGAATCTAATACTACTTTACAATCAATACCCACAAGAGATTTTACTCTAAACCAAAAGACCATATGTGATAAAGTAATCCTTATAAATATTCCAGGTGACAATGAACAAGTTGCTGCAGAGGGCCAGCATTATTTTAGCAATCGGGTTGACATTCGAATTGAAACAATAAAGGAAGAGCAAAACATTTGGATATCTGAAGAAGTGTTTAAACTATTTTCATCATCATAATGTCAAGCTTAAAAAAGATCTTTATGCCTCTGGGCAAAAAGAAGCAATTTATTTAAGTCGACAAATAGATGAAAAGTTACTATAAATCACCTCTTCATTGATGGAAAGTAATTGTGAAAATGTTACCAAGTAATCAATAGTATAGAGGCCTCTCTATTTCTTATGAATGCACTTCACATTCACAAAAATTATACCTACAGTTATTTTGCATTAGCCTCATTTTACATGCAAACCTATCATTAAACAAAAGAAGATGTGGCTTCTAACAGATGGAAGAAATAGCAAGAAGTATGGAAAACTATAATTACATATAATGCTGCTACATTGCCATATGCAATCACAGAATGCTGGGATTTTTGCAGATAACTTTATGGGATTCTTTAAATAAAGTTTGAGTTAAATCTTAATCAATTCACATGTGATTTATCCTTTGTACAAAAAATATCCAAACACCATCCTTATGCGTAGTTGAGGGTTGTGCAATTCTGGGAAGACAGCTGAGAATGATGTTTTATTTATTAAATCCATCAGGAGAAAAACAAAAGTTTTGATATAATAATTTAATATGACATAATTAATTGCTGAAATATTTCTGATATGCTAACCTACAGATGGGAGTTGATAATCAGAAGCTAACAAGACTGGAAGTTCATGAAATCCGGGAAAAATAAGTTGAGCTTCGTGTTGGATTAATAACACAGACTTAATGGGCTGAAGGCTTCTTTCAATGTTGTATGACTATAATTATTTTATCATATTAGATGTACGAATATTCTATGTTGTATTTAGCTTTACAGTCAGTAATTGTTACCAATTTATGGAATAAAAAGACAAACTAAAAATTTAGAAATTCAAGGCAAATTCTGAAATTTATCTGTGATTACTTCTGAGAATATTGATGGTGTTCTGTTCCTTTTGATAAATTTTATACTATAGATCAGAGACTTAGTAGATTAAATAAATTACTATTCTATTCTCAAAGCTAAAACAAAGTCTATGCCAAAAATGTCTTCCGTAAATATGATTGGTTGTGCATTGTATCCAACAATAACAGGAGACCTGTGCAGGAAAACTTTTAAAGTGGAAAAGCCATTGCATTGAGGCAATTCCACTCTTGCCCTCTGAAGTCTGGGGCCAGTGGTACAAGTAGTGATCTCAAACTGGGGTTTTCCTTGTTCAGTCGCTGACCATGACTTCTGTATCTTGTCGTGCCCTTCACTCTCCACGAAGCTTCAGGGATCTGCCTTCCTAGCCATTGGATCTCACTTGATCGTATCCACCCAGTCTACTGGTGCTGACTTCACATGCTAGGACAGGCATGTCCCTATCTCACTGGGGTACGTGTCCTGTTGGTTACCCTCACCTGGTTTATCTCACCTGTTGAAGTGGTGTACTGGATTGTGGGCGCTGTTACATGCAAATGGCTACTTGGAGCCATAGATGAGAGCTGAGTTTTTGGTGGGGCCCAAAGCTGAGTGAACCGCTCCAGAATAGACATGACAAGGCCCTTCACCTGAGGTGCTATCCCTCCCAACACACCCCATTCACCCCTCCATACATTTCATTAAGAATTATTTTGATGAGGATGTTAAGAAATGTCAGAGAAGAAATGGAAGATGAAATAGATTAGACCACTGGAATTTCAGGTGAAAGGTTCATCTAACATAATAGTAATCTTTAAAGTTGAGTAAGTTTGGATTATTAATTAAGTCAATATTCAGAATTTTCAATGAAGATACAAAAGGGGGTCTAAGAAAAAGAAAACCAATAATGCTGAAGTAAGATAGAGTAGATTAATACTAAATTTGTTTGTTTGTTTGTTTGTTTATTTATTTGAGATACAGCATGTAATAGGCACTTCTGGCCCTTTGAGCCATATATATATATACACACACACAAGAAATTCTGCAGATGCAGGAAATCCAAGGCAACAAACTCAAAATGCAGGAGGACACCGAAGAAGGGTCTTGGCCTGAAAGATCGACTGTTTCCATGGATGCTGCCTGACCTGACCTACTGAGTTCCTCCAGCATTTTGTGTATGTTGCTTTGAATTTATGTCTTACTGGATGGCAAAACATTTGGTATCTGTTTCATACAACATGCCACTGTACATGGTTGAAGACAACATTAGTGATAACTTTACATTACAGAGACATGATGGTTAATGAGGTATTGGAGAAACAGGCAAAGAAAGGACAATCAAACATCACCATTAAACCATACTCTCCCATGCTTCTTGTAGATAGATAGATAGATAGATATACTTTATTAATCCCGAGGGAAATTGACACACTCCAGACAGAGCCTGATAAATTCCTGAAGAATGCTAACAGTGAAAATTTGGGTTGTGACTAAGTCTTGTTCAGTCCAATTTGAAAAGAAAGCTGAAAGAAATGCAGATCAATCAAAGTAACTATTACAATGGTGCAATCTACATGATGGAATTATATGATGACCTTCCAGCTACCAAAAATAAAAAGATGGGTTATTGAAAAAAATGTAGTCATAGGTTGTTCTAAGAATTATCTTACAAGGATTAGTAAGAGTTTAGAAAAGTTCACGTAGATCATTTGCTCCTCACTGACAATTCAGAGGTGAATACCAAAGAAGACCACGAGATCAAAGATGTATCTGAAATAAATCCCACAATTGTTCAAGAAGAGTCAACATGTAATATTCTCAACAAATAAGACAATATTCTTTAATGTAGACATAGAACATCCTGGTAAAATATCTGGTGAAACTGTAAGCTCAATACAAGTAATACCACCTCCACTGCAAAGATCACAGAGAGTGTGAACATCTGCACTTTGCAAATTTGTAAATTTCATAAATAGGTTAAATCAGTTTTATGTTTTACTAGGAGTGAGAGCAGTGTAATATTTGTAAATATGTCATAGCATTTTGATGTATTATGAGCATGCTGAGTACATAGAGAATCTGTGAAGAATCCCTGAATGTAATGCATACACTTTATTTGTCCTTCTTGTTTAATGTATATGTATTTCTACTCTCTTTAATGGATTTCATTAAAGGTTAAAAGCTCCCAATCCACCAGTTGTTTTCCCACCACCAGTAGTAGGTGGACTGTATTGTACTTGCCTCTTTGATCTTGAGTAGTGTAATATCTGCAATCCTCCTAACTGTTGGTACCTGTATATCTAAGAATACTGACAAATTGTGACCAGTTCTTTACTTTGTTCAGTTATCCAGGAAGCACCTCACTTGAAGAGATAGGTACATGATAATTTAGAAAAGAGCTTGACAAAATTATACTTATTATAAAATATCTTTTACTATAAAATAGAAGACTGGTTGACTTATTAGATCTATGTTAGCTAAAGCAATGCAAACTTTTCAATCTTGGTCCCCTCTATGTCCCTGCAGCCATAACTAATGTGAATAGCAATTGATTTCCTATGATCTTTTTCCCACCTCAATAGTAAGACATAGGTTACAGTTACCAGTTAATCTATCAACATGTGAAGGGAAACTGGAATATAGGCAGAAACACACACAAGCGCAACAAGCACATGCAAACTGTACACTAACTTCTCCTGCTCAAGGTCAGAACTGAACTGATATCTTTGGAGTTCTTTTGACTTTTAGTGGCGGTTGGCAGTCCAACTTAGAGGCGCATTACTGCCACCAACTGGACTGGAGTGTGGTGTAGAGAATGAGGAAAAACCCTTCACCACTTTTCAAATGAAAGCAAAATTATCCTAAAGAGCCCTACAGATTGTAAATAGTGAAAGACAATACTGTGAATTAAAGGCGCTCGAATAACTTAACAGTTTTCTAAATGAAAACTATCAACCTCAAAGATTGTAATGAAGCCTGCATTTGATTTCTTTCAACTTTATATACTTCACACTGTAATCATATATGTTGAACTGTTTCATAATGATGACAAAACCTTCACAACCCAGAATGATGCTTTCCAACAAGATATATGGAATATTTAAGCACAGTATGCCCAATTCTAAGTCAAACCCTGGAGTTCTGAGGCGGCAGCACTATTCAGTGCAGTGCTGCTGTATGACCACATTTTAGCAGGAAGCCACATTTAGGAGAAAAGGCAATCTATAATAAAATGCGCAGTGAAGATGCAAACAATCTAGAAAAGCCTGAGATGTTTCTGGGGAAGACCCAGGAATTAGTGATCATAATACGGAACTTGTATAGGATGAAGGCTTTGGCTTTGTTCTTCCAGTACACAGGCAGAGGACATCTTGGTTCATTGAAGACCGATAGTAGTGAGTCGGTCAGAAAACTAAGAGGTGTTATTGGCGTTTGATGATGGTGGGAAGAACTGTTATCAGTTTAGGGAACCTGACGCCAGGATATTGTTTAAGATTATGAAGATCCCTGGGGATTTGTCAGACTCTTCGTTCATCAAGATGGGGAGCACAGGTCAACGTGCGACATTGACTATAATGTCATCGGTAAAAGTAGAAATAAGTACGCAAGGGTAGATCCGTTTACCCTTTCATGATGATTTGTGAACATTCTGGGTACACTCTCTAGGGCTAGAAATGCTAAGGCAATGCCAATATGTTCCCATGATTTGTGATACTGCATAGTAACAGTACAGCTTTAAACGTGGCGCTAGCTCCTCCTGCTCGATCTCGGAAGGTCTCCGCTTCCTTCCTAATACAGGATCTTGGTAATTTCTTCACCCATTGCGCAGAGCCGAGTGAGCGAGCGGGGATAGTGCGATGGGGAGCCGAGAGGATGAATACGACTATTTATTCAAAGGTGAGATATTAATATCTGAGCATTCTTCCTTAAACCCATTCATAATTCCTTTTGACCTGGCGTGCGGAAACGACTGTTGTGCACACCGTCTTCGGATGCTTTCCCATCAATACTGTACGTTTGTGTTCTAGATGAGCGGCGACTGTGAATTATAAGAACGAATTAGCCGCCCCTGTTTCGCTACCGATTTTGCAAAATTCTTAAGAGACTTCTAAAAATAAATTTATTCATCAATGTATATGTATTTCCGCTACATATTCAGGCGCCTGTCTTTATATTAGCACGGCGATTCAACCGATGATAGTGGCGTGGGTGGGGTCTGGTGTGTTTCCCTGCCTTTGCGGTTTAATCGAGGGTTCCGCTAATTTATTTTGAAATAATTCCAATAGAGTTGCCATTTTCTTTGCTTTAATATACAAGTTTCTAAACACATGTTAATTAGGTCTACATTTTTAACGTTTCAGTACATAAATGGTGGGGGGAGGACCTTGGACTATTGTTGGGTTTGATCTCCATTCTTGAAGCGGTGTTGACTGAGATGCTGCCTATTGCAAATCATCATGGGTCTCTATTTGGTATGCAGCAAGTGTGCATGTTAACAAAGTGAATTCATCTCCATGTCATCGCTTGAAATTTGATGTAGCTGCCTGACTTGCTGAGTTCCTCTAGCATTTTGTATGCTCTGGGCTGTATCGTCTTCTTGGTATCATTTTTATTGCTAGACCAAGTTCTAATTGAAAAGATCAAGACCCTGTATTTTTGTTTCTGGTTCCAGACCCAAGACCAGTCTTTCATCTTCCCCGTCCTTTATCCCCTGCTTGTGAAGTGGACCTTAATGAGCCATCCTGATTAATAGTCCAAGCATAAGTAAATTGAATTGTAAGGTTCGTTTTCAAATAGACTGAGGTCTGTGATGTGAATTGTCATATCTGGCTTTAATACACATCCCCAGGACTCTAGCTTGTGGTTTTAAATAAAAGATCAACGGCCAGAATCTCCATAGCTTCACCATAACCTGCTGAATCTTTACAGTATTTCCTGATTTTATTTACCCTGCAGTGAAATTAATGGAGCATTGTATGGATGAAATGTGGGCTTAACTGACTTCGGAGCAAAGTGGAATCACTCTCATACAAAACATTCAAGGCTTTGGATCTGACTTTGAAAATCAGTCTCTGTCTGCTTCTCTGTGAAATTAGTACAGGAGCGTACACCCTGCTCCATGTTGTGATACTTTTGTGCTTACTTGATCTCACAGGAAAAGAAAACCAAGTATAGTATAAAACAGTATGCCAATTCACTATTTGCAGTCTTATCTGCCTGGTGATAAAAGTTAAAAATTATCTCCTCTCCCCAAGTATTATTTTTTTTAATTATCTTGAACTGCTGGTTTGGCTACTCAGTAATTCACCTCTTGGAACATTTTGACTATAGCAATGTAAGTTGTCCCATCATAACTGGAAATTGTAAACTAAAATATAGAAAATACAAGGTAACATTTTTTATACTAACAGGTATGTTTTGACATTTAATCAGCAAATTTTACTGGATTTTGGTTGCGGTGAAGTAAGTGTTAATTAAAATCAGTGGCCTCAGTAAAATTAGAGGTCTCTGAAAAACAGCATGAGTTTATATGAGACATTTCTACTGCAAATACTCAGGGAGAAGTGTAAGAACTGTGACAAAAATGAGTTTTTTTATTGTTCCTAAATTTGCTTAATGATACTAAGTTAGTGCTGGGGAAATATGTTATGAGGAGGAGGTAAAGAATTTATAATGGGATATAATTTGGTTAACTGATAGGCAAAAATTGGCATATTGAGTATAATATGTGGTAGGAAAATAGAAAACCATAATATTGTCTAAATAGTGAGGGCCGTTGGAATGCTACTGAACAGAAGGAACTGGGTTTCCTCATGCCTCAGTGGGAGGAATATTTCATACAGTTTAGGACTCCTTTATTTAAGAAGGGATACACTTGCCTTTTTGGCAATTCCTGGGATGACGTTGTTGTCTTATGAGGAAAAAGTTGAGCAGTTTTGGTCTATAAGAAAGTGTTCTTTTTAACCAATCTTATTTAAATATTTAAGACTCTGGCATAACAAGATAGATGCTAAGAGAACGTTTCTCCTGAGGTAAGTATTTCCCCTGATGGGCAAGTCTCTAATAGGTTGCCCATTTAAGACACACACAGACAAGGAAGAAATTCTGTAGAGATCTTTACCTTTGAAATTCTCAAATCTACAGAACTCTGAAAGAAAAATAATGGATATATTCAAGACCAAGATGGATAGGTATTTGATGCACAGAGAAGTCCAAGCACAATGAGAAACAAACATGAGAGAGAAGTTGAAGCCAAGATTAGAAGTTCAAATCTAATGGATGAGTGGCCCAAGCCCAATGGGACACATGGCTGACTTATGCTCTTTACTTCTTATGTTCCTATAATAGGAAGTTGTGAAAGCAGAAAGTTCAGATGGATGTAAGATTACTGCATGGGTTAATATACAGCCAACAGAATTAGGAGAGAACCATTACAAACAGAATCACAAAATGTTCAAATAATTTTTTTTGTTACACAATATATTGACACTTTTTTTGCATTTCCTACTGCTACTTCCCTATATCTACAGAAGGTTCTATAATTCTAAGGTTCTTTTGTAGGATTTTGTTTCACTAAAGTCAGAGTATTGTAGCATAGAAGCAGGCCATTCAGGTCATCAAGTCTGTACCAGCTTTGTGATTTAATGCAAGAGCAATCCAGTTAGTCCTATCCCCACTCCCCTCTCCCCATCAGCCTTGCAAAGTCTTTCCTTTTAGATACTATCCAGCACCGTTCTAAAAGCTACAATTAAATTTGACTCCTCTACAACCTTTGACATTGCATTGCACACACATAAAAGTTGCTGGTGAACGCAGCAGGCCAGGCAGCATCTCTAGGAAGAGGTACAGTTGACGTTTTGAGCCGAGACCCTTCGTCAGGACTAACTGAAAGAAGATCTAGTAAGAGATTTGAAAGTGGGAGGGGAGGGGGAGATCCGAAATGATAGGAGAAAACAGGAGGGGGAGGGATGGAGCCAAGAGCTGGACAGTTGATTGGCAAAAGGGATAGGAGAGGATCATGGGATGGGAGGCCTAGGGAGAAAGAAAGGGGGAAGGAGGAAGCCCAGAGGATGGGCAAGGAGTATAGTGAGAGGGACAGAGGGAGAAAAAGGAGAGAGAGAAAAAGAATATATATATAATAAATAAATAACAGATGGGGTATGAGGGGGAGGTGGGGCATTAACGGAAGTTAGAGAAGTCAATGTTCATGCCATCAGGTTGGAGACTACCTAAACGGAATATAAGGTGTTGTTCCTCCAACCTGAGTGTGGCCTCATCTTTACAGTAGAGGAGGCCGTGGATAGATATATCAGAATGGGAATGGGACGTGGAATTAAAATGTGTGGCCACTGGGAGATCCTGCTTTCCCTGGCGGACAGAGCATAGGTGTTCAGCGAAATGGTCTCCCAGTCTGTGTCGGGTCTCGCCAATATATAGAAGGCCGCATAATAATGGAATAACTGTCCAGCTCTTGGCTCCATCCCTCCCCCTCCTGTCTTCTCCTATCATTTCGGATCTCCCCCTCCCCCTCCCACTTTCAAATCTCTTACTAGCTCTTCTTTCAGTTAGTCCTGACAAAGGGTCTCGGCCCGAAACGTCGACTGTACCTCTTTCTAGAGATGCCGCCTGGCCTGCTGCGTTCACCAGCAACTTTTATGTGTGTGGCTTGAAATTCCAGCATCTGCAGATTTCCTCGTGTTTACATTGCATTGCACTTTCTTTTGGTTATTTTGTCGTGAATCACCTTTACCCCATGTCACCTGATTGTTTACCCTTTTACCAGTAATAGTAGTTCATCTATCTACCTGCATGACGCTTAAAGTCTAAATATCCCAATTAGATTCTTTCTGAACTTTATTTATTCCAGAAAGAATAATCACATCTTTTTCAATCTATCCACATAACTGATTTTAGCATCTTTTGATAGCTGAATCAGCATTTTATAAATAATCATCATGCTCTTGTACCTTATTTTAAATAAAGCCTTGTACCCTATTTATGTTTTTATCTACCTAATCACTTGTAATGAAATATGTACATGTACCTCCAGATCTCTAATATTTTACATATTTTAGAATTGTGTCCTCTAGTGTATATTACTTTATCCTTGCTTCCAAAATATAACCACTTTTATCAGCGTTACATTTAATCTGTAAACTAACACCTCTGCGCATCTGTCAACATCTCCTTCAATTCTATTACTGTCCTTCTCACTGAATCAATATTGCTAGATAGATGACCAATAGCAGAGCCAACTGGTTCTGAAACAGAGTAAGCAGGTTACCTGAAGCGTTATTGAGTCTGGTTGGCTGTATTGTGTCCAGGCAGACAATGAGGTCCTGCTCCCTAGGTTTAAATTGATCTCATAATTCCAGTGCAGAATGCCGCATACAGATTGGAATAGAATAGGAAATTAAAGGAGTAAGTAATGATGTTTAGAAGTCTATGGTCAGGATCTATGAAATTTAATCTTCTGCCCCTCCTCCGCAACCTTGGTGTTCCACAAAGCAGTCACTGTCAGCCCTGCTCAGACTGGCACCTCCCATTCTCCACCCAGCTAACAGGAGTCACCTGCCACTCGTCTCCAACTAATCACCTACAGCATATTTAAAATCATTTCTCATCCATAGTCCTTGTTCACCTATTGAATTGACCAGCTGCTCCCAGCCTTCAGTTACCTTGTTGCCTCTGGGTTTAGTATGTGTTCCCTCTCATTTTATGGCTTGTTATTTTTGTAGTCTATTATTGAAGTTCTCGATCACCGCTGCAACATCTCCACTGCTCTGCTTTTGGGTCAAGCCTCCTCTACAGCTCCTGACTGAATTGGTGAATCAGTGATTGACCCCTCGGGATTGCTCACCTACAGGAAGTTGTCCGCTGACACAAGTACACCATCGAGAAGCAACAGGAAGCCAATGATCATCTCTTCGCCACTCTCAAACAACTCTCCATCCCATTGCAGTAACCCTGCACCAATCAACCTCCTCCCTCACAGCCCCAGGATTCTGGTGCCCAAATGCTTTGAGGTTCCTAGTCCAATGCTGCAATGTCCTGTCCCAGTGCGTCTTGCACTTTGAACTCAAGCATCTCTGTATTCTATAACCAAGCCAACATTACTTTCATCATCTCTCTCAACGGGGTGTGCTCTGACTAGGGCCACAGCTAACTGGGACAATAAAACCACCATTTACAAATAAATATGAGGAATTCACCACTGAAATGTGCTGGGTTTTTGATCATCCAGCAAATGGAGGGGAAGCATCATATCAGATACTTCACCTGCGTCAAGGCTCATGCTCAGTGCTGGATTACACCATGGAATTCAGGACTCTCGTAACAGAGTGCAGCTGGAATGCTGAAGTGCTGCTGGCCCATTACCATCACGGCCTTACAGAGTGCTTGAAAGATGAACTGTCTGCTTAGGAGATGCCCATCGACCTCAAAAACCTCATCACTCTGGACCTCCATATTGACAACTGTCTTATGGAATGTCCCTCCAGATCACCAGCCAGAACTCCAGTTCTGATCCCTGAACCATTTCAGGCTGCAGGACCCTCATCAGCAATCCGCACCAAACCCATGCAGTTTGGGAGAGTTCCCTTAACCCCCCCCCCCGGCCCCCCACCGCTACCACCAACAGGGTGAGGACTGGTGGAGAAACAACTTGTGTGAATACTGTGGAGCAGCCAATCACCCACACACCGAATGCCCATTGCATCTGGGAAATGGCACCACCAAGTAGAGACAAGGGGCCTTCTGTCTGGTAAGCTCCCTCTGGCCTCTCACTCTCTCTGTCCTCCTCCACACCCTGATGGCTCTATGTGCACCAGACGCTCTGGCGGATTCTAGCTCAGCAGACAACTTTCTAGACTGGGCTTCGTGTGTGCAGCTTGGACTCTCTACTGAGCCTATCTGTCACTCCTTCTGCATCATGGCCATTGACAGACGTCCCTTGGGGTCTAGAATGGTCAAAGAGCATGCACATGGCAATCCAATTCCTCCTTAGCAACTCAACCAACACTCCTCTCACTTTGGTTACCCCTGGCTCTCCACTCAAAACCCTCACTTCGCTTGGTTGTCTGGTTCACTGCTGAGCTGGGGATCCACCTGCCAGCAACCTCAGTTGACTTTTCACCTTGTAAATCTGTGGAGACAGAGGAAAGCCTTGACCTTACCAAACACCCACGGGATGCCACCTCTAAGCCATGACCTTCAGTGAAAGGGAAGCCAGCACTCTGCTGCCTCATTGACCACACAACTGCGCATTGACCTCCTTTCGGGCACCACCCCTCCCCAATGGTCTCTGTTTGCCCTCTCCTCTGAGAATCAAGCCATGAATGACTACATCACTGAAGTACTACTGCATAGCTTCGTTTGGCCCAGTCCGCAGCTGGTGTAAGATTTTTCTTTGTCAAAAAGAAAGATGGGAGTCTCTGTCATCGCATTGACTACTTGATGGATAGCACATTTGAAACAATCCATGGGGCCCAGATCTTTACAAGGCTGGATCTAAGGAGCACTTGTAACTTGATTTGAATCCGCCAACGGGATGAGTGGAAGACGGTGTTCATATCACCCACTGACCATTACGAATACTTGGTGATGCCTTTTGCACTTTCCAAAAGTTCAGCCATTTTCCAAGCCTTCATTAACGAGATCCTCCAAGAATGCTACACAGGTATCTACCTCGACAACATCCTCATCTTCTCCAAGGACCTCAAGACTACGTCTGTCATATCCGTTCAGTTTTTCAGTGTCTTCTCAAAAATCAGCTGTACTGAAAGTTAGAGAAATGTCAGTTCCACACCCTGTCATTTCCTTTGGGATTTCATCCTGTCACCCAAAACATAACCATGGACCCAGAGAAAGTACGCGCCATTATTGACAGGCTCCAACCACACTCTCTCAAACAACTACAGTGCTTCTTGGGCTTTTCCAAGAAAACCACCATTTCATCAGGAACTGCAGCCAAATCACTGCTCCTCTCACCTCCCTCACCAAATCACCTACCTCATGGATAACCTGGTCTTTTGCTGCAGACACTCTTACAAGTGGTAGAGGAGATTGCATCTAACATGGATGTCGGGGCCATCTTCTCCCAGCAAGGACTGGACAGGAAGACACACCCTTGTGCCTTCTCACACAAGTTAAACTCTGTACGGCACCATTATGGAATAGGAGACGGAGCTACTCACCATTAAATGGGCATTGGAGGAATGGAGACACGGCTGATGAGAAATACCGAGCACTTCCTGATCTGGACTGACCACCAGAACCTCGTATCCATACAACAGACCCACCAACCCAACCCATGTCAAGCTTACTGGGCCATCTTCTTTGAGCAATTCAACTTCACCATCTCCTACGGACCTGGCTCCAAGAACACTAAGGCGGACATCTGGTCATGAAAGTTTGACTCAGTTGAAACAGAGATTGACCCTCAGCCCATCATTGCATCCTCACATATCCTTGCTTCAGTCATCTGGGGTATTGAGAACCAAATCTGTCAGGCCCTGTAGAACAAACCTGCTCCAGCCGACACACCTGATAACTGCATGTACTTGCTAGTGGCCATGGACTGAGGCACTCTAGTAGGCCCACTCTTCACCCCTTTCCAGCCATCTAGGCACATGATGGCCTCTGGATTTTCTGCTTGTCAGTTCTAGTGGCCCAACCTCATTGTAGATGTACGGCAGTTTGTCGCTGCCTGCCTTCAATGAGCCCAGTCCAATTCCTCCAACCTGCAGACCCTCCCAGTCCCCCACTGCCTGTGGTCCCATATCACCCTGGATTTCATCATGGGTTTGTCCATCTTCTGATAGGGCCACTGTGACCAATTTTCCAAGTTGGCCCACATCATTGCCCTCCCCAAACTTCCGTCAGCAACTGAGACGGTGGACCTGATTCTCCAACATGTAGTTCACCTCTACGGTTATCCTCAGGACATCATGTTAGACCAGGGCCCATAATTTGTCTCCTGCTTCTGACAACCCGGCTGTTCCTTCCTCCACACCTCAGTGAATTTGTCCTCTGGCTATCATCCACAGGCCAATGGTCAGTCATAAAGAGCCAATCAGCAAGTGGAGATGATTCTGTGATGCTTTGCTGCCTCTAACCCTTCAACATGGAAGAAGTAATCTGTTCTAGGTCAAGCTGTCTCACAATCTACATGCTTCTCTGTCATAAGTATGTCACCCTTTGATAATAATGGCTACTAACTCCCATTATTCCTCCCAAAGGAGCCAATGGTGGAGATTCTGTCTACCGTTGCTGGAATGCTTGGAAGAGGGTACGGAGAGTCATCCTAGTTGCCAACTGTGTCTATTGCCACCAGGCCAACTACCAGTGGCACCCAACCAGATTGCTCTGGCCTGGGACTGTGTATGGTTGGCTACCCAAGATCTTTCCCACAAGCCCTTGACCAGTTCATTGGTTCCTTGAAGATTATCCATCACATCAATCCAGTCACTTGCGCCATCCAGCTGCCACCAAGCCTCCTCTATATCTCCTGATAGTCACCCAATCTGTACTTGGTTTCTCCACTGTATTGGAAAGCCCATGGTGAATACTGAATACAGTATACTGGATAGGAAGATGTGCAAGTGAATATCTTCTGCATGTAGAATTAATGGGTTCCAGGATAGTGGAAAGAAAAGAGTAGTAGGATGAGTGTTGTGTCTAGAGAAATTTCTTCAGCATTCATGGAAGAGAAGTAGCCCTTAATTTAATAGTAAACTAAAATCAAAAAACTGCCAATTTTGAAAGTGCAGAAGGCCATAGACAGCTAGGTCAAAGTTGGAGTGGGATAAAGAAATAAAATGACAGGCAATTGTGTTTGGAAAATTGAAATCTCCTTCCTTGCCTCCCATGGCAACCTCGGCCGCATCCCATGCGGACCATGTGGTTTATCCACTTTAAGAGCAATGGGCCTTTCCAGATCACCCCTTTAGCCCATTTGGAATCTCATCCGTATCTTCCATAGCTACGGCTGCAATGTCATCCTCCATGGTCAAGACTGTCATCCATGTACCCTTGAGTAGGTTTTCTCTCTGGCCTCTGAATGGCTCCTTGTTCACTCAACTTTAGAATACTTTTAAGATTCCTTTTCAGATTTAATGCTAGTCTTTTCTCATACACTCTTCTTTTTTTTTAACTTCACCTCTTCAATATTCTCTGATCTTACTTACTTTAACAATCTGGCTTCTGTCATCAACCTTTTTCTGTCTTTTTTATCTTCTTGATCATCTTAGGAGTTCTGTCCTTAATTTCTCACTTAAGCCCACCCATCTTCATAAACTCAGCACTTATAGGAAGGGGGAAGAGGGATACAAGTCTAATGCTGCAAGTGGGATTAGCTAGATAATGAGAGGTGGAGAAAGGTCCATCTGGATTGCTTTTTCATTGAGCCATACAGAGCTGGTACAGATTCACATTTGCATTTATTTATGTATCACTTGTACATTGAAATGTGCAATGAAATGTGTGGTTTGCATTAACAACCAACACAACCTAAGGATATGCTGGGGACAACCTGCAAGAGTCCAGTGCTAACACAGCATGCCCACAATGTTCATCTAAATACCACAACCAACAACAAAAACAACAACACAAAACAGAACACAGTAAGCAACAAGTCATAACTGGCATGGGCAAAGTGTGAGGGCCCATTTCTTTCCTTTGTGTTTCAATGATTCTGTGACTCCATCTTCATTATACTCTTAGCCTCACTAATCCCAGGTGAGTTCAGGGATGTTAGATTCCTGCCTGCTTCCTTCAGCTAAAGTTCAACTGTCTTAACTGAAAAACAGAAATGATGCAACTATATCTGAGCCAAGGATAAATTTATGAAACTATACATACATACAGACTGATTGACAAACTAAAGCTTTGAGTAAGGAAAAAGCTCCTGCTTGAACACAGTAAATTGGTGCTACTTAGAGCTAATGGTGAAGGAAACGTGCATCTTTTATTTGTCCTCCCCTGTTCAAAAGGAACTGGCTGTTGCAACACTCACCAGATTTCCTATTTCTGCATCTTATTCATTATCTGACAATCCAGTGCTCATTTTTGTAAATTAGATTGATTATTCAAGGGGCAGAGTCAGAATCCGTGGTAGTTCCACCACGATAGCGAAGGGTTAGTGCGATGCTATTACAGCTCGGGGCGTTGGAGTTCAATTCCGGCATCCTCTGTTAGGAGTTCATATGTCTTCCCTATGGAATGCGTGGGTTTTCCCTGGGTGCTCTGGTTTCCTCCCACAGTCCAAAGACCTACCAAGTAGGTTAAGTGGTCATCGTAACTTGTTCCGTGTATAGGCTAGAGTTAAATTGGGATTACTGGGGATTGCTGGGGTGGCTGGAAGAGACTACTCCACACTGTATCGCAAAATAAAAGTTGCAAACACAGTTTGATGGAATATTCCCAGATGAAATATTAATCTGCTCTCCTTTCCTAGGTAATACCAGGCCTTCTACATGTTCCCTCTGTTTTGTTTCATCCTCCTAAAATTTGTTATGGATTATTTTGTAAATGGCAGCAAATCAGTTTTCTAATGCTGCTCTAGAAATAACGTTTGCCTTTGAACAGAGAAGTTCCCTTTGTTCCAGCCATTGCTCTTCCCCCGTCTTCACTCCTACCTAGATCGATTTGTTTCTAATGAGAGGTCCAGCATCTCAAACATTATCTCTTTCTCTTTTCACAGGTGTTACCTGATCTGCAGTTATTCCAGCATTTTCTATTTTCTATCTTTACATGTGGGCTCCGTTTATCTTCTCTTACTTGTACAAGTCTGTTCTGTTGGGTAGTTCCCACAACTTTATCGTTAGCAGCACATTACACAGAGCAAAAAGCTCCATTTTCACCCTAACCCAGACACTCCCTTTATTCTAACCTCCTCCACTTTCTGTCTTACTGAAAGTAAAATAGTTTCTCCCTTTTTCCCAGTTCTGACAAATGTGTGTTCTCCTCTTTCCACAGATGTTGTCTTTCCTGCAAAATTTTCTTACCATTTCCTGTTTTCATTTGAAATGGACCAATTTAGGATTATGAATTGATGCTGGTACAATTTAATACTTGGGACCTAGACTAATGTAGGACTTACTTCACTCCTAGATGCCAGCCGACTAATCTTTGGACTCATAGAGGAAGTGTTGTCCGCTCTTTGGTGTAATGCATGATTAACACTTGGAGTCTCATTCAATAAAGTCTTCAATAATAGATTCAAAGTGGATTTATTATCAACGAATGTATAAATTATACACCTTGAAATTCGTCTGCTTTCAGGCAGCCTCAAAGCAAGAAAACTGAATAATCAAATTTTTTAAAAAAGGTCAAAAACCACTGGGCAGAGAAAGAGAGAGAGAGAGAGAAACAGACACATCATGTTGACAATAGAAGCAAGCCAACAGCATCCCAAACCAGACTGAGTTCCAGATCCACTCCCGGAGTAGGCCCAATCCTCAGTACCTAGCTCATCACCATCAGGCAGACGTACAGCAGCCAGATCAGTTCACAGCCTTGGCGCCATGGAGAAAGGGATAAACATTCGCGGGAGAGCGAGCAAACTCAGCCCAACCCTCACCTCCGTACCTGACACTCAGGCTTCCAGTCTATCTGGGCCGACATTTAAATTGTCCAAGCAATGCACAAACTGAGGGTCCTGGATCTGATATATGCATTATACCACATTAGCTCAATGCACTTTGCTTTTTTATTATTAGCTTTGTCACATCTGCATCGAATCCTACAGTGAAATGTGCCATTTGAATGAAATCAAATCAAATCAGTAAGGATCACAAACAAGGGAAAATCTGCAGATATTGGAAGTCCAAGTAACGCACACAAAATGCTGGAGGAACTCAGCAGGTCAGGCATCTATGGAAAAAAGTACAGTCAACATTTAGGGCCGAGTCCGTTCATCAGTAAGGATGGTGCTGGGCAGCCAGCTAATACTAACATTCTTCCAGTGCCGACATAGCACCAGGAGGAAATCCATGCAGTTACGGGGAGAATGTACAAACACCTTACTGAATGGTGGTGGGAATTGAATTCCAGTCTTACAGTCGCCACTGTTAAGTGTTGCACTAAATGCCACACTACTGTGCTGCCAGTGTGATGGTGGATAAGAACAGTATGGTTGCCAGCAATCACCCTGAGAGTTAGGGAAAATTTAAGGGAGGATGAAATGAGACACTGAGAAACATAATTTGTTTGCTATTTTCTTGAACCTGCAGCAAAGAGATGGTTAGATTTGGGCCAATAGTTTATGCTAAAACCCAGATAACACTACTCCCTTCTAATCCTGTCAGCATATATTTCTATTTCTTTGTTCATTGTGCTTATAGGAGGGAGATTGAAAATCTGGCTGAGTAGGGTCACAACAACAACCTTTCACCCAATGTCAGCAAAACTTAGGAGCTAATTATTGACTACAGGAGGAGGAAACCAGAGGTCCATGAGCCAGTCCTCATTTGGGGATCAGAGATGGAGAGGGTCAGCAACTTTAAGTTCCTTGATGCTGTTATTGCAGAGGACCTATCCTGAGTCTAGCATGTGAGTGTAATTACGAAGAAAGCATGGTAGTGCCTGTACTTCCTTAGAAGTTTGCGAAGATTCAACACGTTGTGTATAGATGTCTGGTGGAGAGTACGTTGACTGGCTGCATCACAGATTGGTATGGAAACACCAATGTCCTTGATCAGAAAATCCCACAAAAAGTAGTGGATATGGCCCAGTTCATAACAGGTAAAGCCCTCCCCACACTGAGCACATCTACACGGAGTGCTGCTGCAGGAAAGCAGCATCCATCCTCAATGACCCCACCACCCAGGACATGTTCTCCTGTCGCTGCTGCCATCAGGAAGAAGGTACCGGAGCCTCAGGACCTTCACCATCACATTCAGGAACAGTTATTACCCCTCAACCATCAGGCTCTTGAACCAATGCCCCATCACTGAACTGAACAACTTATGGGTTCACTTTCAAGGATTCTTCATTTCATGTTCTTGATATTTATTGCTAATTTATTCTTTTATTTTGTATGTGCACAATTTTTTTTGTCTTTTGCACATTGGTTGTTTGTCCTGTTGGATGCGGACTTTTATTGATTCTATGATGGCTCTTGGATTTATTGAGAATTCCCGCAAGAAAACGAATCTCAGGGTTGTATATGTTGACTTGTATGTACTTTGATAATAAACTTACTTTGAACTTTGAATTTTATTTACTTTCTCTTGAAATATATTTATACAATGCACCTCAGATACTGTAAGTTCCACATTTTAACTATTTTGGGATGAAGTAAAGCAGTAGAAAATTTACAACTAATGAAGATTGATGTTAGGCAACTTTCTAATCTCACAGCTGTTATATTTCCTGCTGTATATGTTAATAAAAAGCAATTTCAATCCGTAGCAGACACATTGTGACCTCTAACAGGATGGAGGCAGAGGTCTGCCTAGCCAGCCTTCCTGTATTTTGTTATCAGTTAATCCCAGGCTGTTTATTAGATTGCAGTTTTCTTTTGTATCACTGGCATTGTGTTAATATTTTTAGAAGTCATTCATGTGTGCCCATGACTTTATCAGTAATTTTTGCTGAGACTAAAAAAAACCTCCTTTCGCACTTTTTCTTGCTAGTCTCACAAGTATTTGCGTTTTGTGGTATCTCAGTTAGCCAGACGATCTCCATGCATAAAATTAGACAGTCTTGACAGGCTTTTTAACCATTGAGGCCCCACGGCCGAGCCTAATCATACAGAGTGTTGCTGCAAACATTTTCCAGTGGTTTGTTAGAGGATAGCATTTAGGGCAAGGAGCCTGGTTGCTGTTCCCTTCCTTCATTGGATTGACAGAAGTGAAATGTTGCTAAACTATCTCAGTTCAGAGCATGATTTTTAATGGCAAGCAAGATGGCACACCCAACATCTCCATCCCGACTTTCCACTGAACCTCTGAAGGAGCTCAAACCATTCACGTGGCTCCTTGGAGTAACTGCATGTCACAATGATCCTACATAAGAGGTAGAAGCAACGGTAGGCTACTTGGTCCCTCGCACCCATTCTGCCATTGACGTCTTGACGTATCTTTTCCCTCAGTACCACTTTTCTTCACTAACCCAGTGCCTCCCCACTCTGTAACATGGGGGATTCTGCGGATGCTGGAAATCCGAGCTACACATACAAAATGCTGAAGGAACTCAGCAAGTCAGACGGGATCTGTGGAGGGGAATAAACAGACGACGTTTTGGGCCAAGACACTTTGTCAGAAATCTGTAATGCTTTATGGAGGAAATAGGCACTGACAGAAATCTAACCTACTAATGAATCCCCAACTTTATGAGAAGCAGCATCTGTACTCAAGTACACGTTGTCTGGGGATACCTATACCCAGTGCGAGACAGTACTCTGATCACCTGTCATCTGTGTCAACAACTGGGAGCAGCTAGCATCTGAGGAGTCTGTTTCCTAGTGACAATCAGCACATAGTGAACACATTTTCAAAGGGAGCTCAAGCCCTTAGAGCGTGTATTCCTTTGAGAATCAGCACCTGAGGAACCTTTGCCCAAGCGGGAGTGAACGTGTAGGTATTGAACACCCTAGTAAGAGTCAGCACCCAGGAAACCTGTATTTCAGGGAGACCCAGCTGCAGGGGAACTGCTCCTAAAATGATTTGGCAAAGTGGAATATGGGGTGGGCACGTGCAGAAAGAGATGAGACATTCTGTCTTTGTATAATTGTGCATGTTTGTCTACAGTTCTGTGCACAGTACTGATCGAGATGGGGAGAGGGTGTAAATACAGAATGAATTGACTGGGGAAAAGGAAGGGAAAGTGGGAAAATTAAAAAGGCTCTGCAAATGAGCTAATTAGTACCTGCTTACAAAATCTCTGGGGGCGGGTGGGGGGAAGAAAAAGATGAAATCCTCTTTCTGCCGTGTGTCTGTTTCTGATGTCTGCTCATGGAGAAGTCGCATTGGCAGTTTTCCTGTTGTTGCTTTTGTTTTGCTGAACGTGGAAACTGATTCAAGTGTAACCTGTCAATCTTGTGTTCTGTGTATGTTCTGTACCCAATATCTCCAACAAAACTTTCTGTGTAAAGGGATTAGAAATGGAAGTCATCTTGGTACAGTTTACATTAGGGTAAATCGAAGGAGAAGTAATTTCAAGTAATCCCAGCATCATTCAGAAAGGAATCAGCGTTCTCAAATGAGTACAATGTGATAGGTTTATGGCCAGCTTCCATGTCCAAATAGGGAAGTGGGGGTATGGATAACAGGTAAATCCCCATGGAGTAAGAACGGCATTCCACAGATGAAGCCTGATGACTTGTGGTTACCAGCAGCCGGTGACAGAACTGTGGCAGCAGGTATCCCCTTACAGAATTAACTGCATGAAGGGAGATGAGAGGACTGTGCAGCTGTGAATGACGCAGTCAATCATTCTACCGTGGATTTACTGAAATATGTCACGCTGTAATACTAACAGCTTCAAACTGTTTATTTTTCAGTTGTGCTAATTGGGGATTCCGGGGTTGGAAAGAGCAACCTCCTGTCGAGGTTCACACGCAACGAGTTTAACCTGGAAAGTAAAAGTACCATTGGAGTTGAGTTTGCCACCAGGAGTATCCAGGTAGATGGAAAGACAATTAAAGCCCAGATCTGGGACACAGCAGGACAGGAGCGATACCGTGCCATCACTTCAGCGTAAGGAGGTTCTTTTGTTCATTTCTTTCTCTGCTGTGTCTCCCTATATTCTTAGGCCAAGGCCTATTTTGTTTCCACAACTATCAGCAAACTTGCCAGACTTCTCTGATGCCATTGTATACCCAATTTACAGGAAACCAGAGAAGCTTAGGATATGTATGTAGTCCTGGAGAGATAGCATAGCTCTGGTGCCCCAAGAGCTCTCCAACCAGGAAGGAGAATGACATACATTAACATAGAAAACTGCTTAGCGCTTGGGACTGCTCCTCCTACCTGTTGAGGTGGCCCAGTTAGGTTTCTGTTGAAGCAAGAATATTATAGAACTCTTCATTTTGATAACAATCTGGGAATTCTGGTTGGGGCCGTTAGTTGCTAATGGATGTTTGAAGCGAAACAGGAATTGGGTTGGGTTGGGCTTTTAAGATTCAGGGCTCAGATTAAGATTCAAGGTTGTTTAATGTCATAGCCGGTAGATAAGTGTAAAGGAGAACAAAATAATTGTTATTCTGGATCCAATGCAGCACAAAAAAACCCAATAATAATAAAAAATAAATATAAACACCTAACTTAGATACATAGACTGATTGTATGTACATAAAGTGACGATACTGCGTGGGAAAAGTAACTGTATTTGAGTTGATCTTGGTGTGGATGTTATATAGCCTCCTCACTGATGGGAATGGGACAAAAAGGCCAGGGTGGGTTGGATCCTTCGTGATATGGCTGGCCTTTTTTCTAGCACCTTTCTGAAAATACATCCTTGATAGTGGGTAGGCTGGTGTTGGGCAACTTTGACTACCCATTGTAGAGCCTTCCTGTCTGCTGCAGTGCAGTTTCCATACTACACTGTGATGCAGCTTGTCAGGATGCTCTCCACTGCCCGTTTCTAGAAGGTTGAGAGTATTGATGTGTATAATCCAGCTCACTTCAGCCTCTTCAGAAAGTAGGGGCATTGGTGAGCTTTCTTGATTGTGTAGAATGTGTTCTGGGACCATGAGAGGTTGTGAGAGTTATACGCTCCCAGGAATTCAAAACTGTTCACAGTGTGCACTGCAGGGAATAACACCCTTTGATGCCCTTAGGCTATAGAATTTGCTATTGCTCAGGGCAGGATCCATTATAAAATGGCTGGAGTGAATGAGAAAGTTGGCTATTACATTTCACTTGATCAAGTGCATTTTCTTCCACAAAAATGAAAAATAGACAGGAATGCACCATTGATTTTCTAGGCTGGGCTTCACAGGATCAGTTTTTTAAAGATCTAACTCTCTCAGGGGTTTTGCTCTGTAAATGTTAAATGCTGGTCATTCTTCCATACTTGGTCTTGCTGGGTTCAGCACCACTGATATTTAATATTGGGGTACAGGTTCATAGACTCTTACTGAAACACATGTTCTTGAGCTTCAAACTTGACACTTTCTCTAAAGGTATAGGTTTCTAGACCCAATGTCTCACTGGGGTACAGGTCCTCTAGCAAGGGTGTCTTTGGGAGTACAAGTTTCAGGATACTGTCTTTTGGTCAAGGTCCTTAAAAACTGTAGCAATGATATTGTTTCATGGACAGCACCTCCTGAGGTGCAGTTTCCTGGACACGGCTCAAGCTGGAGAATAAACATGGCCTTTCACAGAGCTTCAGGTTGCTGGATACACTCTCTGGCTGGAAACCAGGTCTCCAGCTACCATCTCCGACTGAGATACAGACCCCTGTAAATTGCCTCTTATATGTTTAAGGGGGTCTCAAATGTTTTTCCAACAAGGGAACAAATTCCTGGATATTTTCCCTCACTGGGAACATGTCTGGCTACTATCTCTCACTGGAGAGCAGGTTTCCTTCTCAGAGACGGATAGGTTCCCAGATATTAGAATATACCTAAAGCCTACATCCTACTGGGGTACAGGTCCCAGATACCGTTAGTCACAGAGGTAAAATATTATGGTTATTGTCTTAGGCTAGAATATATGGATGGACGTCATCTGCCCTGTGTTCTGTTCAGTCTGTACGGTTTGAACTGTTAATTTCCTGTCGGGTGGACAGCACCAGAAGCAAATTTGAAAAAAAAGCTTATTTGCCTGTTTCATCCCAACTCAGCATGTAAACTGGAAATTTCAGCAAGGAGGCAGAAAGGAGCATTGATACAATCTGGATTCTTTGTGTGCACTTTAAGGTACTACCGTGGAGCTGTAGGTGCCCTGTTGGTGTATGATATCGCCAAACATCTAACATACGAGAACGTAGAGCGATGGCTGAAAGAATTGCGTGATCATGGTGACAACAATATTGTCATCATGCTGGTTGGGAACAAGAGTGACCTTCGCCACCTGAGAGCTGTGCCAACGGATGAGGCACGGGCCTTTGCTGGTGAGTCATGTAGTAGCTGAAAGCTATCCAAAGCCATCCTTCACCCAGCAGGGGAAGTTAAGTCATTTTATTAGACCATTTCATTCACTCGCTGCTTCCTCTTTCTCTATTTCTGGTACCAGTATTTTCATAATTTCTTATGATGTTGTAAGAGGCGTCCCACTGAGTCTATGCCAGTTCTCAAAACAGTTCCTCAATCGTGTCTTTCCCCTGCTTATTTCCCTGCAATCCCTTCTCTAACATGTCCCCAACTGATTCATCTACCACTTATGCACAGTAAGGATGATTTATATCAGTACATTAACAATATCAGCATGTCTTTTAGATTTGAAAGGAAACAGGAGCACCCTACGTAAACCCACACAGTAACAGGAAGAATGTGCAAAGCCCAAGGTTAGGATTAAACTAAAGTCACTTAAGCTGTGTGGTAGCAGCACCAACCTTTATGCCATAGTGCCACCTAGCATCACATCTGCTTTATTGATGTGCTGAGCGTATGCAGGCTGCAGCACTGACATAGTAAATGATTTCCCTGTTTTCCTCAAAGAAATTTGTTTTCCAACTTTATGGGAAATCTGAGGTTTCCCTTCTAAGGTCTTGAGTGATGGGTTGCCCAATTGTTTGCTCAGCTGTTGCCAGCAATACATAAAAGGATACAGGATCATAATGCCCAGAATTTTAAACAGTGTATAAACACCATGCTTGATTCTAATGATGAAATGGAATTATGTGTTACTCAGCTGAAAATGTCTAATGGAAAGTAAAAGGGTGAATTGAGAGGCCACTGATAGAAAACTTCAGTTTTCTTCTGCATTGAACATTTCTAGTTTTCACTCATAATTTGTAATGTTTGTGTTGCAACAAATTTATGATGGACAATATATGAAACAGACAGATATTTCAGACAGGAAATTGATATTAAGTTTTTATGTTTTCTCAGTACTTGAATAGAATAATCCTTCATGCTAAATTTCCTCTCCTTCATTTGAAACACGAGCTATACTGATAAATCCTGTGTAGAAGAATTTCTCTTGGAGCTTTATGGAATCCCACAGCTTTTACATGGGGAAGAATTGGGGAGTTTCTCACTCACTCACCTCAAGATTACTGATGTTTCCTCTGTTCTCTTTTGATGTAGAGAAGAACTCGCTTTCATTTATTGAAACATCTGCTTTGGACTCAACTAATGTGGAGGAGGCTTTCCAAAATATTTTAACAGGTAAAACCAAAAAAAAAAGATCCACATCTGAATCAAGTATCTACACTGTGACCTAAATCCAAAAGAAATCAGAATGAAATAGAACACTAAATTTTCAATCAAAATGGGAGATCTGCTGCTTGAGGCTAAAATAGAAAAATAAGAGTTATGCCCTTCAGTGCTTTGTACCATCAATGTTTTGAGTTAGAAATCCTTAACCAGACTATTAGTAGTCTTTCAATGTTCACACTGAGAGGACCAAAAACTAATTATATAAGGAGTTGAGTTCAATGTAATTGACATTATTCTCTTTTTCAGAAATTTACCGTATTGTTTCTCAGAAGCAAATCTCGGACCGGATGGCACACGAGACACCTGGCAGTGATGTGGTTGAGATTGACGTGCCCCCAACCAGTGATGGGCAGAAATCTAGTAAACTGCAGTGTTGTCAGAATATGTGACCCACTTATTTTGCTCTGTTCTAATTCCCCACCCCAGCCTGTCCATCGTTGTGTGTTCGGAACATTTAAGTCCAACTATTGAACAATTTTATTTTGTTTTGCTGTTACCATAAGCAGCAAATAATTGCCTGAAAAGTACAGATGTTTGCTCAATGCCTACAGACAAGTTGCCACTAATTTAAACATTTTTAACCAGCCTCTAAATCTCAGCTGAGAGTAAAGAAACGGAGGCAAGCTGACAAAGTTTTCCATGGCATTCTACAGCCTGGATGATGGAAGGAAAGCCTTGCCTGTTTGCATCTCCAAAGACCTTAGAGAGGTGACCGGGTACGATCTCATTCCAGTTCCAATTGGTTCTGGATCCACAGCACAAACCTGGAATAATTCAGGACAAATTCAATTTCAGTTCATTTGAAGTGACTTAAGAGAAAGTATTTAAGCAGAGATGAAATATTTGTTCTACTAAAGAACATCTGCTGTTTTATAGTAAATACACTTAAAAAATAAATGTTAAACTCTAGCAGTGTGTTTGGCCTGTTTCTGCATTTCCCTGCATAGCTGTTCTTCAATGTCCCAATGGCTATGTAAGTGCAAAAAAGTAAGGCCATCTCAATGATGTTCGGCCAGGAATACGAAGTAGATGATCAGTTTCTTCTGGAAATTTTCACTCTCAAACAGGCCAGTCTTCCATCAGTTTGATGTACGCCCTCTGATAGCAGGAAATAGATGAGAGTACTGATAGATAGACTCAGTGACAACTTTATTAGGTGCAGGAGTGGAACCCGATGTAGTCTTCTGCTGTTGTAGCCCATCCAATTAAAGTTTCATTGTGTTGTGCATTCAGAGATGCTCTTCTGCTCACCACTGTTGTAACACTTAGTTATTTGAGTTACAGTCACCTTCCTGTCAGCTTGAACCATTCTCCTTTGACCTCTCTCATTAACAAGGCATCTTTGACCACAGAACTGCCGCTTAATGGATGCTTTTTGTTTTTGCACCATTCCCTGTGAACTCTAGAGACTGTTGTGCATGAAAATCCCAGGAGATTAGCAGTTTATGAGATACTCAAACCACTCTGTCTGGCAGCAACAATCATTCCATAGTCAAAGTCACTTTGATCACATTTTTTCCCCATCTTTGACCATGTCTGCATACTTTTATGCATTGAGTTGCTGCTGCACGATTGACTGATTAGATATTTGTATTAACAAGCAGGTGTTCACATGTACCTAATAAAGTGGCCACTGAGTGTATAGCAAAGGCTATGGAACCAAGCAACATCCCATCATTAATATTGAAGACTTGCATTCCAAAGCACACATTTCCAATAGTTACAACAGTGGCATTTACCTATCAATCTGGAAAATTGTCCAGCTATGCCCTCTCCACAAAAAAAGACAAATTCAGTCTGGCAATTATCACCCAATGAATCAGACTGTCCTCATACATCAGCAAAAGTGGTGGAAGGTGTCATCAGTGGTACTGTTAAGCAGCACCCTACTCACCAATAACCTCACCTGTACGTCGCTAAAATGATTCCACCAGAACTGCTGGGCTCCAGGCCTCATGGACTAACAGCTGAATTCTAGAGGTGAGAGGTGATTGTCTATACAATATGTGTGGTAGCAATGAGCTGGTAAAAGTAAAAACAATGGGGATCAATAGGGAAACAGTCCAATGGTTGAGATTGTTGAAGGTCAATCATAACAGCTATAGCCATTATTGCAGAAGTTCCTTATGTGCTGAGCCTATAACCTGAATATTTTGCTAGGTATCCAGGATTATTTGTCTTTTCTTTGATCTAAAGAAGTCAAAGGCATCTTCCATCTGTGAACAGATGCTTAGAAGTACCAGCATCACACCTTTCTAGGATATAATGATCAACTTGCTTTTGGTCAGAGTTATTGCTCTGATGCTTCAAAAGCTGATAATACAATACCACTTGTTCATTACACTTCAGTCTAATACTGTACTCTGAAATGCAAAATGTTTTCAGTACTAGTGTTATTCAAAATACAGGAGAATGTAACAAGCAGCATTGCAAAAGTGAAATGGCAAGCTATGAATTCACAGACATGGATCCATGAACTCACAGACATGAATTTGTCTGTGAGTTGTACAACATATGACCTGATGAATGATCCACAGAATGTTAGCTCTCTGACAGCTTGACCAAGTGGACTATGTTTACGGAGGTACCTACAGACAGAAACAACATTTGGCATCACTGCTAAAGCCAACAATACTTTTACCAGTTAATCATATGTGCTCTTTCCAGCAGAAGACAGATCAAATCAGAAGAAGCAGCCTCACCCAATTCCAACTCTGTCATCTTACAAGAATACCCAGCATACTAACTATCAATCTAGCTGGCAACTCAGTGCAGATCAAGTTCAAAACTTTAATTTCTCTTTTGGTCTACAGGATTTAAATAACTTACATATACTTTGGGCAGATTTAATATCAAAACACATATGTATAAAATAGTTATAGCAATGAAGTTCATCAAACAGAATGGAGTTTGGATAAGGTTTATTCCAGGTACTAAATTGAATTGTGAGTACATGTATCTTATTTATAAAATGGAATTAAGATAATCAGCCAAAGGCATTATAATAATTGTGATAATAAGAGTACAATGATTGGATATACAGTATATTTACAATTTAAAGCAACTGCAAACCAGATAGTTAAGACATCATACATTCAAAGAATAATGACATTAACAACATATATAGTAATTAACTACCATTGGGACAAAAACCACAGGAACGTATTCAACACCTGGTGAGGTGCCTAAAGCCTCAATTCATTTCCATGCAAAAAAGTCCTTTCTGCAAAGAGCTTGGTATAGCCTTTTCAAAAACAGTCTTTACAAAAACATATTTCAAAAATAAAACATTTGGAAATAAGTGAATGAAACATCATTGATTGAATTAATGTTTTCGTATAATAAGCTTTTTGACTCTTTCAAGTGATGGTACAAAGAGAAAGAAGCAATTACTGAACAGTTTCCATCCTCAACAAGAATTTACTCCACAAAGTTTCAAATTCAACCAACACTAAATCAATACAAAAAAGAGCTGTATCCTGTTCAAGTAATTTTAGAGTGTCATTATCAAACACTTCAGGTTTAGAGAGGATTTATAGGCAACCTCCTTTTGCCACTAGTCTTGTTCCTCATTCAATGGAACTAACAAAAGCCCATCTAAGTAATGGATTAAAATATGCTTTTACCTTCCTAAAATGTGACAAGTACTATTTTGGTATAATCAGATAAAGAGGTTTATAGATGAGAGAACTTTTCCAAAGATTAATTCCCAAAACTTTGCATTGGAGATATAAATCAGTGCATCATGGTGATTGGATTAACATACAAACAACTCCTCAATGGGATCCTAGCTACTGATTTCTTTGTGCAAATTCAAAGGTGCTTTAAAGATAAAAGATCTTACGAAAGATTTTGCCTCATATTTTCTCTTCCTGTGTAATTTTAATTTCCACTTGAGTAATATTCTTCCTGTACCTTATTCAAATACCCATTATTGATTTGATTCAAGAGCCCCTGTTATTTGACTATAACAGAACTGAGCCAGGCAACATACATGCTTGCCATTAAGCAGGAACAGTGTTATGAAGCATGATAAATGCCCTCTTTCAATTTAGACACTTGTGTCAAAAACTACTGTTGCTGAAGTCTGTAATAAAATTAAAAAATGCTGGAAACATTCATTAGATCAGGCAGCATCTGTAGAAAGAGAAATAGTTAATGTTAGAAGTCAAAGACCCTTTGACATGTCATTCTGCCACATGTTTTCAGCATTTTTCTTTTTATTTCAGGTACTGGCAGCTCCTATTTTACCTTAACTGATTAAGTAAGGAGTGTGATCAAACTTGAAATTCTTGTTCTGCATGGTTCAGCCAGATGCTGTGTCTTTTTTGAAATCAAACTTATTTTTGGAATACTAAGCAATTAGAAACATGCACAAATAAATCTACCAAGTGCACATAACATTAATTTTAAATGCAGAGTAGTTGATTTAGATCATGAGCTCCATTAATCCATGTGTGTAATCTTGCTCTAGATAAAATAAAATAGAAACTTTTAATTTTTACACTTAACTGGTTGCAAACACATTGCATCTCCTATTCTACCCTTTGGGAGATTTAATTTTGAGAAATATTCTAACAGTCAAGTTTATAAAGCTGTACCATTTTCATATGTGGATTTCCAATGCATTATTATCTCATCCAAAACATTAAATCCAGACTTACCTCCAATGAGTCTGAAAGATAGCACAGAATAGTGAGGCACATTTACATAATTAAAATAAAGAATTCTAACAAGTTCAAGAGTGGCAACTGTTTCTTGAATCCATTTAATTCATGACAACCAATCAATGAAGAAAAACAGAGCATGAGACCAGGGCTCTGGGAACAAAATTAGAGTTCTGAAAATCTTGTCATAAATATCTGTGCATCAATTAAGGCATTTTAAAACTTTGAAAAATAATAAATAAACATGTATTTGCTGAAGATCCAAACGGAGGATCTTTAAAGTAAATTGGTACAGTATTTTATGTAAAATTAGAGTTCCGTTCCATTCTCAGAAGGAAAATAGTGTCAGTTTTACAACTGGAGTACAATCTTTTGTTATCTTTCCACATCTATTAATCCAAATTTTGTGCAACTATGAAAAAAATATCTCAGCTACATTTCTACAATTTTGAGAGTGATTTTTGCCACAATGCCAATTTAGTCAATGGTTATTTTTAAAATACTTGATAACTCAAAAATGGATCAGTTTCCTAACTCTGGCTGGGCCAAGGATTCAGGGGTTGTTGGTCACCATTTGATACATTATCATGCGGCTATCCTTTAGAATACAAATGATTATTTTGTTGTGTACGGGCTAGCCCATCTTTTTTCACCAAGATATCAATAAATGTGCACTGAGCAACAGAAGTCAGTTGACAATGATCAGGAACAGGAAAGTGAATTGATATCCATTCCCTTCTTGGCATTGGGATCATTGGATACTTGTATAATACCATGGCTACATTACTAGCATCAGAGCAGGAATTCATTCATCATTTCCCACCATAATTTCCCTGAACCATGTACCATTCCTTGAATTTCTACTAACTTTATATTCAATAGAAACTTTTAATTTTTACACTTAACTGGTTGCAAACACATTGCATCTCCAATTCTACTCTTTGGGAGATTTAATTTTGAGAAATATTCTAACAGTCAAGTTTATAAAGCTCAATCAAGTACAATGAGTCTGTCCAACCAATTCACTACATCTCCAAATTTCAATCAACACCTCAAAAATAAACCCAACGGAATGAGTACATCTATTGATGCACATATATATTTTGAAAACTGGCTTTGGGCGAGGATTAAATTTTTTTTTAAGTGCAGATCAAATATTAAGAATCTGCAGCAAAAAAAAAGCAGAATTCCGATCCTGATTCACTTTTAACTTGGTGAACAATTAACTAAAAGATTCAAAGGGCAGCAACTTGGTTAAGTTTTGCAATTTATGCCTTAAGCAAAAATAAAAAATTATATCTGTAGCACATATGAATACAATTCTATAGACACTATTAAAAGCTACCAAGAAAAATCTATACAATAAAACATGTTTAGTCAGCACACAGAAATTACTGAGAGAAAGGGAATTAAGTAAACAAATTAAAGCTCAAGGTAAAGCAATATCAGAAAATTCAAGGAAATTCAATTTAATTCTACAGTTTTATATCTAAACTCCTTAGAGAGATGCTTATAGAGTACCGACAATGAGGTATACACATTACCCAAATCGGCAAAAATTCTTTCAGCCAGTAGGCAGTAAAATAACAGCTTTTCAAGCATTAAGTGTTCAAAAACATCATTAACAGATTATATTGCTAAGATTCTGTATATCACCAGAGGAAAGGCTGCTGCACACCACTGTACCTTTCATAGTTGATATTTCCATAAACCGGGTAAGCTTCTACCCTGTTTTCAAACTCATTCACATAACAAACAATGGGGAAGTTCTTTCCAATGTTGATAATACTGTGATTTTATTCATAAACTAGAATAAGCTCAAATAAAAAGGTTCAATTTAAGAAAGCAAAGTATTACAAACTTTTCTTAATTAAATGCTTAACTCAGAGTTAGATTTATGAAGTGAGATGTGCCAATCTCACCCCTGTCTAACCCTCAACTTGTACATTCTAGTCTGATACTTCAGATGTAATACTGACTGAAGCTACTCAGTCTTGTTTAGGTAACATAATAAAAAACCTTGTTTCTCTGTTCCATCAAATATAAAATACCCTAAGCAAGTGGCTTTCACAGTCTCCTAGCCAATACCTTCTCTTCAACTATAACCAACATAGTTCGCAGCACTCCTTTATTTTGCATTGCTGTTTCTACACCTTTATACACTGTCTGTTAGGGATAGTGGCATCTGGTCACACGGGGCTCGGAAGCTTTCCTTCAACTGGGCCCAGGGCAGGGACAGAAGCAAACTGGTCCAGGAAGAGGCGTGAACAGCTATTGAGGACATCCGTACCACCTGAATGGGGCAGCAGAAAGCTTGGACAAGGTGGGATGGTGCGCTGAAGCGGAACATTTTCTGTTCCAATATTTGGCAGGCAGAACCCCACTGCATCAAGTTCATGATCCAAGCTGTGTACGATGTCCAGCCTAGTGCATTGAACCATTTTGCTTGAGGCAAAAGCGAGGCACCATCATGTCCTCTCTGTCCTGGAAGAGGGCCCCTGGAACACATCCTCAGCAACTGCCAAAAGCCTTGGGAGAAGGCCGCTACCGCTGGTGCTATGACCAGGTGCTGAAGGCAGTGGCAGAAAATATCTCCTTGGTCATGCACCTCTGTCAATCCAGAAAGCCCAAAGCCTTTGTCAAAGCTGGAGACCAACCACAGCCTCAGCCCAGATCACCATCAGGCTTGCTCACCACGGTGTTTGACTGGCAACTGAAAATTAATCTTGGAAAGCAGCTAAAGTTCCCTGACTTCAACACAGCATCATCACATGGTCATTTCTGACAGAAACTTCAAAGCAGGTGCTTTGGGAAGACCAGACTGAAGAGACATTTGAGTGTAAGAAGGCCAAATTCCAGGAGCTGGTACAGCAATGTCAGATTCAGGGGTGGAGGGCATGTTGCAAGCCTATAGAAGTGGGGTATAGAAATTTTGCTGGCTGCTCACTCTGCAAAACCTACTTTCTCCTTAACATTACTGGGGCTGCAAAAAGAAGAGCCATCAGGACTGTCATGGATGCTGCTCCAGATGACTATGGATCAAGAAGTGTGACCTGTGAACCAATGTTGCTGGGACACAAGCCGGGGCCTGATCAACCCTGAGCAGATCGCCTGGCCAAGGGTGTATGATGTTGAAAGACCCGAAACACCCAATGACCTCAGGTTACATGAGTAATGGTGTGACCCAGCGCATCTTAGGATCTATCTCAGCATCATACACGTTGTTGAGCAAACACATGCTGATCACTTTGACAACAAGAATAATAATGAAAATTCTGCAATGAAACAGTAATCTAATAGTTGTGGTTGTGAAATGTTTAGGATATTAAAAGAATGTGATAAGACTATTTTTGAAATGTTAGTGATCAATTCAGTTAAATTTACTTTTAGTTAAATTTTCAAAAGTTATAAATAGATGCAAACCAGAATTTCCAATCAAAAAGCTCCTTTTTATGTTCTCATTACCACTCTAATTCAATGAAGATATATCCACTAGGTTCAATTCATCATTTGCCAAATTGGTTTAAAATAAAACCAAATCTGTATTTTGAATAAAATGCAACATTACTACATAAAAAAAGGCCATAATGCTGAAAACCTAAAAGTGCATTGCCAATGGGTCAACAGGTTATCTTCTTATCTAACACTTGTCTTTCTACAAGTGCTTTAAACTGATAGCATCATAAATGCATTTATTTAATATTTTATGGATGATCAACAACTTTGAAAGATAATTAAAAGGTGAGGTGTGAGGTCTATAACGTGTTCAATTTCCTACTCTTTAACACTATATCACTAATAACTTGCAGTAAATACAAATAATTTACAAACACAGACACAAACGTGAAATGAGAGATGAAGAGTGCTGTAGAGTTTTATCAATACTGGTTTTCTCTGGTACATTACTATTCATTTTAGTTCTGGAATCAAAGAGACAATAAATGAAAACTGTTGAACAAAATTTATCATATATTTTTTCAGTCTCCTTAAGCTTGTGTGTTCAAAGTTTAGATAATTTTTGGAACTTCACAAAAGTAATTTTAAAATGTGCATCAGGTATTCTATGACAAAAAATATAGTAAGTGGTATATTCATTGGAGACTAAGTTTTAATACTAGCTGCTGTAATCATATATAGTGTTCTTTAGCTGCCTAACTCACCAAATGGTTATGGAAAGACACAATGGGAGATGCAGCGTCCTAGCTTTAATATACAAAGGAGCCCTAACAAACATTAACCAATGAAACATAAAGGCATGTTTGATGAAGAAATTTCTTAATTCCCTAACTCATTCTATACCAAAGCCCAAACCATATTAAGATTAGATTATACAGCAAAGATTCAAATCTTCTACTATACAAAGCATATTGAATAACAGTTTTCTACTTTCCTCCCTCATTAATGAGTACCATAGCTTCAATTCTCCATTGGGAACATTTTTACTTCCTCTTATCCCATTTGGAAAACATTATTCTGCTTCAATATTGCAAATTTGACCTCAGAAGGTATTCCATTTAGTGAAATTCTCCGACTAAGCGCTTTACTATGAGTGCTGAAAGCTGACTGCAGTGTTACTAACTGTATCACAAATGAGTGATCTTGAAAAACATGCAGATTTTTTGGTGCTCCGAAGTGTCATTTAGTAAAGCAAGCACAAAGCTTCCCAAAAATCAATGCCATAATAGTGTTAGAATGTGTCAATTTGTTGCAAATCACTGATATGAGACCAGCATTACATCCTGTATACAAGTCAAGAAATACTTCAGCAGATTCTTTTTAAACGTGGAAGTTCCAAACATCTACAATTCAAAACTCAGCAACCGCTATTTAAACTTTCTGATTTCCTCCAGGGCTCAGATTTCTGTTTTGTCACTTCATTTATAAACAACATTCACAAGAAATAAAGATCTCCAAATCTATTTTACTTAGTGCTGACCGACCCAATAACTGGCTACTGTGCAATGCCGAGGCCATATCTCTCAAAATAAAAGCAGTTCAACACATTGTAACCTTAAGTCATTTTTTAAACATGGTAGAACAAATGATTGTCTAATTTCAAATTCCAATGGTCCCATTCCATAAATTTCAATCTTACAATGGAATAACAATACTATCCAAATGAGTGGAGCTAATATGAGGTTTCAAAACCCCACTCTTTATTGGGAATGCATTTAGATGCAGGCTGCATATATACTGTCTCCTGAGAGTGTTGCAAATGAAGTTTGCGTCTTGTGAGTATTCCATGAAATTAAACAAGTTGTTGTTTTGTCATTCCTTGCTGAGATTATAAAGCACGTTTCAAGGACTGTAGACTTTATGAATTGTCATTTTTTTATGGTTCTCTGTGTCAATGAATTTACACAATTGTTTCACTAGAATCTTTCCTCACAAGCTTTGAAGAGAGGAGAGAATGTTGAGCGATATTCTTCTGGTCTGCAGCCATCAATCGGACTTTTTGGTTTGTCCTTCGCCATTCTGAGTAAAGCTGGCAGTGATAGCGGAATGAAACCTTTGGGCAAAAACCAACATGTATTATTCTTAAAGGTACTGTTATTCTCCCAGTGCGATTCCATTATCATGCACAGCCTATGTTTTCCTTCCTTTGAACAGTAGAGGTGCTGGGTGGTGGTGGTCTGGTGGGAGATGGGGATGGGTTATCGGTGGTTTTCTGGATATCAGAATGGATAGCCATTTGGTGACCTATTTTACTATTTGGTGAATATTAAGCAAAACCAATTGTGTCTTTACTGGCTAATTGTACCAGATAAACTAAATAGCAATTAGCCAATTTAACCTAGATCAGCAATTGATGCAAGGGTGTCCCCACCAAACCCCAAGACAGGAAATAATTTTCTGCAATTATTCCAGATTCTGAAATTTACTTCAGTTGTCAGTTTACTTTTCTCACATCAATTATTTACCAAATCGGGAAAATGAGATATTTGCCTTTAAATAGCTTGCCAATGAGTTTTTAAATCCAGATATAAGACACAAAAATTATACCTATTTCATTTAAAATCCATGTATATTTGCCAATGGAAACAATCTAAATATTGGTTTCATATTTACAGATTCAGAGAAAAATGGCCATCAGCATCAAGTAGTGGATCATGCATCACCATACTAGACCGGAGTGGCAGTTCTATATAGGGCTACTGCAAGCCACACTGCAGATTGCTAGGGGTGTTTCCCTAGAGGAACAACTAACAACCACAACTTTGTAAGTGACTTTCCAGATCTGTGCTCCTGACACTTAGAATGACAACAGCAGCAGATGCGTGGAATGATACCAATTTCAAGTTCTTCTGCACATGGAAGTGTTTGGCTCACCATTGTGCCAGGAAGTCTACAGTTCAAAGTTTAAGGTAAATTTATTGTCAAAGTACATATATATCATCAGATAAAACCCTGAAATGTCAAAGAGCATAGTGAACACATTTCCAACCTCACAGTGGAACCCTGGACCAGATACTATTCTTGCCAGTAGGGATGGTGTCAATCCAAACACATGGAGCAGGTTTCTGCTTTTACTACCTACAAGACCACACATTAGGAACATGATGAAATGTACAGTGAGAATGATTAGAAAGTACAGAACGCTACATGATGCGGTTATAACTAGGTTTCCTTTATTCAGTGCAGGTGTGTAACTTCAGCCATTTCATGGGGATGAGCCTGAATTTATTATTATAGACAATAATTTCCCTGCCGCACATATCCTTGCAGAAGACTTCATATTAATCTCTTTATCAATTATGAGGCTGAGGATAGAGGTGTATGCAGCTTCACTCTCTTCCACCCCACCATGTACGTGCTTCTGCTCTCACACACTGAATAGATTTAAATCGACTTACAGTCTGCTTCAGCCAAGCGTGGACATGTAGACTTCAAGGTGCATGGACATCATTTTATAACTCTGGGCAAATGACTAGAAAGAGATGTGATGACCAATTATAGGGCAGCAGTAGTTCTGGTTTCCCCTCTGTGTTTCTAAAATAATGTGTTAGAAATGACTGCACTCCAGGATATAATGTAAAAATACAATGTTGCTTCATGTTAAACAATCTGCTATTGTTGAATACAAAGTCTTAGAAACACACAAACTGCAACTGTGGTTGCTATGTACCATAGTTGAGTTTGCATTGATTTAATCAAATCTGACTTTTAATCCTTTTCAGTGTGTTAGGACAAGATGAGTGCCAGGCAAGTAATAGGAGACTGCACCTTCAGTGACGTGATTACAACAATCCAAGCCCATGACAAATGGCTTTTAGCATGCAAATTGGCACTCACTAACGTACAGTGGCATGCAAAAGTTTGGGCACCCCTGGTCAAAATTTCTGTAACTGTGAATAGCTAAGCGAGTAAAAGATGAACTGATTTCCAAAAGGCATAAAGTTAAAGATGACACATTTCAACCTTTTCTGCAGTATATAGATGTAAACATGTCTGCTACACTAATAAGGGCACTTGTACAGGATGTTGTGGAGATGTCTACATTTTGATGGAAGTGTTCTGATACCTGATATCTGTGAGGGGAAGAAATGTAAATGTAAGTGTATCCGGAAATTGAAAGTTTTGTTATGCTGAGCAAAAATAAATAAATAAATAAGAGATGACACATTTCTTTTAATATTTTAAGCAAGATTACTTTTTTATCTCCATCTTTTACAGTTTCAAAATAACAAACAAGGAAAAGGGCCCAAAGCAAAAGCTTGGGCATCCTGCATGGCAGTACTTAGTAACACCCCCTTTGGCAAGTATCACAGCTTGTAAGTGCTTTCTGTACCCAGCTAAAAGTCCTTCAATTCTTGTTTGGGGGATTTTCGCCCATTCTTCCTTGCAAAAGGCTTCTAGTTCTGTGAGATTCTTGGGCCATCTTGCATGCACTGCTCCCTTGAGGTCTATCCACAGATTTTTGATGATGTTTAGGTCGAGGGACTGCGAGGGTCATGGTAAAACCTTCAGCTTGCGCCTCTTGAGGTAGTCCATTGTGGATTTTGAGGTGTGTTTAGGATCATTATCCTGTTGTAGAAGCCATCCTCTTTTCATCTTCAGCTTTTTTATAGACGGTGTGATGTTTGCTTCCAGAATTTGCTGGTATTTAATTGAATTCATTCTTCCCTCTGCCAGTGAAATGTTCCCCGTGCCACTGGCTGCAACACAAGCCCAAAGCATGATCGATCCACCCCCATGCTTAACAGTTGGAAAGGGGTTCTTTTCATGAAATTCTGCACCCTTTTTTCTCCAAACATACCTTTACTCATTGCAGGCAAAAAGTTCTATTTTAACTTCATCAGTCCACAGGACTTGTTTTCAAAATGCATCAGGCTTGTTTAGATGTTCTTTGGCAAACTTCTGACGCTGAATTTTGTGGTGACGACGCAGGAAAGGTTTTCTTCTGATGACTCTTCCATGAAGGTCATATTTGTGCAGGTGTCGCTGCATAGTAGAACAGTGCACCACCACTCCAGAGTCTGCTAAATCTTCCTGGAGGTCTTTTGCAGGCAAACGGGGGTTTTGATTTGCCTTTCTAGCAATCCTACAAGCAGTTCTCTTGGAAAGTTTTCTTGGTCTTCCAGATCCCAATTTGACCTCCACCGTTCCTGTTAACTGCCATTTCTTTATTAAATTACGAACTGAGGAAATGGCTACCTGAAAACGCTTTGCTATCTTCTTATAGCCTTCCCCTGCTTTGTGGGCATCATTTATTTTAATTTTCAGAGTGCCATGCAGTTACTTAGAGGAGCCCATGGCTGCTGATTGTTGGGACAAGGTTTGAGGAGTCAGGGTATTTATAAAGCTTTGAAATTTGTATCACCTGGCCTTTCCTAATAATGATTGTGAACAAGCCATAGCCCTAACAAGCTAATTAAGGTCTGAGACCTTAGTAAAAGTTATCTGAGAGCTGAATTCTCTTGGGGTGCCCAAACTTTTGTATGGTGCTCCTTCCCTTTTTTTCTCTCTAAAATTATACAAAACAAAAATAATACACTAAACTTGCTTAAAATATTGAAAAAAATGTTTCATCTTTAACTTTATGACTTTTGGAGATCAGTTCATCTTCCACTCACTTAACTATTCACAGTAACAGAAATTTTGACCAGGGGTGCCCAAACTTTTGAAATGCCACTGTACATTGTTACTACCAAGATTATTAGAGGGAAATATTTTTAAAACAAGAGATTAACCAGAGGGAACCCAATTGAACACAGCACTATAAGAATAAACTTACTTGGAACATAACATTTGCTAAAGGGTTTCTCCAAGAACAGGTCTTCGGTTCATTATGTAGAGGCAATAGTGTATGCTCACATTATGGAAAATACTGTACATGCCTGTGCCCTAGTACACAATCTCCCAACACACATTTCTGAGTACTGTTTCAGTGATAATTTTGAAATCAGCTGGGAGATTCGCAGTTTGAAAGTCCCAAAGGAACCATGCAAAAATGCAGTTGCAGTCATCTTTAAAAGACATAGTCATGATCTGTGCGGAAGTTCCTTGGTTTGATATGGCTAAGAACTCCATATGCTGGCTCATGAGTAATTCAACTTTGACCACATAATTCAGCTGCTTTAGAAGGAATCACAATGAGTCATGATGTGCTCACCAGTATATGAATAGATGAGACTATTATAAACACACGAAAATGAAAACACATAATAGCACATAATATACCTAAATAAGGTAGCTATTGTGACTGTAGTCAGAGAAAATTTTTCCTTCAAACCAAAGTCTTCAAGTTATTCTCAGTACAGATAACTACGTTTAAATTTTAGCAGTCTATCAGCCTTATCAGGTTTAGCAATTTAGTTGATGTCTAACAAAGCCTTAATAATATTTATGTAGAAAGAATCTTCACTGAGGACAAGTTGTTCATAGCTTTGTTTCTTTACTGATAATGATAAACTCCAAATGATTACCATCATATGTCTCCTTCATGGTAAGGCTCATTAACAAATTGAGAGAATGATGCCATGAGAGCTGCAGTTTCATAACTGGCTAATAGTGTATCTGATGTCCTCATGGTCACTTCCAAACTGTTCAAAGCAAGGAGTGTGGACACTGGACATGGTCTGGTTAAGCAAGTATAGGTTACATCTGCTGTAATTGAAATTGAAACTCCCAGTGAAGCAATGCAATATGATTAGAGCACCTTCAACAGAAATTGCCAAAGTGGCTTTCAGGTAGGCTGTCTTTACCTCAGTTACACCTTCCTTGACTGGAGCCAAAAGTTTAAGTTTCTTCCCATTACTTTTGAACTTTTAGACATACCTTGAAAGAAAGAATCTCCCTTCACTATCATTGTCAACATGCTCCTTCTTTATTGAGCAAAATGCTTTCACCTCCTGCTCCTGCTATTGCTAAAGGTTTTATAATGCTCATCCTTAAAGAGGGGTGACTTTGAAGGTATGAGACGTGAATTAGCTAAGATAGACTGGCAAATGACACTTAAAGGATTGACGGTGGATATGCAATGGCAAGCATTTAAAGGTTGCATGGATGAACTACAACAATTGTTCATCCCAGTTTGGCAAAAGAATAAATCAAGGAAGGTAGTGCACCCGTGGCTGACAAGAGAAATTAGGGATAGTATCAATTCCAAAGAAGAAGCATACAAATTAGCCAGAGAAAGTGGCTCACCTGAGGACTGGGTGAAATTCAGAGTTCAGCAGAGGAGGACAAAGGGCTTAATTAGGAAGGGGAAAAAAGATTATGAGAGAAAACTGGCAGGGAACATAAAAACGGACTGTAAAAGCTTTTATAGATATGTAAAAAGGAAAAGACTGGTAAAGACAAATGTAGGTCCCCTGCAGACAGAAACAGGTGAATTGATTATGGGGAGCAAGGACATGGCAGACCAATTGAATAATTACTTTGGTTCTGTCTTCACTAAGGAGGACATAAATAATCTTCCAGAAATAGTAAGGGACAGAGGGTCCAGTGAGATGGAGGAACTGAGCGAAATACATGTTAGTAGGGAAGTGGTGTTAGGTAAATTGAAGGGATTGAAGGCAGATAAATCCCCAGGGCCAGATGGTCTGCATCCCAGAGTGCTTAAAGAAGTAGCCCAAGAAATAGTGGATGCATTAGTGATAATTTTTCAAAACTCGTTAGATTCTGGACTAGTTCCTGAGGATTGGAGGGTGGCTAATGTAACCCCACTTTTTAAAAAAGAAGGGAGAGAGAAACCGGGGAATTACAGACTGGTTAGCCTAACGTCGGTGGTGGGGAAACTGCTGGAGTCAGTTATCAAGGATGTGATAACAGCACATTTGGAAAGCGGTGAAAAGATCGGACAAAGTCAGCATGGATTTGTGAAAGGAAAATCATGTCTGACGAATCTCATAGAATTTTTTGAGGATGTAACTAGTAGAGTGGATAGGGGAGAACCAGTGGATGTGGTATATTTGGATTTTCAAAAGGCTTTTGACAAGGTCCCACACAGGAGATTAGTGTGCAAACTTAAAGCACACGGTATTGGGGGTAAGGTATTGGTGTGGGTGGAGAATTGGTTAGCAGACAGGAAGCAAAGAGTGGGAATAAACGGGACCTTTTCAGAATGGCAGGCGGTGACTAGTGGGGTACCGCAAGGCTCAGTGCTGGGACCCCAGTTGTTTACAATATATATTAATGACTTGGATGAGGGAATTAAATGCAGCATCTCCAAGTTTGCGGATGACACGAAGCTGGGTGGCAGTGTTAGCAGTGAGGAGGATGCTAAGAGGATGCAGGGTGACTTGGATAGGTTGGGTGAGTGGGCAAATTCATGGCAGATGCAATTTAATGTGGATAAATGTGAAGTTATCCACTTTGGTGGCAAAAATAGGAAAACAGATTATTATCTGAATGGTGGCCGATTAGGAAAAGGGGAGGTGCAACGAGACCTGGGTGTTATTATACACCAGTCATTGAAAGTGGGCATGCAGGTACAGCAGGCGGTGAAAAAGGCGAATGGTATGCTGGCATTTATAGCAAGAGGATTCGAGTACAGGAGCAGGGAGGTGCTACTGCAGTTGTACAAGGCCTTGGTGAGACCACACCTGGAGTATTGTGTGCAGTTTTGGTCCCCTAACCTGAGGAAAGACATCTTTGCCATAGAGGGAGTACAAAGAAGGTTCACCAGATTGATTCCTGGGATGGCAGGACTTTCATATGAAGAAAGACTGGATGAATTGGGCTTGTACTCGTTGGAATTTAGAAGATTGAGGGGGGATCTGATTGAAACGTATAAGATCCTAAAGGGATTGGACAGGCTAGATGCAGGAAGATTGTTCCCGATGTTGGGGAAGTCCAGAACGAGGGGTCACAGTTTGAGGATAGAGGGGAAGCCTTTTAGGACCGAGATTAGGAAAAACTTCTTCACACAGAGAGTGGTGAATCTGTGGAATTCTCTGCCACAGGAAACTGTTGAGGCCAGTTCATTGGCTATATTTAAGAGGGAGTTAGATATGGCCCTTGTGGCTACGGGGGTCAGGGGGTATGGAGGGAAGGCTGGGCGGGGTTCTGAGTTGGATGATCAGCCATGATCATAATAAATGGCGGTGCAGGCTCGAAGGGCCGAATGGCCTACTCCTGCACCTATTTTCTATGTTTCTATGTTTCTATCCACACATTAAGGTTGAGAAGCCACTATTTCTGCCTGTTCTTGCCCCACGGAACTTATCTCCCTATACCTTGACTCCATCCCGTCTCCATTTCTCCAGTCCCTTTCCACCTATATCTGGGACATCTCACCAGCCCTCCAGCATTTGGAAAAGTTCTAATTCCCCAGCCCCAACTCACTTTCACTACACAGTCTTCATACACCTTAATTCTTCCATCAGGAAGGTCTAAAAGCTTCTTTCTACAACTACCCAGACAGAACAGAGATAGAGTTCCCCTTGTCTTTACCTTCCACCCTATGACCCTCAGCATCCACTATACCATCCTTCATTGTTTCTGCCAGCTGCAACATGCATCTCCTCCAACCCTGATTACTGCATTCAGTACTTCCAGTGTGGCCTCCTCTACATCAGTGAGACCAAACACAAACTGGGTGACCAATTCACAAAACACTTTCGCTCAGTCTGCAATGGGCATCCCAAGCTCTCATCTGCAGACCGTTTCAAACTCCTGCCCATTCCCACAATAGCTTGTCCATCTCTACTGCCAAGATGAAGCCCTACGCAAACAGGAGGAGCACCAACTTCTGCCGGGATAATTTATAATCCACCAGCACGAATACCATATTTTCCAGTTTTTGGTACCTTCCCCTTCTTTTGTCGTCATCTCTTTCCTCCTTCCCCTTCCAATCCTCCAGTTCTCATTTTTGGTCCACTTTCCTATCCCCCAGCCTCTCCATCACCCATCTTTATCCCCTTCCTTCTCCTGGCTCCATCCATCCACTTCACACACAGGTTTCCATCCACTCCCATCTGGTTCTAACTGTCTTTCACCTCTCCCTTCTCCTCTAATGGTTCCCATTCTCATCTACTTATCCAAATCCAGCTTTGTGTTTTGTGTTCTTGCTCAGCTTCCTCCAGGAGGTGTCCCCGATCTACATCTCCTCTCCCTCATCTTGCTCCATCTTTCCCCTCCCCCCTTTTCATCTCTTTTTGATTGTCTCCATTTATCACTCACCAGCCAGAGTCTTCCAACTCCACACTCCATCAACTTAGAATCCTTTCATTCCACCCCCTTTTCCCTTGCTCTACTGGCCATCTCATCTCCCCACTCTCAGTCCTGATGAATAGTTTCAACCCAAAACATTAACAATCCCTTTCATCCCACAGATCTTGCTCAACCCACTAAGTTCTTCCTGCAGATTGTGTGTTCCTTCAGATTTCAGCATCTGCAGTTTCTTGTGCCTGAGAATAAATGCATCATGCAAGCTCCCCAGAAACAAAGCACAGCATCAACCTTGAGAAACTTCTTCTCATGCTTATAGACAAGTTGGCCATTAAGGTAGTGATTGATCAAGTGAATGAAGTAGAGATCCAGCTTCAGTTAGGGAGCCACAAGCCACCAATTCAGCAGCAATTCACACTCTGTGAACCTTTAGAAAGTTCAAAAACCTTGTAAATCTACATGTCTGTTCCAAATAATAGTTTCTGCTCCAGGTAAAAGAGAGAACATTGGTGGTCCAACAGCAGTTCTGCGCTGCACATTGGGAGAGATAACAAAGTTCACCTGCCACAGCCTGGAACCATCCAGTGGGTAGGCAGTTTAGAATGAACTGCAGCCTTTGCCTTCGTAGGCTGAGCAGTTCACACGTGGGCGAGTGTAGCAAGAGCTGTCTCAAGAAGATTACCGATCAGTACTGCCTTTGAAAAGAGCTTTCCAGCTTTGCTCCTAGAGTAGAAGTGTAATCCCAGGTATTTCCAGGGGTATACAGTCTTCAGTCCTTCTATCCAGTTCTCCTCTCTCTAAATTTTGACTGCCTAGGATAACTCGCCTCTAGCCATGCAGCACATCCAGTGGCACAGTCTCTGAAGTAGTCAAACTGATAACTGGAAACTTGACACTGCAGCCGATCAAAAGCTGTTTTCTAAGATCAATTCCTATTTGATCTATTTTAATGCTGCCCATCAGGAATATTAAAAAAAAACCTTCCTTTGTTTCTCCTGTGAGATCTTTGGAAAGGTATTGGATGATGACATGGTTTACAGAACCATGCACCTTCTGTTTAGTATTAGTAGAGCACACATGATAATTTAGAAATGGTGCATGGGCAAAGATTATAAATGGTTATATCTATGACTGCAGATCAGGATCCAATAGGTGAAAATCCAAAAATCTCCAGATACTAGGAAACTGAAATAAGAATAAAATGTTGTTAAAACGTCAATGTATCCTGAAGTTTTAAAAAATGCTTTAAATACTCTGCAAGTCAAACAGCATCTGTGGAGAGGGAATCAGAGTTAACATTTCAGATCAATGACCCTTCATTATGTTGCCACAGATGCTGCCTGACCTGCAGTGTATTTAAAGCATTTTTTTTTAAACTTCCGGATACATTAGATATTTGTTAATGTATTTGATGAGTTTCACACACTATGCAGCTTGCTAAAAATAAATTACTATTTTGCAATAGTTAGAATTCTGAAAAAGGGAATATTCTATTAATCTTTGCTGCAGCAACTATAAATGATTTTTTAAATCCCCAACGCTAGGCTAAAAATACTTAAAGTCCCTTTATAGGCTTGAAGTAGTGAGCCAAGCTATGTTTTCAAAGGAAACGTACTGAAAGCAGAGCAGATTCGTTTTTATGAATTGCTTCTTGAACTTGAACCAACATTGCATGGTGCCTTTATTGCCCATTTCTTAATGACTGGTATAGTTCTTCTTCGTTTTATTTTGAAACAGATCCCCAATTCAAAAATATGATATCATCTTGATTTCATATTTCTTTGAGGATATTGGAAGGACAGTTGGAAAGACAGGTAGAGTGCTGAAAGATGGAATTTAATCCAGACAATTGTGAGGTAATGCATTTGACGAGGAGAAGATGGTGACACAACGGAGCGCACATGGACTCTCCGGTGAATGACATGTGTAATCTGTCAAGTAGGGGACCGTGCACAATTTTGATTTGATGGAGACAGGCGTGACAGTACGGAGGAACATCTGGAGAAACTTCTGAAATGCCAGCTTCACTGCCGCTGCTACTGTGTGGTAACCGGAATCTCCGGAGCAGAAGGCCCCCAATCCTCAGCTTTGCTTGTTTCAGCGGCCGGGGCTAGGTCAAAGGCACTCGGGAGGCTGTATTGGGGGGCTGGTCGGAGGCTCGAAGTTTTCGATGGACGGACTCGGTGTTGGCTGCTTCCAAGGCATCGGCAGTTGTCAGTGCCTTGGAAGTTTATGGCAGGGAGTTTCTCCCTTTGCCGCTTGCTATTGGGGACTTGGGAGTCGATCGAGACTTGAGACTTTTTCTTACCATGCCCATGGTCTGTTCTTTATCAAATTATGGTACTGTTTTGCACTGCTGTAACTATATGCTATAATTATGTGGTTTTGTCAGTGTTAGTCTTTGGTTTGTCCTGTTTTCTGTGATATCACTCTGGAGGAACATTGTATCATTTCTTAATGCATGTATGCATTTCTAAATGACAATAAAAGAGGACTGAGTGTTCTCATAATCTAAATACTAACAAGACATACAAGTTAACCAGCAGAAACTTCAGGAGTGTTGATATACAGGAGGACCTTGGGCTGCATGTAGCTAAGGTAGGGAAGAAAGTATTCAGCATGCTCGGTTTCATGGACCAAGAAACTGAGTATAAGACTTGGGATGCTATGCTGCATTTGTTCAAACATTGGTCAGGCCTCACTTGGAGTGTTGTGCAGAGCTCTGGTCAAGAAGCTACAAGGTGGATGTGGTAGCATCAGGAAGAATGCAGAAGAGATTCATCAGGATGTTACACCTAGAATGGAGGGCTGTGGCTGTGGTTATATGGAGAGTTTAAATAGACTGGGTTTATTCTCACTAAAAACTCAGCTGAGGAATGTTTATAAGATGACGGGGGGCATAGACTTAGTCAAAATCTTCTTAGGGCGGAGGAATCTTCAACTAGAAGACACATGTTAAAGATGAGAGAGGAAAAATTTAAAGATCTTAGGAGCAAGTATTTCCATTCAGAGGATGGAGGTTAGATAAGTAAACTAACAGAAGAAACAGTAGAGCCAGATGCTATAACAATGGTTAGATGGCATTTAGGCAGGTACTTGCATTGGAAAGGAGTAGAAGGATACAAGTCTAATCCAGGCAAATGGAATTTGCCTAGAGAGGCATCACAGTCAACATGGACAAGGTGGGCAGAAGGGTCCATTCCTACACTGCACAATTCTATAACTCAAAAGACAGATTCATCATCTATCGAATTATTGTTGTGTTACTTTTTTAAAAATTCTGCATTCAATCTCCAAGATGTATTACAAAAGACAAAGTAGACCTTTTAATATAAATGAAATGGGAGCCTAGACTAGTAACAAAGCTATTAAAATAATTATTCTATAATTGCATATTTGCAAAACACACATGCACACAGAAAGGTGAGAAAAGGAGAAGTATTTCTTTCAACCTAGCAAAATGAGTGAGATTATATGAGTGGAATAATTCAGTAATGTTTAACCTTGGTTAACTCCTACTTACCAGTGTCCATAGGACATAGATGGTAAAAAGTGCCACAGTGAGTGCAATAAGTCCAACTGCTTCTAGACGGCTGTTGAATTGTAGATGATCCTGTGCCCCTCGCAAACAAAGCCAGCCAGAGATTGCTGCTAATGGAGTGATGAAAAGAAAGCAAATCATGTCACAAAACAATGTCCTCTTCTCATTCCTTGGACCTGGATCTCTCAGCCACTGGAAAACAGAAGAGCTTCATTACCTACCAAATATGTACAAGTCACATGCAAGATTCCTGATCTGTAATAATAGGGTAGATGGCAAAAAAACTTAAAGAAAAGCATAAATCTGTGGTTTGAGTTCATGATTTAGTCACAGGTAAAAAGCTAAATAAACCTGTCATAAAATATGCCACAAATTGAATTATTGATAGCTTTCAATCAGCACAATTTCTTCTAACATTGGTGTCATGTCCAAAAAACTGAATTGTTATTATCTCCGTAATTCAAGATTTGCGGTTCAAGAGAGCTTAATAATAAAAATTTCAGACCTTAAAATGAGCGGAGAAGAATGAATTTCTACCTACTCATGAAATACCATGCAACAATTTGGCTTCAACTCAAAGGATATAAATTGGTGTGATGTGGTTACACAAATTCCTCCAGCTTAAGTAGGTTTGTTGTAGCCTTGGTGATCTCGTCAATAAGTGGGGAAGTGCCAAACCACTGTCATGCATGTTAGCATTAATTTTGTTTAGTCTTTAAAGCCTGATAAACTTCATAAAAATCTCTCAGAGGTGAAATTTATCATCAAATTTGAATGTACAGTAAAACCAGTAAAAAAGAATTGAGACATAAATTTCAAATACTGGTACAATAATGAACCAGATCATCGTTATCCTAAACCTACCTCCCTCAAAGGTCTAGGCTTTCGCTCAACCAGAAACTCAGTCTGGCATAGTTCACAGAAGCTGGTATTAGAAGATGAAAGCCATCGCTCTAGGCAGGTTTTGTGAACTGCTCCAAGTGTTCCAGTGCAACCACAAGGTGAAAGCAAAATTTCCAGGTTGTTGCCTTCATGACATATCCGGCAGATTGGTCCATCACTGGAAACAAACAAATATATTTTACTATGACATGCTTTTTAAAAAGCGTGTTGCTTTCTATTGCAAAGTATGCAGTAGACAGAACCAAATACAGTATCTACCTAACCAATTTTATGAAATGAAGTTCCAAGCTAAGTGTTCTAAGCTGTAACATAATCTTATGTTCTGAAAAGGTTTATTAACTGCCTAAACTTCACAAGTACACTTAACATTCTCCACTAAATTACAATGTCTTTATTCCCGTCCATGCGAGATATTGACAAGGACAAACTTGGTCAGCAAAAGGCAAGAAACAAATATTTGACAGAATATCAAAATGTATCATTTCTCATATAAACGCCCCTTTAAAAGTTACAATAAAATCTGAAAGGACCAGCATGAAGTGAGACACCAGATTTTGTTCTTTCCAAATCCTTCCCCACCCTTTTCTGATGCCTAAAGCTAGTGTGTTTTCTTTCTCATTGCTGATGAAGAGTCCTGGTTTTGATTGTTCACTGTTTCTCTTTCCATAGATGCTGCCTGACCTGTTGAGTTTTTCCAGATTTTTAGCTTTTAAAGATATTGCTTTACTGGTTAATTACATTCAATGTGGTCTTCCCTGTACTACCACAATTAAAATATTGGTGGCATCTTTTGTTATGAATGAATGCAGCTTCTAAATTCGAGTGCAAATGTAAAGGTTAGATCCCACAGCATTCAAATTTCAGCCCAATTTGTAGCAAGTCTGTGCAAACCATAAGAAAAGCATCACATCTTCCTGAAGTAAAACAATACAATTTAGTATGAAAAAAACACCCACTAGCCAACTGCAAAATGCATCCAGAGTGCTTGCCAAGCGGGAATGTTTACAGCTGTAATTGTATAATAAATTCAGCTGTGTTCAAATTTTGGTCATTTTTAGTCAAAAAAAAAGAATTAAAAATGATAAATTTCACTTTCTATAGCTGTTCACAACAAAGTCTGGAATTAATTTTGGTACTACACAACAAAATATTAAAATAAATTAGAGGTATTGATTGTAAAACTGGAGGATTTTAAAACCTGTCTCCAAATCTCACCAGGACCTCCAGCTATTTCTTAAGATTTCTTTACCCTTGCAGTTCCGATCTCTGTATAACCTACAATTCTCTCTATTCCTTCGTCGGGTGACTGTACTCTTAACTCTGAAAGTCCATCCCTAAGCCCTTCTCCTATAAAATACATTTTAATGCTATCTCTTTGGAGCTTTTTAACTGGATCAGGAAAACACTGTGCAATATTTTATGTAAAATACAAATGGATTTTGCAATGACTAAAAGAAATTTAATCCCACATTTAGCCTTGCTAAGAGAAAAAAAATCAAGGTTGTGGCAATACACAAAATGCTGGAGGAACTCAACAGGTCTTGCAGCCTCTATGGAGAGGAATAAACAGTCGATGTTTCAGGTTGCGACCCTTCATCAGACTCCTGGTGATAAAAACCTTCATCCTGATAAAGGGTCTCTGGATTTTCAGCATCTGCAGTAGAAACTGATGGAAACTAAGTAAGAGCTCATGAGCAGAAACCATTCAGATCAATCAATATGTATCCATAAAACATTTATTTAAAAGAATATTACGGAATTTCTTTCATATGTTGATCATTGCTCCTCTAGCTGTAGTTGTTGTTAAAAAAATATGAAAGTTAAAATGCACTAGCATGATTATACATTCCTCTATCTAGCTACCTTTCCAAAGTTTCAGTGCAAAACCAGAAAAGATCCCAAGTGACACAAGCCAACTCTCTTCTCTGATATTCCACTACAGACCCACCATCCTGTGGAGAAAAAAAATCGATCTCCCCCTCCTCTCCACACCTTTCCCAAATCAAATCCTGTTACAATTGATCAATGTAGATAAAATGTACATACCTAGAAAAATCAGTTAATAATGTAAGGGGTTTGGAAATTCTGATTGTATTCCAATCTTCAATGCGGAGGTCAGAAAATGAGGCAGAAGTTGAGATAGTTCTCTCAACATGTTCTTGAAATGCCTCGACTTCTTTCTCAATACTTGAGACTAGACCATAAAGGATGTTATGAATTCAAATATCTGTATCTTTCAGGAGATTAAATATCTGGACCTTAGCTGACAGCTCCACCAGAAAATGAAAATGGCCATAATTTGTGTTTTTCCAGGACTATTCTTCCTCCTTGGGAGTTGCATGATTCCTCATTATGCTGCTGAAATCTCTGTGGGATATGCTTTTGATGAGTCCTGCCAAAAGTCGGCTGCATAAGTATGAAGATAACCATGAGTTCTGCCCTCATAAACCTCTACAAGCACAGTAGGCTTTCCAACAACTAAAGCACGAGTTTACCTCATCAACAAACCAACTCATAGTCCAATTACAAAAGATACAATCTCGCCATCAGAATGCGAAGTTGCTTTGCTCCTAGACTTCCAAACTATCGTGGCTAAGCATCCTCCTATTGTGCTTCCTGTAAGGATTCCATTCCTTTTTCCCCACTTCCACTATCTTCACTGTATTTGCTGCAATGAGACTTTTCACACAGGCCTCTTTGTAATGTCTTTCTTTCTCCCAGACTATGACTTCCCCTTAGCCACAGAGGGAAGTATGGAGTCCTTGGTCTCATTTTATCTATTTCACACGTTTCAGCTCTCATCCTCTATCTTCCTGACCTCTAGTCCTCACCTTTCAGCAGCTTCAGCATTCAACAGACCATCCTTTTCCATATCTGTCAGCTCTAGCAAGATTCCACCACCAGACAATCTGCTTCCCCCTCCTATTTTGGCATCTCAAAAACTCCATTCCCTTTGCCACTCTCAAATTCACTCTATCATACGTCCTCATTAACCACTCACTGTCCAGTGGGATTTCCTCACGCAACCACAGAAGATGTAACACCTGTTATTTTGTTTTTTTCTTTTTTCACCATCCAGGAACCCAAGTCGTCTTGTCAAATGAGGTAGCAATTCATTAGCAAATCTACCAATCCAGAGTACTGCCTTGTGATTTCCTCTAGATTATAGGAACCAAATACTGTTGGATATCTATTTTATGCTGCACCTGCATTCAGTCTGTTTAGGCAATCCTAAGCTCTTTCATTTTCCAGCCCACTGTCATTCTGATCTATCTGTGAACCACTGGTACTGCTAGAACGAGGCCCACAAGAGGCTTAAAGAATCAGAATCAGGTTTAATATCACTAGCATATGCCATGAGATTTGTTGTTTTATGGCACCAGTACAGTGAAATACATAATAATAAAACATAAATTACAATATTTTTCAAAATTAAATTAAATAAGTAGTGCAAAAAGAGAGGGAAAAATAGTGAGGTAGTGTTCATGGACTCATTGTCCATTCAGAAATCTGATGCGAAGGAGAAGCTGTTCCTGAAATGCTGAGTATGCGTCTCTAGGCTGCTGCATCTCCTCCTAAATAATAGCAATGAGAAGAAGGCTGTCCTGGGTAATCGGGGTCCTTATTAATGGATGCTGCCTTTTTGAGGCATTGCCTTTTGAAGGTCTCCTCAATGCTGGGCAGGCTAGTGCCCATGATGGAGCTGGCTGAGCTTACAAATTTCTGCAGCTTTTTCCAATGCTGTGCAATGGCTCATCCATACCAGACCGAGATGCAACCCATTAGAATGCTCTCCACAGCACACCTGCAGAAATTTGCGAGCGTCTTTGGTGACATATCAAATCTCCTCAAACTCCTACTAAAATATAGAAGCTGTCATGCCTTCTTTGTAATTGCATCAATATGTTGGGCCCATGATAGATCTTCAGAGATGTTGACACCCAGGAACTTGAAACTGTTCACTCTTTCCACTGCTGATCCCTCAATAAGGACTGATGTATGTACCTTTAACTTCCCTTTCCTGGAGTCCACAATTCATTCCTTGGCCTTACTGACACCAGCAAGGTTGAGTGCTGTCACAACAAGGTTGTGACAGCACTCAACCAGCTGATCTATCTCACTCTTGTATGCCTCCTCGTCACCATCTGAAATTCTGCCAACAGTAGATGTGTCATTGGCAAATTTATAGATGGTGTTTGAGCTGTGACTAGCTATACAGTCGTGGGTGTAGAAAGAGTAGAGCAGTGGGCTAAGCAGGCATCCTTGAGGTGTACCAGTGTTGCACAAGGAGGATATGCCATTTCCAATCTGCACAGACTGTGGTCTCCCAGTGGGGAAGTCAACAATCCAGTTGCAAAGGGAGGTACAAGGCTCTGGTTTTGGAGCTTTTTGACTAGAGCTAAGGGTATAATTGTGTTGAGCAGTAATCAATAAACAGCAGCCTGATGTACCTAAGTATTACTCTTGTCCAGATCCAAGGCAGAATGGAGAGCCATTGAGATTTCATTCACCTATTGTGGTGAAGCAAGTTGCAGCAGGTCCATGTCCTTGCTTATGCAGTAGTTGATTCTAGCCATGACCAACCCCTCAAAACACATCATTACAGTAGATGTAAGTGCCACTGGGCAACAGTAATTGAGACAGCTCACCCTGCTCTTCTTGGGCTTTGGAATGATTGTTGCTCTTTTGAAGTATGTGGGAACCCCTGACTGCAGCAGTGAGAGATTAAAGATGTCCTTGAACACTCCCACTGGTTAGTTAGCACAGGTTTTCAGAGTGCTACCAGGTAAACCATCAGGACCTGACACCTTGTGAGGGTTCACCATCTTGAAAGACATTCTGACGTCAGCCTTCAAGATAGAGATCACAGAGTCACTACATGCTGTAGGGATTCGCACCTGTGTAGTTTTATTCTCCCTTTCGAAGTGTTCCTAAAAGGTGTTGATCTTATCCGGGAGTGAAGCATCACAACCATTCACAATGTTAGGTTTTGCTTTGTAGGAAGTAATGACCTGCGACCCCTGCTAGAGTTGATGTGCATCCAATTCTGTTTCTAACCTCAATCAGAATTTTTTTTGCTCTTAAAATAGCCTTCTGTAGGTTGTATCTGGTCATCTTGTATAGTTCTGGATCACTAGTCATGAATACCACAGATCTGACCCTCAGCAGATTACAAATCTCCTGTTTCATCTGTGGCTTTTGGCTTGGGTATGTCTGGTATGTTCTCAAAGCCACATACTCACCCACACAGGTCTTGATGAAGTTGGTGACAACTGTGGCATGTTCATTCAGATTCGAAGATGAATCCCTGAATATTGTCCAGTCCACCAACTCAAAGCAGTCCTGTAAGCACTCCTCTGTCTCCCTTGATCATACCTTCTTGGTCCTCATCACTGGTGCTACTATCTCTGCCTTTATGCTGGGAATAAAAGTACAGCCAGGCAATCAGACTTTCCAAAGTGTGGGTGTGGGACGGCACGGTAAGCATTCTTGACTGTGGTGTAACAGTGGTCAAGTGTGTTGACTCCTCCGGTTCCATTGGTGATACGTTGGTGGTAATTGTTCAGAGACTTCTTCAAGCTAACCTTGTTGAAATCCTCTGCAATGATAGGGAAGGCATCAGGATACACTGTTTCATGCCTGCAGATTACTGTGCTCAGCTCCTCCAGTGCCTGACTGACATTGCCTGAAGTGGAATGTACACTGCTACCATTATGATGGAAGAAAACTGAGGTGGAATGTACACTGCTACCAGGATGATGGCAGAAAATCTCTTGGCAGATAAAAACAGTAACATTTAATTGTTAGATGCTCCAGGTCAGATGAGCAGGACTAAGACAGAACCGCCATGTCTGTGTACCACAATGAGTTAAATGTAAAGCATACTTGAGCTCCTCTACTTTTAAAAGACTGAGCTGTCCTGTCTTTGGGGAGAAAGGTGAAGCCATTGGGGTGCAGTGCTGCATCCAAAATGGCAGGGGAAAGCCATGATTCTGTAAAGCAAAGTACACAACAGTTCCTAATGTCCCTCTGCTATAGTAATCTTACTCTGAGATCTTCAGTTTTATTTTCCACAGGCTGTACATTTGAGAGCAGGATAGCTAGAAGTGGAGGTCTCAGGCCTCAGTGTTTCAATCATGTCCAGCGCGCTGTCCCCACTTCGTTTTTTTTTAAAAAGGGGGAACTGCATTCGCGACCTGAGTCTGCAGTCCGGGATCCATCGATTTTGAATATTGATAGATTTTTTAAAACGTCTTAAAATGATGCTGCTTACTGAAATACCCGTGGCTGTGACTACAGATTTAAGCTGTAGTAGTCCTAAATGGGAATATCTGATGATTCCCACAGAAACTGCATGCAAAGAGTAGCCATTTATCTGATCTGAACTCATCCTCTGTACCTAAAAAGACCAAGGTAACATGTCTGAACGATGGGGTCCGTCGCACTCACCTCAATAATAAGCAAATGCTTTGAGAGGCTGATCAAGGACTACATCTGCAGCATGCTGCCACCCACACTGGACCCCCTACAATTCACCTACTAACACAACCGATTGACAGATGACGCAATAGCCACAGCTCTACACACCAGCCTTACACATCTGGAGAAGAAGGATGCTTATGTGAGAATACTGTTTTTGGACTACAGTTCAACATTCAACACCAGAATTCCCTCCAGACTCGACAAGAACCTCAGACACCTTGGCCTTCACCCTTCCTTGTGCAGCTGGATCCTGGACTTCCAGTCAGATTGCTGGCAGGTGGCAAGAGTGCACTCCCTCACCTCTGCCCCTCTGACCCTCAAAACAGGTGCCCCTCAGGGCTGTGTTCTAAGCCCCCTCCTTTACTCTCTGTATACCCATGACTGTGTCACCACCCACAGTTCTAATCTGCTGATTAAATTTGCTGACAATACTACATTGATTAGTCTAATCTCAAATAATAATGAGGCAGCCTACAGAGAAGAAGTCATCACTCTGACACAGTGGTGTCAAGAAAAGAACCTTTCCCTCAATGTCACAAAAACAAAGGAGTTGGTTGTGGACTACAGAAGGAATGGAGACAGGCTAATCCTTATTGGCATCAATGGATCTAGGGCTGAGAGGATGAACAGCTTTAAGATCCTCGGCATACACATCACTGAGGATCTCACATGGTCTGTACATACTGGCTGTGTGGTGAAAAAAGCACATCTCAGACGGTTGAAGAAGTTTGGTATGGGTCCCCAAATTCTAAGAACTTTCTACAGGGGCACAATTGAGAGCATCCTGACTAGCTGCATCACTGGGAACTGTACTTCCTTCAATCGCAGGACTCTGCAGACAGTGCTGTGGACAGCCCAGCTCATCTGTAGATGTGAACTTCCCACTATTCAGGACATTTACAAAGACAGGTGTGAGAAAAGGGCCTGAAGGATCACTGGGGACCTGAGTCACCCCAACCACAAACTGTTCCAGCTGCTACCATCCGGGAAACAGTACCGCAGCATAAAAACCAAGATCAACAAGCTCCGGGACAGCTTCTTCAGACTGATTAATTCACACTGATACAATTGTATTTCTATGCTATATTGACAGTCCTGTTGTACATACTATTTATTACAAATTACTATAAATTGCACATTGCACATTTAGATGGAGACGTAACGTAAAGATTTTTACTTCTCATGTATGTGAAGGATGTAGGTAATAAAGTCAATTCAATTCAGTTCATCTATTAAATTTTTACCTCTCTTCATTAACACCTGCTGACCTGCTACTCACAACACACTACATTTCTTTGTCACCCTCTCTCCCATTGAAATTCATCCTAACTGCAATCCTAGCCCCACCCAATCACAGAAATTCCCTTTTTACTTTTAATCCTTTACCCAGGTTCTCTGTAAGGAATTGAGACCAGCATAGATCCATGATGATCATTTTGAATGTGAGACAATCTTGAGGGGCCTGATGGCCTACTCCTGCTCCCATTTTCTCATGTTCTTGTATCTAAAAAACTTATTTAAAAATTCCTCCCCCATTTCTGAAGAAGGGTCTCCAATTTGAAACCCAACTCTGTGCCACAGGTGCTGCATGATTTGCTGAGGATGTCTAGCATTTTTTGTTTCTATGACATAGTTGACCCTGGTTTGCAAAGAAGATCTCAAGCCAACATGTTAATTTGGTCTCCAGGTAAACTGCACAGAAAGAAGTTCCAGACAGAAAAAGTTAATTTACCTATAAAGCTGCTAAACATAACACTTCTGTTCTGTCGTACTGTGAAATGGCAAGAACAAATAGAGAGAAATGTATTCCCATTTTTTGGCGGCGCACGTTCACTTACCTTTGTGTACTTAGAGCCTTCACCACAGTTGACAGGAGACGGCCATTTTTTGCTGTCACTTGCGTGATGTACTGAGGCCGACCCACATCAGCTGTTGCTACCGTCTTAGAAAAGGCAGCACTGGCAGCACAATCACAGAGAGAACCAGGGAGATGACAGCAGTCACCCGTTGTCATGGCAACAATGAGTAAATGCCACTGGGACAGACTCCCACTTTCACGCGTCTAAAAAACAGAATTTATAAACCATGATATTCTAAATTGATTTATCCCAACCACAAGCCTTATTAAAACTAATGGTGAAGACATTCAATAAAAGATCATAATTACCATCACATCCATGTGTTAAGGTTTCTTGGAAGGTGTCTAAGAAGCATTTAAACAGATATATGAACAGGCAGGGAATAGAGAGAGAGAAACCACATGCAGGCGGATAAGCAATTTAACTTGGCATCACAGTCAGCACATATATTGTGGGCCAAAGGGTCTGTTCCTGTGCCTCACTGTTCTGTGTTCTATATACGTATGTTGTCTCTGTAGATCATGAGTACTAAGAACCCTCATCTTGTCCTGCCTTGAAATATGTCACACTATTGTTTGTGTTAACATTACAATAAATACCACTTAAAAACCCACTTGATCAGCTCTCTTTTAGAGAACACTAAATATTATAAGACAATTTTTTGGAATAAAGGCAGTTGTAAATTTAGCACCAATCAAAAAGATTTTTCAATCATCTAAAATTGATTGGATTAGACAAATGTTCAATAATGGCAATGCAATCATACTGAGGGAATAAAAGGATTTAATCATCATGTGTACTCACAATACCAAATTTACAAAAGTAACAGAATGCATGTTTTTTTTAAGAATGTTATGTCCAAGAATCAATGATCAACAGCCATTTTAGATCAGGTATAAGAAACAAGGGGTGGCAGGGTGGAGATATGTCTCTACCAAAGGAGGTGTAAGGCTCTCCTTCCATCCACTAGCCTGCAGGTCACCTTTGGGTAAGGTGTAGCACCTGCTTAGCCCCATAATCAGGGTCACTGAAACCGTGGGAGCTGGTGGTGGAAGTTCATATGAGCAGCTGGTGCATATAACAAGTCCTGGTTATGTGACCACTGATGCTAGGCAGACAATCTCTGAAGAATACTGATAATGGCTGGGCTCACCCGTCTTGTAAAGACACTGCCTAGAAGGCAGCAATGATAAACCACCTCTGTAGAAAAATTTGTAAAGAACAATAATTGTCATAAAAAAACCACAATCGAGACACGGCACATAATGAACAAACGAAGCAAAATACAAACTGCTGGAGGAACTCAGCTCTGGATTCCAGTGTGTCCATTTTAGTGCTAGTATTGTGTTACATAGCTGGCTGGTGGTGTAGTGGCATCAGCCCCGGACTTCGGAGCGAAGGCTCCCAAGTTCGAATCTAGCTGGCTCCCTTGCACGCTTTCCATCTGTGCTGGGTTGAGCGTCGAGCTAGCAACTCGGCCTCATAAAAATAAGAAAGCATGCTAAAAAAGCACCGTCACGACAGCGTCCTGATGACTCCACTCGGAGTTAAGGCCTTTTTTCTTCTTCTTCATTGTGTTACATGACAGGACAGGACAATAATTAATCATATTAAAAGAACATTCTAAAATAGGTGATCAGATTTGATAGACTATCAAAAAGTTTTATGAAAATTATTGTTAAGTCTTGCTTTAGACAAATTAAATAGCCATTTACAATATGTTAGTTGCAAGATGGCTTGGGAAATGAGAATACAAGACAGGACAGGAATAACTGCAAACATCTGACAAGATCCCACATGGGAAGTCAAGAAGTTCAGTCACTAGGCATTCAGGATGAGGTAGTAAATTGGATTGGACATTGGTTGCCTCTCTGACTGGAGGCCCGTGAGTAGTAGTGTGTTGCGGGGATCAGTGCAGAGTCCATTGTTGTTTGTCATCTCTATCAGTGATCTGGATGAGAATATGGTAAACTGAATCAGCAAATTTGCAGATGACAATGAGATTTGAGGACGGTGAGGAAGACTATCAAAGTTGCAGCAGGATCTGGACCAGCTGGAAAAATGGGCTTAAAAATGGCAGATGGAATTCAATGCAGACAAATGAGAAGTATTGCACTTTAGAAGGACAAATCAGGGTAGGACTTATACATTGAGAGGTAGGGCACTGAGGAGTGCAGTAGAACAGAGGGATCTGGGCATACAGATCTTAATTCCTTGAAAGTGTTGTAGATAGGGTTGTAAACAGAGTTTTTGGCACATTGTCTATCATAAGTGTAAGCACTGAGTACAGGAGTTAGGATGTTATGTTGAAGTGGTATAAGGCGTTGGTGAGCCCTAACTTGGGAGTATTGCATCCAGTTCTGGTCACCAACTGTACCTACAGGAAATATATCACTAACAACACACACAAAATGCTAAAGGAACTCAGCAAGTCAGGCAGAATCTATCAAAATGAATATACAGTCGGTGTTTCAGGCCAAGACACCTAAGATTGAAAGAATGCAGAGAAAATTTACAAGAATGTTGCCTAGAGGACCTGAGTTATAAGAAAAGGTTGAACAGGTGAGGACTTTATTCACTAGAACACAGGAGAATGAGGTATACAAAATTATGAGGGATAAAGACAGGGTAACTGCAAGCAGGCTTTTCCCATTGACATAAGGTGAGACCAGATCTTGAGGTCATGGGTTAAGGGTAAAAGGTAAAATGTTTTAAGGGGAACATTAGGGGGAACTTCTTCACTCAGAGGGTGATGAGTATGTAGAATGAGCTGCCAGCAGAAGTGCTTGATGCAGATTTGATTTCAACATCTAAGAGAAGTTTGGAGTGGTACGTGGATGAGAGGGGTATGGAGGGCTATGGTCCGGTGCAGGTCGATGGGACTAGGCAGAATAATAGTTCAGCGGGGACTAGATGGGCCAAAGGGCCTGTTTCTGTGCAGTATGACTATGACACTATTTAAAGAAATTCATCCCAATCTAGACATTATAGGTTTCTGTTCAAATTCATGTATGTTAATCCAATTTCTATCCACAAGCAAGTATATAGTAATCTGGCAACATACATCAAAGTTGCTGGTGAACGCAGCAGGCCAAGCAGCATCTATAGGAAGAGGCGCAGTCGACGTTTCAGGCCGAGACCCTTCGTCAGGACTATAGTAATATATAGTAATATATTAATAATATATATAGTAATCTGGTTTTATTTTTAACCTTTTATGGCCTGCATTTATTATTCTTCCTAACTGCACTCTAATGAAATGTTCTGCTGGCTGATTTTGGCTGGCAGTTATAGTAAGAGTCAACCACATTGGGTGTGGAACACATATGGGCTAGACAGGGCAAGGTTCACCAAATTCCTCTCCCAAGTGGATCAGTGAACCAGATGGGTTTTTATAGTAGTGCAACAGCTTTATAATTACTATTACAGACATTGACTTACTTTTGAAATTCAGATTTTGTTTAATGAACTGAATTTAAATTCCTTGACTGCTATTGTGGGACTTGAACACATCTCTGGTTCTTTTGATTTCAGTTTAGTATTTACAGCTATACTTCCAACTTCCAACAAATACCACCAGTATGAATGTTTCTTCAGTTTCCTTTAGCGTACATTATAAGATCTTAATGTAATCAGAGGCACAAACTTTGTTTTCAGGAGGATACGGGGTGGGCTATGATTATCTGTTAAGTTTAAGGAGAGGAAAAAAAGTACACATCTGATACTGATTCTCAGAGTGCCTCATGTGGCCCTCATGACGTGACTGGAAAGTACAGAGTACGTGGCTATTTACTAATTATTTCAACATCTGTGTCGAGATATGAACACACACACTGACAAAACAGGAATGAGACAAGATTGCCAATGATTACTCATTGGCCTAAGAATTCAATCATATTGCTAATTCAACCAGGCACTTCGCAGTATGAGTTGATGTTTCCAACAATGAATGTGCAGCCAAAAGATGTTAATCCTCATTTTTAAGCATTGCTGAGGGCAATCAGTGACCTTTGTCAAAGCTTACCAGCTGTTGGCCACTCACAAAACAAGTTTTATTAATGCTGCTTGCTACAAAATGTAAAAGAGCAACTCTTTTCTGCACTCTGTTTCAGCTCAATTTGCAACCTGGATGCTCATTCTAAGATCTATTACCAATCATCACTGGTTTTTCAATGTCAGTTCAGAACCTTGGAACTCTATACTGAACATTTGCGTAGTTCCCTGGTAACTTTATTTCAAAGCATGGAAATGGACTGCAGGAACCAGAGGGATTACATACTGTACAGTACTCTGCAAAAGTCTTACGCACCCTAGATTTTTTTATATTGTTTCAGAATCAGAATCAGGTTTATTATCACCAGCAGGTGTCGTAAAATTGGTTAACAGCAGCAGTATGTTCAATGCAATACATAATATAGGAGGGAAAAAATAAATTAATTAATTACAGTATATGTATATTGAATAGATTAAAAATTGTGCAAAAACAGAAATATATATTTTAAAAAGTGAGATAGTGTTCATGGATTCAATGTCCATTTAGGAATCAGATGGCAAAGGGGAAGAAGCTGTTCCTGAATCACTGAGTGTGTGCCTTCAGGCTTCTGTACCTCCTACCTGCTGGTAACAGTGAGAAAAGGGCATGCCCTGTGTGCTGGAGATCCTTAACAATGGAAGCTGCCTTTCTGAGACACCGCTCTTTGAACGTGTCCTGAGTACTTTGTGGGCTCGTACCCAAGATGGAGGTGACTAAATTTACAACCCTCTGTAGCTTCTTTCAGTCCTGTGCAGCCTGTCAGAATGCTCTCCACAGTACAACTATAGAAGTTTTTGAGTGTACTTGTTGACATACCAAATCTCTTCAAACCCCTAATGAAGTATAATCACTGTCTTGCCTTCTTTATAACTGCATTGATATGTTGGGACCAGGTTAGGTCCTCAGAGATCTTGACACCCAGGAACTTGAGGCTGCTCACTCTCTCCAATTCTGATCCCTGTATGAGGATTGGTATGTGTTCCTTCATCTTACCCTTCCTGAAGTCCACAATCAGCTCTTTTGCCTTACTGACGCTGAGTGCCAGGTTGTTGCTGCGACACCACTCCACTAGTTGGCATATCTCGTTCCTGTACGCCCTCTCGTCACCATCTGAGATTCTACCAACAACGGTTGTATCATCAGCAAATTTATAGATGGTATTTGAGCTATGCCTAGCCACAGAGTCATGGGTATATAGAGAGTAGAGCAGTGGGGTAAGCACACACCCCTGAGGTGCACCAGTGTTGATCGTCAGCAATGAGGAGATATTATCACCATTCCACACAGATTGTGGTCTTCGGTTAAGAAGTTGAGGATCCAATTGCAGAGGGAGGTACAGAGGCCCAGGTTCTGTAACTTCTCAATCAGGATTGTGGGAATGATGGTAATCAATGCTGAACTACAGTCGATGAACAGCATCCTGACTTAGGTACTTGTGTTGTCCAAGTGGTCCAAAACCGTGCAAAGAGCCACTGAGATTGCATCTGCCGTTGACCTCTTCAGGCGATAGGCAAATTGTAATGGGTCAGATGCTATGGCCTCCACAGAGCCCTGATCTCAACATCATCAAGGCTGTCTGGAATTACCCAGAGAGACAGAAGCAAGCAAGACAGCCTAAGTCTGCAACAGAACTGTGGCATGTTCTCCAAGATGCTTGGAACAACCTAGCAGTCGATTTTCTTATAAAACTGCATGACAGTGTACCTAAGAGAATTGATGCAGTTTTAAAGGCAAAGTCATACCAAATATTGAGTTTTAGGTTTTCATTCATTACTGCTCTTTATAGTAACTTCTTTGATATTTAGAAACTTTTCACTTCATTTTTGAAAGCATCTTCGCTGTACAGAATTTTCTTGCATGTGCCTAAGATTTTTGCACAGTACTGTACAAGAGTGGAACTGTGAGGAAGAAGGTATAGAAGGGCTAACTGCTGCATATCTTATCCTATAGAGAGTTTTTTAAGGGAACCACTATCCAATCTCAATTACATCCACCCCCACCCCCCCCAAAAAAAAGGATAGTCCACAGAAATCAAACTTTATCAAAATAGTTTCTGGCAGAATTTGCAACCTTCTGTGGGTTCAACTATAGGCTGGATTTTGCAAGTCAAGATCAATGTCACTGAGACACATAGTTCCATAGTTTCAGAATTTAACAGAGCAGGCTGTCAATCCCTTATGCCTACATTACTATTCAATAAGATCATGGCCCATCCTTTGCCCTATGCCACTTTCTTGTTCTAGCTCCATATCTTTCAATTCCTTTAACACCCAATGTACTCACATCAGAGCCTCCACAGTCTTTCAAAATATTGAGATGCAGGTTACTGGATGATTTATTGGATTTCAGTATCATTTCTCTCTAGACCTCCTGTCCTCTATGACACCGGACTACAAAGATTTTGCTTCCTGAATACTTATGGACAATTCTTATGGATTTTGGGCTGCTGATTATGAAAATTGCCATGAAGTTTCCCAATCATGCACCAATTTTTGAAATCACCTAAATTTGTTGTTTAAATTCATAATTCAAGTCAATTAAAATGTTGTCCACAATGTAAGCTGAAAAGTATCCTGTCTTGTCCAAGTACACCTGGACATACTGAGATACGGCAGATGTTGCATGGCAGGGCATGTTTTAGAAAGGCTATTAATTTCCTTGAAGGATTTTGATATTTGAGACAGATGTTTTCCAGAATAACAGATACCAAGAGATTAAGGAAGGCATTTTGGTTGGTCTACAAATCAAACAGGTCATCAATGATAGGCAATTCAAGGAACTTGTAGTGGGACCAGAGAAAATCACATGGAAGGCATTCATGGATGTTGTTGAAAATTCTCGTGGCAACTGCAGAGCACCAAACTACATTCAGCTGGTTGACAACATGCTTCAAAAGCATACAAAATCATTAAGTATACAATGTCACTGAAGATTCATTTTCTGCATTCCCATTTAGAATTCTTCCCTGCAAATCTTGGTGCTGTCAGTGACAAGCACGGGGAAAGGTTTCACCAGGACATTGTGGTCATGGAGAAACATTATCAGGGCAACTGGAATCCATCACTGGATAATTATTGTTCGACACTTAAGCGAGAAGCCTCTGACACTAAGTACAAATGAAAATCATCAATAAAACATTATTAGCTTAGTTGAACTATCACAAAGAGTCAGCACTGTTATGCAATTAAATGCATTATATTCAATAAAAGTTACTTTCTTGTTTCTCCAAATTCCTATGTGATACAAGTAGTCTGAAATTATATTTGCGTTCAGCTTCAAGCAGTCTAAAATTCTGAAGAAACAACACTTTCAAAAAAATTTGTTGGCCAATGTAACTTACAGGAAAGATTTTTGCCATTTCCACTAGGATATAAAATATAAGTTTAACTTTTCTCCCATTTCCTTAATCTCTAATGTACTGTCTCTGCCTATGTCTACAAGGTAACCATAATAATACTGCAGTGGCACAGCTAACAGAGCTGCTGCTTCACCGTGCTAGAGAATTCAGTTCAATCTTTACCACAGGTGCTAACCATGAGGAGACTTCATGCTCTACTTTGTGAACATGTTGGTTTCCTCTGAGTGCTCCAATTCCTACCACAACACAAAGATGTACAGGTTGGTCGGTTAACTGGGCACTGTAAATTGCCCTAGTGTGTAGGTGAGTGATAGAATAAGGGAGGAGTTCAAAATTCGAAGTAAAATTTATTATCAGAGTACATACATGTCACCACATACAACCCTGCGATTCTTTTTCTGTGGGTATACCGCAAATCTACAGTACAGTAACTGTAAACAGGATCTGTAAACTGTAAACATCAGGAACTGTAAATCATAAACTATGCAAATACAGGGAATAAATAGCAATAATGAACATGAAATAACAAGATCAGAGTCCTTAAATGAGTGTAGTTATCCCCTTTTGTTCAAGAGCCTGATGGTTGAGGGGTAGTAACTGTTCTTAAGCCTGGTGGTGCGAGTCCTAAGGCTCTTGTACCTTCTACCTGATGGCAGGAGTCAGAAAAGTGCATGGCCTCGGTGGTAAGAATCTTTGATGATAGATACTCCTTTTCTACAGCAGTGTTTCACATAGATATGCTCATTGGTTGGGAGGGTTTTACCTGTGATGTATTTGGCCAAATCCACTACCTATTGTAGGATTTTCTGTGCAAAGGCAATGGTGTCCTCATACCAGGCCACAATGTAGCGAGTCAGCACACTTCCCACCACACATCTGTAGAAGTTTGCCAAGGTTTTTGATGACATGTCGAATCTCCAGACTCCTGAAGAAGTAGAGGTGCTGCCATGCTTTCTTTGCAATTATATTCACCCCACCCCCCACCCACCCCAGAAGTTTTCATGTTTTATTGTTTTACAACATTGAATCACAGTGGATTTAATTCAGATTTTCTGGACACTGATCAACAGAAAAAGACTCTTAATTACCAACATAAAACACAAAATAATTGATTGCATAAGTATTCATCTCCCCTCCTTTAATATGACACACTAAATCATCGATGGTGCAGCCAAATGGTTTTAGAAGTCACATAATTAGTTAAATGGAGATCACCTGTGTTTCAATTGATTGTAGTAAAAACACACCTGTAGTTAGAAGATCCAACTGCTGCTGAGTCAGAATCCTGGTAAAAACTACACCATGAAGACAAAAGAACACTCCAAGCCACTCCATGAAAAGGTTATTGAAAAGCACAAATCAGGAGGTGGATACAAGAACATTTCCAAGTCACAGAATATCCCTTGGAGTACAGTTAAGTCAATCATCATGAAATGGAAAGAATATAGCACAGCTGTAAATCTAACTAGAGCAGGCCATCCTCAAAACCCGAGTGACTGTGCAAAAAGGGGACCAGTGATGGAGGCCACTAAGGCTATGTCCACACTATGCCAGAGAATTTTGAAAACAAAGCTTTTTCTTTTTGTTTTGACCTTCCATCCACACTGAAACGGCGTTTTCATCCCCCAAAAACGGAGATTTTTGAAAACACTCTCCAGAGTGTGTAAATTTGAATACGATTGTTTCACGTTGTAGTGGGGACGGGGTAGACGGAGAGATTTAAAAACATTGTCATGACAACACCACAACAACAATGTTTTTTCTGCTTCTGCTTGGTACTGCGCAAGCACTGCCAGACGGCTGTTCTTGGTTCTTGATCCTCCAAAATATTCCGCATGAAATTTAAACTGGAGGTGGCTTTCAAGCTGGTCCCCTCGGTTTCTCTGTTTGCATTCTCTGTTCTTCTGCCCGTATCCTCTGGTCTCCCAGTCTGCGGTGGTCGTACCCTCGATCTCCTGTACCCCGGGGTCTCCAAGCCGGCACTGTCGCTATTATAACGCGCAGTCAGTGTGAATGGCGTGAGAGTTAAATTGTAAAGTGAGCTTTTTTTGACTAGATCCCCTAAATTGATTTGATTGAGTCTATCTTTAAAAATATTAATGTCAGAAATACTGCGCAGGTCTTGCGGCAGAATATTCCACTCTCTTGGTTCTTGGTTCTTAATATTCCAAAATATTCCACATGGAATTTAAACTGGAAGTGGTGGAGGGTAGGCTTAAGAAGGAGATTTTTGAAGAAGAAAAGCTGCCTTAAATTTAATTGGGTTTGGTTGTATGACTGTGTTAGGATTAAGATTATTCCATGCTTTAATTGTGCGGGGGTAAAATGAATTGCTGTACACATCTGACTTGGTAGTTAGTATTTCAAATTGAGTTGAGTGCCCTCTTCTGCTCCTAATAGGTTTGGGTTTGATGTGGGATTGGTAGTCTATGTTGAGTTGACCATTTAACATTTTGTAATTGTTGATCTTGGGTAGAGGACGGCTTCATGCGTGTGTTGTTTACTTTATTGACTACGTTAATAGCTTGTTTGGAATTAAACATCTCCACTGCTTTGCTGACTTTGTAGTCGTTTGTAACTCGCAGAAACAGCTCGACTTAATTGTCTGTCTAAACGAAGAAGTCTGGTCTGATTTTCCCAGCGGAGGTTTTCTTTGTATTCCTCAAAGACATTGTTGAAAACTTCCTTTCACTGTTGTTGTTGGTACTCCAGTTTTTGACCAATGGAAATGGCACAACGCCGCCGTGGAAACGTAAATATTATACCGTTTCCTCTTTGCTTGTTTTCTGTAGATGTGTCTGCACATGCACAGTAGGAGTAGATTCGCCCAAATATCTGTTTTAGTGTGGACAGAGATATTTTGAAAAACGCTTAGTATGGACGCCTGTCGTTTTTACTCGAAACCGGCGTTTTCAAAATTATCCAGTCTAGTGTGGACGTAGCCTAAGAAACCTATGTCAACTCTAGAAGAGTTACAAGCTTCAGTGGCTGAGGTGGGAGAGACTGCGCATACAACTGTTGCCCGGATGCTTTACCAGTTGCAGCTTTATAGGACAGTGGCAAAGAGAAAGCCATTGTTGGAAAAAAAAAGCACAAGAAATCTCAGCTAGAGTTTGCCAGAAGGATATGGGTGACTCTGAATTCAGCTAGAAGACAGTTCTATAGTCTGATGAAACCAAAATTGAGCTTTTTAGCCATCAGACTAAACACTTTATTTCCTGTATGCTCAACACCAGACATCATCAGAAACACACCATCCCTACCATGAAGCATGGTGGTGGCTGCATCATGCTGTGGGGATGCTTCACTGCAGCAGACCCTGGCAGACTTGCGAAGGTAGCGGACAAAAAAGATGCAGCAAAATACAGGGAAATCCTGAAGCATCAGGTTTTTGAGGAAAACCTGATGCAGAACTTGGGAGAAAATTTGTTTTCCAGCAAGGCAATGACCCCAAGTGTAAAGCCAAAGCTACACAAGAATGGCTGGAGTGGCCAAGTCAGAGTCCAGACCTCAATCCAATTGAAATTTTGTAACTGGACATGAAAAGGGCTGTTCACTCAGTCCCCATGCAATCTGACAGAACCTGAGCAATTTTGTGAAGAGAAATGGGGGGACGGGGGAAGAAATTGCAGTGTCCAGATCTACAGAGCTGCTACAGACCTATCCACACAGACTCAAAATGCTGTAATTGCTGCCAAACGTGCATCTACTAAATATTGACTTGAAGGGGGTGATTACATATGCAATCAATTATTGTGTTTTATATTTGTAATTAATTTAGATAACTTTGTAGAGATCTATTTTCACTTTGACACAAAAGATTATTTTTTCATTGATCAGTGTCAAAAAGGCCAAATTAAGTCCACTGTAATTCAATGTTGTTAAACAATAAAACACCAAAGCTTCCAAGGGGGTGAATACTTTTTTAGGCACTGAATATGATGGGTCCAGGACAGGTCCTCTTGAGATAGTGACACCCAGGAATTTAAAGTTACCGACCTTCTCCATCTCTGATGATAACTGGCTCATGGACCTCTGGTTTCCCTCTCCTGAAGTCTACAATCAGTTCCTTTGTTATTGACATTGAGTGAGAGGTTGTTATTATTACACCACTCAGCCTCATTTTTAGTGTCCCTCCTGTATGCTGATTCATCACCACCTTTGATACAGCCCACAACAGTGGTGTCATCAGCAAACTTGTATATGGTGTTGGAACTGTACTTAGGCTCACAGTTAGAGATGTAAAGAGTAGAGCAGGGGGCTAAGTACACATCCATGTGGTGCTCCTGTACTGATGGAGATTGTGGAGGAGATATTTTTGCCAATACGAATTGACTGGGGTCTACAAGGGGATAATCCAGGATCCAATTGCACAAGGGGGTCTTGGGAATTAACTGATTAGTTTAGAGGGGATGATGGCATTAAATACCCAGTTGTAATCTATATAGAGCATCCTGATGTATGCATCTTTGCTCTCCAGGTGTTCCAGTTAATGACAATGTGGGGAGAATAAACATGGGACTAATTTTAGTGGCAACAAGTGGTTGATGGTCAGATCGAACTTGATGTATCAGACACATTTCTGTGCTATGTGTCTTGATCACTCTAACTTTTGTTGATCATTTTCATTTTAGCTGCACATAAGAGCCTTTTCAGTCTGTTTTCATGCTTCCTGCAACATTATTAACTGTCCTGATTGAATTTATTTAAATTTTACATTCATCCCACAATGTGAGAGAGTAAAATTCTTTGTGTTATTGACTCCATTGCAATGTATAGATATGTGAATTTATAAGTCCAATGGCTTGTAGAAAGAAGCCTGTTGGTCCTGGCTTTAATGTTGTGGTACCATTTGCCAGACAGAAACAGCTGAAATAGTTTATGTTTGGGGGTGACTGGTGTCTTCGATGAACTTCCAGGCCTTCTTTATGCACCTGTTGCTGTAAATGTCCTCAGTGGAGGGAAGTTCACATCCACAGATGCACTGGGCTGTCCATACCACACTCTGCAGTGCCCAGCGATCAAGACTGATGCAGTTCCCGTACAAGGTGGTGATACAGCCAGTCAGGATACTCCCAAAGGTGCCCCTGTAGAAGGTCTTGAGGATTTGAGGGCTCATGCCGAACTTCTTCAGTCTCCTGAAGTGGAAGAGATGCTGTTGTGCTGTTTTTGCCACAAGGTCGGTGTGTACAGTCCAGGTGAGATCTTCAGTGATGTGTATACCAAGGAACTTGAAACTACTCACCCTCTCAAATGCAGTCTCATTGATGTGGAGTCTGTCTCCGTTCCTCCTGTAATCCACGATCAGCTCCTTTGTTTTAAATGTCGACTGCTTACTCATTTCCATAAATGCTTCCTGACCTGCTGAGTTCCTCCAGCTTTTTGTGTGTGTTGCACATTACTGTTGTATTCTAGTTACCCTTTTCTTGGTCATTCCTTGCAGAATTCTGTAACTTTCAAGATTTCAAGTGTATTGTACTTCTTGGTAACACAATGCCACTATCTTTAACTTTTCATTAGATACTTGAACCACTTTTTCCGTTTTGTTTTGCTCTGAGGGAATATGTAGTTGTTGCAAACTACAGTATATATAAATTATTTAAGTGTTAGCTATTGTTTGTTTAGTGGTACACCTTCTAATAATTGCCTAATCTATCAGTCAATTCATATCTCATTTCATTGTAGATTGAATTATTTAGATTTAAGATTGAATTAACTCCTTTCTAGTCCCAATAATATAAAATTTTAAATCAAATTATCAGTCATCCCTAAAGGCCTCTTACTTACAAAAAGCATTAATTAATCCTTACTCAATGTATAACAATAGATCAAAAAGGTCTACTTCTAATTTGATTTCTCAACATAATGATTTGGAAAACTATCTGCTATAAATTGAGGAATTTGTTCTTCACACCATCACAGCTAATATCCCAGTTTAGATGTAGATTAAAGTCCCCCACTATTAGTGTTACTCTTGTTAATATGCCCCTGATTCTCTTAGTAACACTACCTAATAATTCTCATCACTGTGTTCTGCCCATGCTTATCTTAGCTTCACTTGCCCTAATCCCAGATCTTGATTCTTGAGGTAGGATCCTATCTAGTGCTTTTAGTCCATGCTTTTAAAACAGGTGTAATCACTTCTCATTTTCCATTTGCAATCCTTTGCAAAAATTTAAATATCTTGGAATAATTAATTCCAGCTTTGGTCACTAGGCATATCTTTGTAATTTCTGATAATTTCTATATATACAATTCAATTGTCTACTTTATTATGAATGGTATGTGCATTTAGATAAAAAGACTTCACTTGTGTCATTATTTTTCACTGTTTACCTAGAGTTGTAACTTTACATGTTACAGTGACATGCAAAAGTTTGGGCACCCTGCTCAAAATTTCTGTTACTGTGAAAAGCTAAGCAAATAAAAGATGACCTGATTTCCAAAAGGCATAAAGTTAAAGATAACACATTTCTTTAATAGTTCAAGCAAGATTACTTTTTTATTTCCATCTTTTACAGTTTCAAAATAATAAAAAAGCAAAAGTTTGGGCACACTGCATGGTCAGTACTTAGTAACACCCCCTTTGGCAAGTATCGCAGCTTGTAAATGCTTTCTGCAGCCAGCTAAGAGTCTTTCAGTTCTTGTTTGGGGGATTTTCACCCATTCTTCCTTGCAAAAGGCTTCTAGTTCTGTGAGATTCTTGGGCTATCTTGCATGCACTGCTCTTTTGAGGTCTATCCACAGATTTTCGATGATGTTTAGGTCGAGGGACTGTGAGGGCCATGGCAAAACCTTCAGCTTGCACCTCTTGAGGTAGTCCATTGTGGATTTTGAGGTGTGTTTAGGATCATTATCCTGTTGTAGAAGCCATCCTCTTTTCATCTTCAGCTTTTTTTTTTAACAGACAGTGTGATGTTTGCTTCCAGAATTTGCTGGTATTTAATTGAATTCATTCTTTCCCTCTACCAGTGAAATGTTCCCCATGCCACTGGCTGCAACACAAGCCCAAAGCATGATCGATCCACCCCTGTGCTTAACAGTTGGAGAGGTATTCTTTTCATGAAATTCTGCACCCTTTTTTCTCCAAACATACCTTTGCACATTGCGGCCAAAAAGATCTATTTTAATTTCATCAGTCCACAGGACTTGTTTCCAAAATGCATCAGGCTTGTTAATGTAACCCCCCGGTAAGCGTCAGGGTCGCTCAACTCGCTGTCATCTAGGGGAAACAGCCCTCGGCCCTGCCAAACTGGGCAATTAAGTTTGTGTGAATGCTGTGTAATGTACCCCACCCCCACCAAATAACAGACAATACACCATATACGATTAAATGAATTACAATTTATAGATATTACTGGAACTATGTAATTAATAGAGATAAAATATAAAAGGAAAATAAAAGGGGCCAAACGTATCAAAGTTCAATCTCTTCATGCACAAACAGTTGGAGCTCTAGTAACGATCCTCTTTTCACCATTCGATCCCCTCTGACCATCTCGACCCACCGCCTGGGACCAACCACAGTGGTCGACCAGGCTCTCCACACGAGTCTGTCTTCATCTCCCCTCCCCGCTGAAGACCCTGGACCTTGGACTCCGACTCAGGATCCAACCCGTCAGCCAGCTCACAGCATCGCGTCTACTCTCTCTCTCCCCATCGCACCTTCTGCCCAAAAACCCACGCATCACAATAGCTTACAGACACACAAAAAAGAATAACATCTATCCCAATTGGTTAGCAACTGAATACAACTCCCTCTATAACCCAAACAAGCTGCTAGTGAGAGAAAATCTCAGCAGTTAACATAACAAAGAAGCCATTTTGATTAGCCTACGCAGTAACATAAAACAAGAAACCCCTTACACTTAGATGTTCCTTTGCAAACTTCTGACGCTGAATACTGTGGTGAGGATGCAGGAAGGGTTTTCCTCTGATGACTCTACCACGAAGGTCATATTTGTGTAGGTGTTGCTGCACAGTAGAACAGTGCACCACCAGTCCAGAGTCTGCTAAATCTTCCTGAGGGTCTTTTGCAGTGAAACGGGGTTTTGATTTGCCTTTCTAGCAATCCTACGAGCAGTTCTCTCAGAAAGTTTTCTTGGTCTTCCAGATCTCAACTTGACCTCCACCATTCCTGTTAACTGCCATTTCTTAATTACATTACGAACTGAGGAAATGGCTACCTGAAAACGCTTTGCTATCTTCTTATAGCCTTCTCCTGCTTTGTGGGCATCATTTATTTTAATTTTCAGAGTGCTAGGCAGCAGCTTAGAGGAGCCCATGGCTGCTGATTGTTGGGACAAGGTTTGAGGAGTCAAGGTATTTATAAAGCTTTGAAATTTGCATCACCTGGCCTTTCCTAATATTGACTGTGAACAAGCCATAGCCCTAACAAGCTAATTAAGGTCTGAGACCTTGGTAAAAAGTTGTCTGACAGCTCAAATCTCTTGGGGCGCCCAAACCTTTGCATGGTGCTCCTTTCCTTTCTTTAACATTCTAAAATTGTACAAAACAAAAATAATACACCAATCTTGCTTAAAATGTTGAAAAGAATGTTTCATCTTTAACTTTATGACTTTTGGAGATCAGCTCATCTTCTACTCACTTAACTATTCACAGTAACAGAAATTTTGACCAAGGGTGCCCGAACTTTTGCATGCCACTGTATATTCTTCCCTTTCACACTCTGGTTCTCACTATCCATTTTGCCGCCGGCATAATCACCTTATCATTTCCTTTGACTTTCTACTTTTTGTCTTGCATGAACATGAACCCCAACTTTAACTACTTACATAATGCCTTACCAATGATTTGAACTATTAGATTTGCTGCAACTCAGTTGATCTGTAGCCTGCCCTAATCGGCTCTATTCCAACTGCTTTGGCAGTTCCCCAGGTCCACAGTGTCCCAGGAAAAGAGAAACATTTCTCCCACTCTAACCTTTGAGCCAAGTATTCAACACTCTATCCTTACTGCCTCTGTCAGTTATATCTGACTATACCTCGGGTAGTAATCCAGTTGTTCTGCATTTTAATTGGACCGAGGATTTTTCATTTCCTTCAGCAAAACCACCTCCTTTATCCTACCGATGTTGCCGATTCCCACATGGACCAGGAAACGTCTTCCTTTCTCCTATTCTTCTCATACACTTTAGTTTGTTTCTGAAAGGAAAGAGTAAAATATACTTTCCTCTCCTGTTCCATGTTTTTATCCAGCTTTAAGGTCTAGTCCTTACTCCTGACACTAAGCAAGCAATACAGCCTTTGGGACTCACATTAGAACTGTATAGATTATCTATCCTCTTAATTATATTATCCCCCCCCCCCACTACTCCGTTCCTTTTCATTCGCCCTACCTGAACCCTACCTTGCTCAAACTCTAAGGAGTCCCTGTTCACTCACAACACGCTGGAGGAACTCAGCAGGTCAGGCAGCATCCGTGGAAAAGATCGGTCGACGTTTCAGGCCAGAACCCTTCATCAGGACTGTAGGGGGAAGGAGCAGAGGCCCTATAAAGAACTCAGCAGTTCCTCCAGCGTGTTGTGAGTGTTGCTTTGACCCCAGCATCTGCAGATTATTTTGTGTTTAAGGAGTCCCTGTTCTTGTTCCAAAGCTTGTAAAAACTTACTCATGTTGGCCCTGACCTCACACATCATGAAGAGCCTAGAGAGGCTGGTCCTGCCTTATCTTTGACCCCTGGTCATATCAGCAGTCAATCCTCTGCAGTTTGCCTACCAGGAGCACACTGAAGTTGACGATGTTATCATCCATCTGCTGAACAGAGCCTACTCCCATTTGGATAAGCAGGGCAGCACTGTGTGGATCATGTTTTTTGATTTCTCAAGTGACTTCAATATCATACAGCCCTCATTGCTGTGGGAGAAGCTCCCTTCATTGCAGGTTGGCACTCCCATTGTATCCTGGATAATGGAGTACCTGACTGGAAGACCACAGGTTGTGCAGCTTCAGAGCTATGTGTCAGGACTAGGGCCCCACAGGGGACTGTACTGGCTCCCTTCCTGTATATCTCGGACTTCGGACTTCAGATACAACATTGAGTCATGTCATCTGCAGAAATTCTCCAATGACTCGGCAATAGTTGGACGTATAAAGGGAGGATATAAGGATGAACACAGGGCTCTGATGGAGGACTTTATCAAATGGTGCAAGCTGAATCATCTGCAACTCAACATCAGTAAGACAAAGGAGATGGTGATAGACTTTAGGAAGACAAGGCTGCATTGCTTACCACGTAGATGTGGTGAAGACCTACAAGTAACTGGTGACGCACCTGGACAACAGACTTCAGTGGACCACAATACAGAGGCTGTGTACAAGAAGGGCCAGAGTCGCCTCTACTTCCTGAGGAGACTGATGTCCTTTGGCTTATGCAGGCCTCTCCTTCATATGTTCTACCAGTCTGCTGTTTGATAAGAGACTGGACCATGGGAGAAAGGGAAGGAGAAGGGCACCAGGGGTATTTTGATAATTTAATAAAATCTGGGTGGTGGCTAGCTTTTCAGAAGTGTAGCCAGGTTCAATTTCAATATTAAAGTGGAAAGCCAATGAAATATACACAACTTGTGTATCTCATTAGAGATGTATAAATTAACACCTCTCTTTTAGAAGTAGGATTAACTGTACAATGATCACAGGTTAATCAGAGGCCGAGGTTATCATTTCAGAGGACCTGTCCTGGGCCCAGCACGCAAGTGCAAGTACAAAGAAAGCACAGTAGTGCCTTTACTTTGACAAACTTCTATAGTTGAGTGGTAGAGACTATGTTGACTGTATCACGGACTAGTATAGAAACACCAATGGCCTCAAATGGAAAATCCTACAGAAAGTAGTGAATACAGCCCAGTCCATAATGGTTAAACCCCTCCACACCATTAAACATATCAACACAGAGAGCTGTCGCAGTTAAGTAGCATCCATCATCAGGGACCACAACCACCCAGGTTATGCTCTCTTCTTGTTGCTGTCATCAGGAAGAAGGTACAGGAGCTGCAGGACTCAAATTACCCAGGTTCAAAGACAGTTATTACCACTCAACCATCGGGCTCCTGACCCAGAGGAAGTAACTTCACTCAACTTCACTTGCCCAAAACAGAACTGTCCTCACAACCTATGGACTCACTTTCAGGCACTCTTCATCTCATGTTCTCAATATTTATTGTTTATTTATTATTATTATTATTTTTTCTTTCTTTCTGTATTTGCACAGTTTGTTGTCTTTTGCACACTGGTTGTCTGCCCTGTTGGTGTGATCTTTCATTGATTCTACTATGGTTATTGAATTTCTTGAGTATGCCTACAAGAAAATGAATTACAGGGTTGTATCTTGTGACGGCTCTGCATTTTGATAATAAATTTAGTTTGAACTTTATCAATCAGAAATTAATTATTAATACTTTCTGCATTGAATCAGCAAATTCCAGTTGTTCATACTATTTACTGAAACACTGTGGATTAGGCCATCAATCAATCAGATCAACCACTTATTTGGGACAACTCTAAAGAACAAAATCTAGTCAAAAAATAGGCAGGATTTCCTTCATTTATTTGGGGCACAATGCAGCTTAATTGGGACAGTAGACTGTTACCAAACAGTTTCTAACTATTGTCAGTCATGTGCACTGTGTGGCCATTAAACACTACACGGTACTTAGAGCAAACAGTTTTTAAAGAGCGTCAGTTGCATGCGTTTGTGTTCAAAACGCAGTGATTTTTGTCATTGACAGTTGGTGAGAAATATGCAGTAAAACAATTCGGAACTGTTTTGCTCACTGTGGTTTCAAGTATTCAGGCTTGGAAATGTCAGGCACAGCCAGGAGTGAAAATGAAACAATTTCACTATTTCAACAAGTTAGAAACTATAAAGAATTTGAGGGTATCGACAATCAACTTGAATTTTACAATGAAAATGAAGATTTGGAGGATGCAGTCATCAGTAGCTTTATGTGAAGGCAGCCCATTAAATACACTAAGTTTCTGCACTGACTTTGTTCATTTACACATAATCAAAATATCACAGTGGCATACACCAGATGAATTCCTCCATCGATAACTATTAAGAACTAAAACACAGCTTTATAGTACTGTAGAGGTATTGGTAGTGTTGTAATTTGTCCTATATTTAATTTAAATACATAAATTGTTCCTCAGTTATATGGTAGTTTGTCTTCTTAGTACTTCTTTCTAACTCTTTTTGTCAAACTTCAGCTAATTGGGGCAGCCATTTAATTGGGCAAAAATGTACTGGTCCTGATGTGTTCCAATTAACCAAAATTCACTGTATTGGATTTTCTTTCAGATGTTGTATTTCTCTGCTTGTACTTAAGAAGCAGCCATAGAAGTATTGTATTTCAAGACAGGCAGGCAAGGGAAATGAAAGCAATAGCTTGAATTCATCAAAGCTGTGCTGTTAATGGTCTGCTGGTGTGAAGGCATAACCTTTGCTGACATCCATTTTTGAAGGAAGAGGTCTTGAGGATGTAACTACTGCAATTACTAATGAATGTTAGTTCTAAATTGCTATCTCACTTCAACAGTAAGTGGCTCTGCAAATAGGATACGAAACTCCACGACATGATTCCACCTCTTCAAATAGAATGGCAATGTTAAATATCAAAGTTTCTTTCGCTTATGTAGAACAAATACTGAATTATCAACATGCAAAAAATGTATGACCATCTAAGAGGAAATTCAACAAAGGACAGTCGTCATGGTGTACATGAACTTTCTTCTGTTGTCAATATAATTAATTTTCTGTACTTTGAAATAATAAGAGGCAACAAGGCTTTTTCCAATTAATGAGCTTCATAAAGACAACAACCACAGAACTACTTCCAAAGTTATTCATCCTCTGTAATGATAGATGCAAATACATTGGCATTTAATCTGTGATGTCTCTGGCTGTTGAAAGTCTGATTCTGAAGTTTCAGAATATAATGAGGATTGCTGTTTAACATATCAGTTCATCTATTCTGATTGTGGTCCCTCATTGCTCTGCACAAAATTTCATGACACACAGAATTAAGCTACTGCAGAACTACTTTATTCAGCATTAAAAACAAAAATTGAAGTTCTAACATCATGAAACTGATAACATTCAAAATGAAATTGAAAGCAGAATTGATACAATATTTACTAAACTATACTGGTTCCTAATTATAGAAAAGACTTCGGTGTGCTTTGCCATGTTACCTTATTCTCTACAGCTAGTGCCAGGCGAGGGGATGCAAAATTATATGCTGAATACCCAAAATTAACTCATTCCCTGTAAGGGCTAACTTCCACTTCCTGTCTTCTACCAGAAATGGCTATAGCAGAAGTGATGAACATGCTCAACATGGCACACACGAAAGGTTTGTTGACACATGACATGCAGTCCCACCACTTGATTCATTAAACCCCATCCATAATAAAAAGATAAATAATGATCATCCTTACTGCCGAATGAAGCAGCAAATTATTATCCATTATCTGAGAGCAATGAGGTGTTTTCACATCACACCGGCTTGGTGCCAGCTAGACAGTTGATAGAACATGTGACAAGTTAACCTTTCCAGAAGGTTCCCATGCCTGGTATAGAAGTGAACTTCCACTCCAGATTAGAATTGATCTTCTGGTTGCACCTGACCTCCTATGAAAGTGATGGGTTCCTTCATGTTCTTAGTCATCATAAACATTTGCTCTGACAGGGTGGAAAATGTCTAAGCCTTTCACTGCACAGACTTTATCTGTAATTCCCTGTGTTCCTGCTCTAAAAGACTGACTTCCAAACCATGTTCTGCCCTCATGTTATCAGAGTTGCACTTACCGGGGATAGAAGTGATGTAAAGGGTGTCCTTCTGCCCCCACATCATCCAGAGGGTCATCATCTTTAAACTCCTGCTCTTCCACAGCAATTATTTCTTACTGTCATGCTGGAAGTGATCTTCTCTCTAAGGAGCTGCAATGCTAAGGAGAGAAATAAAAAGCATATCAATAATGACTATATATACCTTTTACAGAATATGTCAGCTCACGTGCAGAATCTTTTGGAATTAGATTTTAGCAAGGAAATGAGTGGTGTTTAGGGATAATAAGATATTTGCATACCACAAATATTGTGTCTCCCTCAGGGGACCCCAGCATTATAAGATTTAACTGCCCAATACCCATCAGGCAAAGGACCTTTTCCTCCTGTGTCTGAGCCCAACAGGATCCCCTGCTCTCTTGAAGCGACTATTCCTTGCAATCCTGGCATGTTTGGCTGTTTGTGAGTGCAGGAAGATGTCTCAATGTGGTCATCTGAGATTGTTATAGCATGGGGGGGGGGGAAGGTGAAGAAGAGGAGGCAGTGGAATTTGTGAAGGGAAGAAATATCCTTATGTGACTGTCAAATGTCTGGAGGGGACAGAAATGGTGCTGAGTGGCTATGGCATTGCAGAAAATACCACATCTCAGTCGTGAACACATTGGCTTTGTGAGAGAAGCCGGAGAGTGGTCGTACAGGGTTGACTCTCTGACTGGAGGCCTGTGACTAGCAGTGTGCCGCTAGAATCAGTGCTGGGTCCTCTGTTGTTTGTCATCTCCATCAGTGTTGGTAATATGGTTAACTGGATCAGCAAGTTTGCAGATGACACCAAGACTGGGGGTATAGTGGACAGTGAGGAAGGCTATCATGGCTTGCAGAGAGATCTGCATCAGCTGGAGAAATAAGCTGAAAAATGGCAGATGGAATTTAATACAAACAAGTGTGAAGGTTTTGTACTTTAGTAGGACCAGCCAGGGTAGGTCCAGTGACACAAAGCTTGGGGGTGTTGTGGATAGGCTGGAGGGTTGTCAGAGGTTACAGTGGAACATCGATAGGATGCAGAACTGGGCTGAGAAGTGGCAGATGGACTTCAACCCAGATAAGTGTGAAGTGGTTCATTTTGGAAGGTCGAATTTGAAGACAGAATATAAATGGTAAGACTCTTGGCAGTGTGGAGGATCTGGGAGATCTTGGGGTCCGTTTAGATAGGACACTCAAAGCTGCTGTGCAGGTTGACAAGAAGACATATGGTGTGTTGGCATTTATCAACTGTGGGTTTGATTTTAAGAGCCGTGAGGTATTGTTATGGCTATGTAAGACCTTGGTCAGACCCCACTTGGAGAACTAGGTTCAGTTCTGGTCACCTCACTACAGGAAAGATGTGGATACCTTAGAGAGAGTGCAGAAGAGATTTACAAGGATGTTGTTTGGACTGGAGAGGGTACCTTATGAGAATAGATTGAGTGAACTTGGCCTTTTCCCCTTGGAGCGAAGGAGAATGAGAGGTGACCTGACAGAGGTGTATAAGTTGATGAGGGGCATTGATCATATGGACAGCCAGAGGCTTTTTCCTAAGGATGAAATGGCTAACATGAGGGGGCATAGTTTTATGGTGCTTGGAAATGGTTACAAAGGGGATATCAGGGGTGAGTTTTTCCACACAGAGTGGTGGGTGCGTGGAATGCGCTGCTGGCAGCGGTGGTGGAAGCAGATACAATAGGGTCTTTTAAGAGCCTCTTAGATAGGTATATGGAGCTTAGAAAAATTAAGGGGTATGCACTAGGAAAATTCTAGGCAGTCTCCAGAGTAAGTTACACAGTCGTCACAACATTGTGGGTCAAAGGGCCTGTAATGTGCCGTAAATTTCTATGTTCTATGTCTTACACTGTGATCAGTACGGCACTGAGGAGTATAGTAGGTCAAAGGGATCTGAGTACAGAAGATGGGATGTTATGTTGAGGTTGGATAAGATGCTGGTGAGGCCTAATTTGGAGTATTGTGTGCAACTTAGTCTCCTACCTACAGGAAAGATGTAAACAAGGTTGAAAGAGCACAGAGAAAACTTACAAGGGTGTTGCCAGGTTTGGAGGACCTGAGTTATAAGGAAAGATTGAATAGGTTCTGACTGTATTCTTTAGAACGTAGAGGATTGAGAGGAGATTTGATACAGGTATACAAGATTATAAGTACTGGGTATGACTCTAAACTGCAACCGGTGATGAGGCTCTAATTTGGGACTTTCAGAGCTTTGGGGAAAGTGGAGTTACCCCTTAGTCATTCATTGCTCCTAGGGCCGCTCTGACCCGGAACGGTAGCACCTGCAAGGGTTCTTGCTCAGGATACGAGCGAAGGCCAACGGCAGATCCGGCTGGTTCAGTAACTGAACTTATGACGGAGAAGGCAGATGAGCTAGGACCTCAAATGTCAATGGCTATAGTACAGGCGGATGAACATTTGGGAAGAGAAATGGCGATTTCTTTAGTTCGCCCAACGGTAGGCAATAGCAAACCACCGTTGCTAGATACTAGGTTTCCTAGAATCTATTTTGCTAAGAAAACCATGGTCAAACTCATAAAATGTATCACACAACAACAGCATCAAGAGGACCTTCAAGACAATTCTAAAGATGCTTCGCTCAGTAGGCTTGATTCTGGTCAGCAGGGGATCCCCGGCCATCATCAAGCTACTGCTCATAAAATTCAAGTAACACAAAAGAAAATTATTGCCACTTGGAATGTAAGAACCCTATATCAAGCAGGAAGATTGGACAATGTGATACATGAAAAGGAAAGACTAAAGATTAACATCATGGGAGTTAGCGAAGTTTGTTGGATAGGTGCTGGAACATGCCAGAATAGAAATAAAACACTAATTTATTTTGGTGGAACATCCCATACTAATGGAGTAGGAATTCTTATGGATGAAAACATGGCAAAAAGTGTTTTAGGGCATTGGGCAATATCAGAAAGAGTGCTCCTTGTTAGATTCAGAGGACAACCATTTGATTTAGCAATTATACAGGTATATGCACCAACAACAGATGGAACAAATGAGGATATAGATAAATTCTATGAAGAGCTTGAACAAGCAGATATGGATGCAAATCTCAAGATATTGTTATTGTCATGGGAGATCTAAATGCTAAAGTAGGACAAGGTGCTGATGGAAATACCATAGGAAAATTTGTACTGGGGAAAGAAATGAAAGAGGTGAGAAATGGGTAGAATGGTGCAAGATGAATAACCAGGTCATTATGAATACCTACTTTAAAAACCATCCAAGACGGTTGTAGATCTGGAGAAGTCCAGGTGATAACACTAGAAGTCAAATTGACTTTATTACTATAAACCAAAGATTTAGAAACTTGGTGACTCAATGGAAAACATATCCAGGGGCAGACTGTAATAGTGATTATAACCCAGTAGTATGCCATGTCAAAGTAAAACTTAAAAAACTAAAGAAGAAAAAACCTGAACAATCCCTTGACTACTTGCAATTAATTAAAGAAGAAAACTTAAGACAAAAATTTACAATTGAAGTAAGGAATAGATTTCAAAGTCTAGAAATAGAATCTGTTGAAGATGATAACAACCATGTAGAAATGAAATTTACCTCTCTAAAGGATTCCCTGGTAGAATCAGCAAAGTCAGTGATTCCTAAAAAAGAAAAAAGCACAAAGAATAAATGGATGACAGATGAAATACTTTATACTTTATTGTTGCCAAACAATTGATACTAGAAAGTACAATCATTACAATGATATTTGATTCTGTGCTTTCCGCTCCCTGGATTACAAATATTAAATATTAAAAATATTAAAAATAGTAAAAAATAGTAAATATTAACAAATTAAATTATAAATCATAAATAGAAAATAGAAAAATGCGAAGTAAGGTAGTGCAAAAAAACCGAGAGGCGGGTCTGGGTATTTGGTGAGTACGGCCCAGATCCAGGTCAGGATCCGTTCAGCAGTCTTAGCACAGTTGGAAAGAGGCTGTTTCCAAATCTGGCCATACGAGTGTCCAAGCTCCTGAGCCTTCTCCTGGAGGGAAGAGGGACAAAAAGTGTGTTGGCTGGGTGGGTTGTGTCCTTGATTATCCTGGCAGCACTACACCGACACCGTGCGGTGTAAAGTGAGTCCACAGACGGAAGATTGGGTTGTGTGATGTGCTGCGCCATGTTCACGATCTTCTGCAGCTTCTGCCGGTCTTGGACAGGACAACTTCCATACCAGGTTGTGATGCACCCTAGAAGAATGCTTTCTACAGTGCATCTATAACAGTTAGTGAGGACTTTAGGGGACAGACCAAATTTCTTTAGTTTTCTCAGGAAGTAAAGGCGCTGGTGGGGCTTCTTGGCAGTGAACTCTGCTTGGCTGGACCAAGACAGGTCGTTTGTGATATTGACCCCGAGGAACTTAAAGCTTTTGACCTGTTCCACTTGCGCACCACCAATGTAAATTGGGTCGTGCGGTGCGCTACTCCTTCTGAAGTTAACAACTAATTCCTTCATCTTGCTGACGTTAAGAGATAGGTTATTGTCTTCGCACCATGCCACCAGGTTCTTAATTTCCTCTCTGTACTCAAACTCATCATTACCCAAGATATGGCCTACAATTGTTGTGTCATCAGCAAACTTGTATATTGAGTTTGATGGAAGCTTGGCTACACAATCATGGGTGTACAGTGAGTACAGCAGGGGGCTGAGTACACAGCCTTGTGGGGCACCAGTGCTCAGAATGATTGTAGAGGAGAGCTTGTCCACTATTTTTGCAGCCTGGGTCCTTATGTGAGGAAGTTGAAGATCCAGCTGCAAATCTGAGCGCTGAGGCCCACGTTACGGAACTTAGGAATCAGTTTATTGGGAATGATGGTATTAAGTCAAAAATCTAATGGAAAAAAGGAGACAGAAGAAAGCAAATCCTATAGAATATAAGTTCTTAGATAAAAAAGTTAAAAGCTTATGTCAAAAAGCCAAAGAAGAATGGTTAAACCAGGAATGTGAGCAAATAGAAAGAATCCCTATTACTGATCCAAAAAGGTTACATCAACAAATCAAGAATATCACTGGTAAAAAGCTCATCTATTCTTTAGGTAGATGTTTGAAAGCAAAGGACGGTACCATTATCATGGAAAAAGATGAGATTATGAACAGATAAACTGAGTATATTCAGGAATTGTTTGAAGATGATCGAGGTGAAAAACCAGAAATTAAGAAAAACATTGAAGGTCCAAGTATTTTAAAATCTGAAGTTCGTAATGCAATAAGTATCACACCAACAGGTCAACAGAGGATGCCATCTCCATGGCACTTCACTCTGCCCTGACCCACCTGGGCAGCCCCAACTCTTACATCAGAATGCTGTTCGTTGACTTTAGTTCGGCATTCAATACTGTGATCCCCTCCAAGCTGATCACCAAACTTCGCCAGCTTGGTATCAGCATATCACTCTGCAATTGGACCTTGGACTTTCTGACTAACAGACCCCAATCAGTTAAGTTAGACAACCTCTCCTCCTCCACTCTTACCCTGAACACTGGAGTGCCTCAAGGCTGTGCTGAGCCCTCTTCTGTACTCCCTTTTCTCCTATGACTGTGTTCCTGTACATGGTTCCAACTCCATAATCAAGTTCGCAGACAACACCATGGTGGTTGGTCTGATCAGAGGGGATGACGAGATGGCCTACAGGGATGAGGTCCAGCACCTGGCTGCATGGTGTGCTGACAACAATCTGGCCCTTAACATCCAGAAGACCAAGGAGATCATTGTGGACTTCAGGCATGCCAGGAGTCACACTCACGTCCCCATCTACATCAACAGAACTGTAGTGGAGCGTGTATCAAGCTTCAAATTCCTTGGTGTCCACATTTCCGAGGATTTCACCTGGTCCCTAAACTCTTCCATCCTGATCAAAAAGTCGCAACAACACCTTTATTTCCTGTGGAGCATGAAGAAAGCTCACCTCTGTCCCAGGATACTGACGGACTTTTACTGCTGTACCATTGAGAGCATGCTCACCAACTGCATCTCAGTGTGGTATGGCAATTGTCCCGTATCGGACTGCAAAGCACTCCAGCGTGTGGTGAAAACTGCCCAGCGGATTATCGGCACTCAATTGCCCACTATTGAGAACATAAACGCTGCCTGGGCAGGGCGAAAAGCATTATCAGGGATACATCTCACCCTAACCATGGACTTTTTACTCTCCTCCCGTCCGGTAGGCGCTACAGGAGCCTCTGCTCCCGCACCAGCAGGCACAGGAAGAGCTTCTTCCCTGAGGCTGTGACACTGCTGAACCTCACATCACAGCACTAAGCAGTATTGCATCCGTATTGTACTGTCTCAGTACTTTTATATGTGTGTGCTGTAGCACTTTTTTTATTCAGTTATTTTGTAAATAACACTATTCTTTGCATTTCTGGTCAGATGCTAAATGTCTTTCATTACAGATATGTCTTCATATCTGTACTCAGCATAATGACAATAAAGTTAAATCTAATCTAAAATAAGATGAAGAAAGGAAAGGCAGCAGGTCCTGATGAATTAGTAATAGAACAAATTAACGCCCTTGAAGATTATGGAATTGAAAAACTTACTGATTTAATCAATGACATTTATGAGACTGGAATAATACCATAAGAGATGAAAAAAATCAGTATTTATCACTTTTCCTAAGAAACTTGGTGCAATAGAATGTGAATTACATAGGACCATAAGTTTAGTGAGTCATATCACCAAGGTACTTCTAAGAATTTTGATGATAAGAGGTAAAAATAAGATACAAGCTGAAATAGGTAAAGAACAATGTGGTTTTGTGAAAGACAAAGGTACAAGAAATGCAATATTGATGTTAAGGATAATATCAGAACAAGCTATTCAAGTGCAAAAAGATTTGTTTGTTTGTTTTATTGACTACACAAAAGCATTTGATAAAGTGAAACTCAATAAGTTATTTGAACTATTAAGGAAACTCTAGATCTAGATTTGAAAGACCTCCACCTAATCAGAAATCTGTACTGGGAACAAACTGCCCCTGTAAGAATAGATGAAGAAGTTTACGAAAATTAAGAGAGGTGTTAGACAAGGGTGTTTTCTCTCCCCTGATTTATTTAATGTGTACAATGAAACAATATTAGAAAAAATAAGAGACATCTTGGGAATCAAAGTTGGCGGTGAAAACATCAACAATTTCAGATATGTAGATGACACTGTGTTAATTGCGAGTACAGAAGAAGAACTACAAAACTTAATTGATATAATTGTTGAAGAAAGTGCAAAAATGGGTCTATCTATCAACTGCAAAAAGACAGAATGTATGGTGATATCCAAAAAGAAGGAGAATCCTATCTGCAGGCTGAGAATAAACGGGGAAGACATAAAACAAGTAAAGAACTTTTGCTACTTCAGAAGCTGGGTGACATCAGATGGCAGGTGCGACTTGGACATCAAAAGAAGAATAGGGATGGCAAAAGACACCTTTACGAGAATGAAGAGTATACTGACCAATACTAAACTAGGCATGACAACCCACCTCACAGTACTGAAATGTTACATTTATCCAGTTATGTTTTATGGCTCAGAATGTTGGACAATATCTAGTAACATGAGGAAACGAATTGAAGCAGCAGAGATGTGGTTTTTGAGGAGGATGCAAAGAATATCATGGACAAAACGAATATCTAACGAGGATGTCATGAACAGAGCAAACACAAAAAGAGAAATAATGTATGAGATCATGAAAAGGCAACGTAACTTCATTGGACATGTGATTAGGAAAGAGGAGTTGGAATGCACGGTAATTATCGGAAAGATTGAAGGGAAGGAAGCAAGAGGAAGATGAAGACAAATGATGATGGAGACAGCAGCCAGAGAACTGGAAATGAATACCAATGAATTGATCCACTTGACCCAAAACAGGAGTGTGTGGGCCATGGCAATCAAAGCTCAAACTGGGCACAGCACCTGATGATGATGATGATGATGATACAAGATTATGAGGAGTATGGACAGGGTAAATGCAAGCAGACTTTTTCCACTGAAGTTGGGTGGGACTACAACCAGAGGGCATTGCTTAAGGGTGAAAGGTGAGAAGTTTAAAGGGAACATGAGGGGAAACTTCTTCACTGAGAGGGTCGAGAGAGTGTGGAATGAGCTGCTAGCACAAGTAGTCCATACGAGCTCAATTTCAACATTTAAGAGAAGCTTTATAGTTGTGATATGCAGGGCAATGGTCCCGGTGCAGGTCATTGGAAGTAGACAGTTTAAATGGTTATTGGCATGGACCAGATGGGCCGAAGGGCCTGTTTCTGTGCTCTACTTCTCTATGACTAAGTGTTCAGCTCTTATCTTTATATCTTTAAGGCAGAGTTTCTCAACCTGGGGTTGATGGACCCCTCAGTTAATGGTAGGGGCCCATGGCATAAAAAAGGTTGGGAACGCCTCCTTTAAGGCCATAACACTCTTTCTGCATTGCTCAGTATTTCAGTCCTGGAGAAGAATTCAGATGGTGCTCCTGACTCTAAGTCTCGATGATTTTCTGGCATTCCTGCATAAGAGAACCTCTCTGCTGCTGACCTCCTCCACTAGAATCTTCTGTCTGCAATACATGAAGAGGAAGAAGAAGTGCTCCCTTGCCTCTCGCTTTTTTTTCGCACAGAAGATTAATTGCAGTATTTCTTTCTTGTACGGTGTACGCAAATTGCACAGGCTCCTTTAAGGGCTTAAGTTCTTGCTGAGTGGCTAAGTGCCAACAGCTGTACAAAATTCAATGTACCTTTTCTTACGGACTCATCACATTCCATAAAAGGAAAAACCTGGAAAAACAGAATGACTCCTCTGTTGCACTGAGCCAATAGCTGAAAACGTTTGGGAGCAAATGTAATTTTAGGCCAGTCTGAGTTAGTTAGATTGCACCAGCATCCTGACACATGTCCGAGAATCCCCCAGGCCCCCAGTGTTTCTCTCACCCCAAAAGGAGACTGTGCGCATCTGCATCAGGCAAGTAGAAACTCTGTATGCATTTTTCTGCATCCTGATCTGGCTCTACTTCAACCTGATCATAACATTTGACTATAAAAACCACAAGTCTTGCATTCTAGTCAGATGTACAAGTAATTTCACTCTTTCAAGATGAAAGTTTTAGCAATCCTTCCCAAAGTAATACATAACAATCACATCGTAGGTGATAACATCCATGCTTAATTTACATTCTAAAAGTATACTTTTTAATACATTTTTAGATTGTCATACACATTAATTTGTCCAGATGACAATCTAATACTGTATTTGTTTTCCTGAAAAATTGGTAAAAGTAATATTACAAAATACATTTCAGATTTTTGAGAAAGAATTCAGCTGGAATTTTCAATAAGAACAGATAGCTGGCATCAAAAAGAGAAATGTTTTTATTTGTTACATTGGAAAAAATTCCCTGTTGGAGAATGTAGAGAAAACAGTTCAGCCCTTCAGACATATGGAGGAGACTGCAATAACAAGTTTAAAAATCCAGAGGGATTTCTTAAATTTGACTCACATGAATGCAGTCCGTGTGCAAAATGGTACCCACACTTCTAAAAAGTAAAAGCATCAGCAACATCAGAGGCAGCGTGTAATACTAAAAATGGCTGCATTTTATATTGTATCATTAGTACTGGCGCAAAATTAAGCTACCTGTAGTACGATCATGATATAGCCCTCACCACCAACCACACCTCAAACACATCCCTTATTCTTCTGCCATATTCTCGTTGGAGCTCCTCATCCAGTTTTACTTCTATCATTGATTATCTTTTCCACCAGCCGGAAATCACATTCAGTTTTGTCCAGAACTGTCATCTTCCTGTCTTCCCTCAATTTCTCACGTTTGTTATTTTGATCTCAACTCCATTCTGCTTTCCCTCTGTACTGACATTAACTGCCTTTCTAATCTCTCTTCATAAACTTTCTCTGACAACATTTGTGAATAATTCTTTTCAATGTCCTGTGATTTTTGATCACAAGGCACTTTGTCATCCTCCTCTGACCAGCCATATCAACATGTGCATATTTCTTAGTTAGTCAGGGGATCAAAGGTTACAGGGAGAAGGCAGCAGAATGGGGTTGAGAGGAATAATAAATCAGCCATGATGAAATGGCACAGCAGACTCAATGGTTTGAATGGCCTAATTCCGTTCCTATGTCTTATGGTCTTATATAGGAAAGCTACGTCACATCCTGAGTTTCTCTGGTTAGCGGACGATTTCCCTCCACACCTCTCTGACACAGTGGGGAACCATGGGAGAGGCAAGTTACAGCAGTGGTTTGCCATTGCCTTCTGCCGGGTGAGCTTCCAAAGAGATCACCAGCTTGTAACCCAGCATGGATGGAAAGCGTGCAGGGGAGCCGGCTGGATTCAAGCTCGGGACCTTTCATCCCAAAGTCTGGCACTGATGCCTACGCCACCAGCTAGGTCCATGGTCTTATATAGGCATCCGTTAGTCTCATGAGACCATGGATTTGCACCTTGGAAGGTTTCCAGGGCGTAGGCCTAAGCAAGGTTGTATGGTAGACCAGCAGTTGCCCATGCTGCAAGTCTCCCCTTTCCACGTCACCAATGTTGTCCAAGGGAAGGGCATTAGGACCCATAGAGCTTGGCACAGGTGTCGTTGCAGAGCAATGTGTGGTTAAGTGCCTTGCTCAAGGACACACTGCTATCTCAGCCACGGCTCGAACTAGCGACCTTCAAATCACTAGACGAACACCTTAACCACTTGGCCACGCACCAACATGGTCTTATATAGCTCATGAAAAAAAAAGCGCTTCCTTTGGTTACAACATTATTCACATTATTCACTTCCACCTGATTAGCCCTTTGCCAGAATACTTCATTCCAAAATTACAGCATTCATTGGACAAAGTTATTACTAGCAGAGTCAGCATTTACTGGTTTCCTGTAAAGATCCCTGGGCACCAGTGGCTTTCTTGGTAATACTGGGGCAGTTCAGCGTCGACCACAATTCAATGGTTCCAGTCACAAATCTCTGGATTTGATAAGAAGGGCAGATTTTCTTCCTTGAAAATTTAGTAAACTAGATGGGATTTTAAATGACAAAACATAAGTTTCTTAGTTACCATTACTGACAAGAGCTTTTTATTCCAGATTTACTTAATTACTTAAATTGCTTAACTGCTATGATGCAATTAGAATTCATTTTGCCAGATCAAATGTTTTGGTCCATGAAGACTAATCCAATAACTTAACTAGAATGCTTAATTGTTCAATTGCCACATAATATCTATTTACAATCTCTTCACTTACATTAAAACTTCACTGTTTTCAGCCACTATCGATTCTCCTGTGCCCTCCTTCCGCCTTGTTCCTTCATCTATGAAACACAAATATAACATACTTCACATATAACTGGTGAGCCATGAAATGTGACAACTACATGAACCATATGGAACCCTATACCCTTCTGCACAACTCGCCATTCTCTTGGAGCTTCCCAGCACAATCCTCACTGATTTGCAGACACATTTCACCGTATGTTTCAACATACATATGACATAGAAAGCTAATCTTTATCTTTAATTAATCTTTATCTGGAGGGCATCAATAAGACCAAGGCTGTGCTACTCATCTTTAAAACCCACTTCATGTTCCTTCTATCCTCAGAACCAAAACTATTAAGATGGATAAAATGTATCTTTGCAACCTGAAAGCTGTCCTTTGCCTAGAAAGGGCAAATCACTCTCTCTCTTGGTTTTGTTAGTCCAGATGGTTACCACTACCCCTCTTCAATTTCTTTCTTTTGCTCTCAAAGCTCATTCCCGTTTTCCTTTAATTCATCCCAATGAGATTGCAACAACATAGTTTGCCTTCTTGGCTTTATCAATGATCCTTCACCCCGGGTATTCTCCACATCCCTTTTAAAACTAATTTCACTATCCCTTTTAAAAAACTTCATACTAGCTTAGGAGAATCAATGGCACCCAACGGCGACTCCTTTGCTTACATCTTTGGAAACAACTCTATTTCTATCTTTAATATTTCCATTTTTCACTGTCAAGGTTCTTCTGAAGACCCTGACCTGGAGTTACATGCTGACTACGGTTCTTTGCAGGAATGGGACCCGTTCTTGGGGTTTCACGACTGGCCGTTATTCGGCACGCCAAGGACACAGCACAAGAGCCTCGCTCGCCTTCGGAGGTCCGAGATTTCATGGCTCTGGAAACGGGGGGGGGGGGGGCGGAATCAGAGTTTGATGTCCAGGCAGGAGACCAGTGTGTCGTGGGAGTCGGAAGATCTATGACTATGTGTCCAGAGACCTGAGATCTTTGCGCACAGAGCTCGGAAAAAGCGATGCAACAGACCAACATCGTAAATCAGCGAGTTGTTTGTTATGTCTCCCCTCTTGCTGTGGAACGGAGACGCCTCTTTCTCCCTTATTAGGGGGAGAGAGAGAGCCTGCGGTATGTCGAATACCAGGTGAACAAGTAGTCTTTGGGTACTGCAAGTCTGCGTCTTTGCTGTTGCTTTGCTGCAAGCTTGAGTGCTCAGTGGTGGGTGCTGATGCTTTTTTTTTGCTGGTGAGGAGAGAGGGGATCATTGCTTGCTGCCGCTTACACGCGGGAGGGAGGGGAACTTGGGGGGAATTTGGGGTTCTAACATTTAACTGTTATTCACTCTTTGGGGGCACTCCTCTGTTTTTTGTGGATGGTTGCGAAGAAAAAGCATTTCAGGATGTATACTATATACATTTCTCTGTCATTAAATGTACCTTTGAAACCTTTAATCTTTCTGACACCCCAATACAAAGTCATCTTTTTCTCTCCAAATTCTTTGAATTGGTGCTGTCTCTTAAATTTGATCCTGTTCACTTCCTGTTTTAATCCATTTGTGCTCCAATCCACCACAAAACAGAAATCACCAAACTGCTATATATTCTGTAACACTTATCTACCTTCGTCCTAGACCTCTTTGCAATCTGCAACACAATCAAGCAAATTTATCTCCACTAATTAGCCCTTTACATTTTCCAGTTTAGTATTACCTTGTCTCAGTTTACTTACATATTTGATCATAACCATCTTAGTCCAATGATGTTCCACCAAAAGTCTGCTGAATGTTTCTAAGCATGCACCAAGATCTGCCCTGCACTTCCTTCATCACAATTTATGTTGTCACAGTTCTTTATTGGTATTAGTAGTTTGAAACTTATTGTTATGTTTAAATTATTCTAGGATTTCACCTCTTTACTGCACCTCCTCCAGGTTCAATTGCCAACTCTACCACAGCCCAACTCTCCCACAAAAAACAAGTGCTTAAGTTTTCACATAACTTTGCCCCACACTTTAATCAGATTCTCTTTCCTGTTCCCATCCCCTTTATTCTTAAAAATGCTATTTCAGATTTAGTTACAATTCATTAAGTTCCACTTTCATAATGTAGTTATTTTAAACTATGAAAATCTATTTAAATTGGCCCCTACATCAAACACCAGCAATTCCAAACTCAACTGTTGAGATATCCATCCTGAGCTACATTAAAAAAGGGAGAAAATATATCCACAATCAAACACTGTGTAAGATCCTTGCTTAAAAAAAAAACAAATGTGTATTAATAATCCTTAAGGGGTCAAGCAAGACATTTTTACTTACCCCAAGCCCCAAAATGATATAGATTACTTTACTGCCTCAATAGTGAGTATCAGCAAATTATTCATTTATGGGATGTATTCAACATACCTGAACATACTCTTGTCCCTCAAAAATCAAATCATACTTACACCAGGGTCACAGGATAATCAAAAGCTAGAACCCTGGACAATCTAATGACAAAGAAAAACCGTGACACCTCCCCAGTGTCATGTCTGAAATTAGCTGATTCATGTCGTGTCTAGTACAACTCAGAAAACACTTCCTTTTTTTTAAGAAAAAACAAAGCATTTGACAAAGACAAGAGTTTTCACTTGATCAAATCTGTGGTCATATGTAACACATTCATCACAAAGAAAAAAAAAGCAAAAATACACTTTTCCTGGAATGTTAATAATTCAGTAATAGGATACATTCATTTCATTTTTAAAAAGACTGGCAATTCCAGACATCAATTTCTTAGATTGTGGGACAGTACACACAGCTGCCTGATGTGTTCCATGTGGTATTCTATTTATATTTACTTTTACAGTCAATTACATGTTATTTTCTTCTGCAAGGCACTCTCAAAACATTTATCACATCAAAGAATTTATCACAATCCAGCTGATTGCATCACTGTGTGGTATGGAGGGGCGACTGCACAGGATTGGAAAAAGCTACAGAAATCTAAACTCAGCCAACTCTATCATGGGCACTAGTCCCCCAAGTATCAAGGGCATCTTCCAGGGATAATACCTCAAGGAGATGGGATCCATCATTGAGGGCCCCCAGCACCCAGGATATGCCCTCTTCTCATTACTACCATCAGGGAGGAGGTACAGGAGCTTGAAGCCACATACTTAGTGTTTTGGGAGAAGCTTCTTCCCCTCCACCATCAAATTTCTAAATGGACAATCAATCCATGAACATACCACCTCAATAGCTTTTCTTTTCATTTTTGCTCTCTTCTTGCGCTACTTAATTTCTTTAAATATATTTCTTATTATAATTTATAGTCTTATTATTGTAGGAGCCACGTATCTATTTATTGTCCATCTGTATTTGTGTTGCACACCCTCACTCTAGGTTAAGATAATTTGTCATGTGGGTTTGGGTGGTGGTAGAAACAAATGAATATAGTCACCTGCACGGCAGCATAGAGGTGGGGCATGCAGGGAGTGCATATTCTTGGTTGACCACTCGTCTTTGAATTTGATCCAATTACGCTCATCCTTGTTTGAATTTAATTCAAATACGCTTGTCTCGCTTGTTTTTGTTTTATATAAACTATGGAAGAGTCAAACAATTTTACTCTTGGTTTGTAATAAAGGAATGAACAATGTTTTTTAACTTGAAATTCAGTTAGTTGGAAGCGCATCATTCAGTGTGATATTCCCTTTCTTAGCCTCTCAGCAACTTTAGTTTGCTTTCAAGTAGTCGCTACATTTTGTCAACAAAATTTTTTTTATACCAGTTTATGGCAAAGCCATCAGCATGGATTGCTCTGACCTGGGGGCGGAAGAAGAATTCCAATACAAAGGAACGCAAAGAAAGGCCGGCGGTTATCTGAGACAATTACCATCGTAACACTGGGAAGGCAAGTCGGCAACCTGAGCAGCTGAAGCAGAAGGCCTACCTAAGGCTTTATTTTGATTCATGCTGTGTATTTGTGGATTGAACACAGTTTGCGTGGTCAGTGGTGCCTGTCCATTGGGGACTGTTGCTCATGGTTCATGGTTCTATTTTAATGAAGTACTCAAAGCCCTGATTTGTTGTATGGTTTGCAAAATTCCTGAGTGCTGAAATATTGTCCTGGTTGCTGACATTTGAACTGAACATTGTTTGGTTTGGTTGATGTGCTGTGGATGTGTGAATAGTTTGTTTGTTGCCTGTGTAGATTGAATGGAATACCCAGTGCAATTTGCCAATGTGCTGTAGGTGAACAAAGAATTAATTATGAATTGCTCAATAAGGAGAAAGCAATATGAGTGGATCAAAGGATGGGACTGATGTCAGTGGCTCTGAAATGGAGGCTGGCAAGAGAGAAGTTAAACTTACTACCAAAGCTTTGGTGAATAAAATTTAAAGTCTTCAAAAGGGACATAAAATTAACTATGAACAAAATTAAAGGTTTACTACCATTAATTAAGGATCTTATGAAAAACAAGGAAAATGTTTCACAGGTGCAATCCCAATTTGAGAACTTGATTAACCTTTGTGAAGCTGCCACTAAGCTACATCACACAGTGATTCCTTTACTTACCAAGGATGAACAGGAAAAACAAAATGGATTGATCACCAGCATTAATAAACACATTCAAAGAGGATGTGAAACAATGATTTCACATTGATGGCCATGTTCAACCTGATGCAGCAGCAATGAATGAAAACATGCATCACCTTCCAACAGACTATATTTCTCGTTCCAATTACATGTTATCATTCTGTATATAACATATGACATACTAGGTGATGTAAAATCAGGTCGCAACCTGTCAAATATTGAATTACAGAGCTCTGCCACAGGAAGAAAATCTTCAATATCAACTACCTCCTCCGCACACATAAAACCAGAAGCTGATTTAGCTGCATTAATGGCACATCAATGATTATTGAAGGACAAACATGGGCTGGAACAGCAAGAGGAATAACTACAGAAAAGAAAAGAACTGCTGAAGTTGGAGGAAGAGATTGTGGCTAAGGGCTTCAGGTGTGTCATGTGCCAAAAGTGATGCCACAGCACAGTCCAATGGCATGGATTTCTACTTTGAACAGGCACAAAGGAAAATAAAAACGCCCAATGTCAGTGCTGTTATATTCATTCCTCAAGTGTCTGGGAAATATGAACACAACCTCCAAAAGGTAATACAGGTTTCCCCCACCATCCGAAGGTACAGCGTTCCTATGAAACGGTTCATAAGCCAAACTGTCGTAAAGCAAAGAAACAATTACCATTTATTTATATGGGAAAATTTTGTGAGCGTTCGCAGACCCAAAAATAACCTACCAAATCATGCCAAATAACACATAAAACCTGAAATAACAGTAACATATAGTAAAAGCAGGAATGATATGATAAATACACAGCCTATATAAAGTAGAAGTACTTTTCCACAATCATTGCCGGCACTGTTCTCCGAGGAGAAAATCTCACGCAAGTGCTGTTGGCAAAAACACTCACTCCAGTAACCTTTAAACTATGAAGCTGCCAAATCATACCAAATAACACTTAAAAATATACAGCCGATATAAAGTAGAAATAATGTATATACAGTGTATCACTTACCGGAATTGGGACAGCGCCGAGCACACTGATGGTGGTGTGTTAGTCTGAGTTGTCGGAGTTTGGCTGGTGCAGTGGCCCCCACCCTCTAGGCTGCCGACCGATACCGATCCGCGAAGCATGCAGGGGTACAACGGTAGCTGGGAGGCACACAAGCACATCTTTAAGAAAAAAGCCAAAATAAACATGCTAATTAATTAGATGCCGCCCTACACGTAGTTGTCGGCCCAGATCGGAGGCCATTGCCCATTGCATCGTCTCTGACCTGGGCCGACAATTATGTGTCAGGCGACACCTAATTAATTAGCATGTTTATTTCAGCTTTTTTCTTAAAGATGTGCTGTGTGCCTCCCGGCTACTGCTGCATTCTCCGTGAATCGGTATCTGTCAGCGGCCTGCGAGTTGGGGTGGTGGGACACTGGGGTGTCATCTCGTCATCTGTTTCCATTAGGGCAGGCAGGTCACCTTCTTCTATGTCTGCCCGCCTCGATGTCGAAGGTCAAGGGTTCGTCGTCTGCTGTGGCTGATGTGGAAGGCTTGCTTGACTGCTGAGCCTCGCACATTTTTCTATCATGCAGTTCTTTGTAAGCACTCAAACCATCCTGCAAATATCTCCTAAACCTACGTACCTTTCAAAATTAAAGTCGTACTTTATCATTGCAGCAAAAATCTCACGCAGCTGCTTCACATTCATTTCACTACTGCATTCAGTTTCGATTGTTATCCTTTCCTCTTCCAATTGCATCAGCTCTTCACCTATCAGTTCTTGGTCATAGAATGCCAAAACCTCTTCAACATCATATTCGTCAGCTTCCACAAGCCAAACTCACGTTGTCCTTACTTCATTCACCACAATCAAAACGCTTAATTATGTCTAGTTTTACACTAAGTGTAACACCCTTACGAGCTCTTTCAGGCTTTTCCGATACCATAGAACTCATCTTGCTAACAGCTGCTCACAGGCACGTATTTAGGCAATGCCGGCGAGAATGCCGTTCCCAGGGGAGAGCGGCTGCTCGGGGCGCGTGTTGCCTTTTATCGCGTGCTGATTTTTTTCGTAACAGTGAAAACACCTTCTGTTAGCAAAACAGGGAACTAATGTAGGTCTTTCATAACAGTGAGGTTTCGTAAAGCAAACGTTCGAAAAGCGGGCGACACCTGTACGGGATGTTTACTCGCCACATGTACTATTGAAGCACTCTGGAACCATATCACATCCAACAGCTCAAAGTGCTCAGGGGGACATTCACTTCCAACATGGAAACATTCATGCTTCAGACAATAGAGATCAAGATAATAGTTTTAATATTATGATTAAGTAAAATGAAATAACAACCTTATTGGTAAAACAACAATGCCATTTATTTTTGCCTAATAGAAAGATTCAACAGTGATCCATTGCAGTATCATGGCCTTTGAAAATAAGACTGACAGCCATAGAGACTGCCTCTATTTCATTGAACAGTACACTAGGGGTTGCCCAAAGGAACTTATTAGAAATTGCCAGCATATTTAACCTGAAGAAAGGATGTGTCAAGACTAAGACTTTACTACAGGAACTTTTTGGCATGAATAGAAAATTGCATCCGCCTACACGCAAAGGGTCCTTTCATGGGTATGTGAATGCCCTTCAAGGTAACAGTCTTTTTCTTAGAAACTGTTGCAATGCCATGGAACAAGTGCAGCACATGTATAAGCTAGACATGCCTGCCAATATGTTAACTGTTATAAAGAAACTGCCCCATAGCTTAGGGATAGATGGAGAATGGTGGCCTGTGAACTGCAAGAAAGACACAACCACAGCGCTACTTTCATTGACATTGTTAATTTTACTGAAAGGCAAGTAAAGATTTCAAAAAACCCAGTGTTTGGGAATACACAGGATGCTCCATAACTGGCAATAAGCAAAGGTGAGAACAAAATTAAGTCACAATTTCATTCTAGAGCTAAAGAAAGCAGCTTTGCCACTACTGTGGCCACTGTGGGAAGTATAGCTAAAATTGAACCTGGAACTAAAGGAAGGGAAACGGTTTCATAAGCCAAAAGGGGTTTGTCCCTTCTGTGGGGGTGGACACACTTTGGATTTCTGCTTGAAAAAAAGGGCGCATTGTGAGAAGATCATCTTCCTAAAGGAAACAGGTGTCTATTTTGGCTGTTTGTGTACAGGACACATCAGCAAAGATTGCAGCAAGTGTCTTTCATGCAAGGTATGCAGTTTTGAAGAAGGAAATTACATGTTGTGTTTGACTGTGGAGCGACTTTTCAGGAAAGATCACTTAATGCTCAGCTCTTACAGGGATCAGATCTTACTGGCTCACTGACTGCAGTCATGTCCAGATTCAGATCCACTCAAAGGAAAGGGGAGGAGACTCAGAACAAGCCGTGAAGGAATCAGAGCAGTGGGCAGTTTTCTGGTATCTAGTGGCTTTATGGGGGCTGCCAATCATGATTGTAAACTTCCCAAAGTTCCAGTACAAGGGAAGTCTAAAAAAGGTGACAAGATAGTGGTTATTTGTGCTTTCTTAGATCAAGGGAATATAGTAGTTTTCTGCACAGTGAGCTTAATGAATAAGCTCAACCTCACAGGAAAAGGAACACAAATTTCCTTATGCACCATGAATCAAGAGAAGATCATAAGTAGCTACATTGTTCCAGGATGAAAGTTATTTGTGAACCACCTAACATCTATACGCAGGAAAGTAGGCCTGTCCACAGAGGGAACATCTCACCACAGAGGGATCTCCAGGATTGCTTTCAGCTGAACCATGTCCATTTGCCAGAGATTGATTCAGAAATTGAGCTGCTGGTAGGGACAGATGTGCCTAAAGCATAGGAGCTGTTGCAAGTGATTTACAGTGTTAATGATGGACTCCATGCAATTAGGACAGTGTTGGGTTGGACTGTGAACAGACTATTGAAAGGAGAAAATTGTGATGGAGCAGTGTCTCCGAAAGGGAGCGTCCTTTATTAAGGACCCCCAGCACTCAGGCGATGCTCTTTCCTCATTGTTACCATCAGGGGGTATGGGTTATATTGGAGGGGTAGCACCTCTAGATGGGGGGTCTTGGGGTGGCTCATTATTTATTGGTCCCCACCAACGCCCACCTCTCACCTGTGGCTCCTCGTAGCTGTTTGCATGCGACAGTGGCCACACCCCGGGCAACAGCTTCGACAGAGGCCAGCTAAACCAGGTGAGGGTAGCCAACGGGTCTGAAACCCTTGGTGAGATAGGAACTTGCTCATCCCAGCATGCGAAGACTGCTTTGGTGGATCAGGCGGAGGAAACCCCGGGGGTTCAACGGCTGAGAAGGCGTTGCAGCAGTGCTTTGTGGAGTGCTTAGGGCGCAGCACTGCACTTAAGACGCGGCCATCCAATGCAGCCAAGGAAGTTGCCAGATGTAACGATTCTTTGTGCCACTGGATCCTGACTTCTGAGGCTGAGAGAGTGGGATCGTCTCTGTGCAAGGCTTTTCCACTTTAATATCTTTCATGCACTGGTTACATTGTGCAACATTCATCTCCCAACTTTCAATTCCTACCAGTCTTCTACAAGTCCTACGGCGATGGAGGAGTGGCAAAGCAACAGGTGGAGGTGACCACAGGGAGTTGTAGTCACAAACCAACATGTAGGCGGCCTTTGGACAAGTGGTCGTTCTTCTCTGTACCCAGGGCAGCACCAGTAGCGACTGAGCAGCCCTTTTCAGGACAGCACTGCTCACCCTTTGATAGGGAGGGGCCTAGAAAAGGTGGCCTAAACATTGCCTGCCCTACAGACAGATAACTGGCCAGGTTGCGGCGGCTGGCAGTTCATTTGCCAATGCAGTTACACTCAAAGGAGAAGAAAGAAACTTCTGTTGGATCGTGGAATGTCCGCACACTCATGGACAGAGAGAACTCAGCAAGACCCCAAAGAAGAACAGCCCTTGTTGCCAAGGAACTTTCACGCTACAACATCGACATCGCAGCCCTAAGTGAAACCAGTCTTGTGGAGGAAGGATCCCTGACTGAAACCACTAGCGGCTACACTTTCCTTTGGAAAGGAAAAGCGCAAGATGAAGAGAGGATTCATGGAGCTGGATTTGCAGTCAAGTCCAGCTTCCTGAAACAACTCTCCGACCTGCCTGTGGGAATCAACAAAAGGCTTATGTGGCTACGTCTGCCCCTCAGCCACAGATGTCACAGAACAGTCATCAGCGCTTCTGCCCCCACCATGACTAGCAAATACGAGACCATTGAACAGTTCTATGCCAACCTTAACTCTGTTCAGTCTCAGTCCCTGCCAACGACAAACTAATCCTGCTTGGTGACTTTAATGCCCGAGTAGGCTGCGATCACAGTCGCTGGGAAGGGGTTCTAGGCAAACATAGTATTGGCAATATGAACAGCAACGGCCTCTTGCTCCTTAGCAAATGCGCAGAGTACGACCTCCTCATCACAAACACAGTGTTCAGGCTGGCAAACAAGTACAAGACAACATGGATGCATCCAAGATTCAAACATTGGCACATGATCGACTACGTTATAGTATGTCGCCGAGACATCCGGGATGTCCTCATCACCAGAGCCATGCGAGGAGCGGAGTGCTGGACTGACCACAGGCTTGTCCGCACCACACTGAAGCTATGTATTACTCCCCACCATCCCAAGCGCCCTAAGTTCATCACAACAGCTTTTAACACCGCCAGACTCCAAGAGCCGCTGTATCTTCGCAAGTTCCAGACCACCTTTGATGAGAAGCCATCTGCCAACAGAACTGGTGGGCCAACTCAGAAGTGGGATCAGTTTAGAGGGATGGTGACGGAGACAGCAAAATCAGTCCTCGGCCCCAAGAACTGGAACCGTCAAGATTAGTTCGATGAGAATCACAGTGCCATCAAAGATCTCCTGGCCAGGAAGAACACAAGCATTCATGGAGTGGCAAAACGACCTAAGCTCCATTCCCAAAAAAGAGCGGTTCAAGTCCCTTCAGGCCCATGCCCAACAGGAAATTTGCAAGTTGCACGACCTGTGGTGGGATAGGAAAACTGAAGAGGTGCAACACCTCACCAACATCAACAACTCGAAGCTGCCCTTCAACTCCATCAAGATGATCTTCGGCCCCTCAAGATCTGGCTCATCTCCACTATTGTCCTCTCCACTATTGTCCGCTGATGGAACCACACTGCTAAAGGACAAAGAGAGCATCCAACACAGATGGAAAGAGCATTTCAGCCAGCTCCTGAACCACCCTTCATCGGTCGACCAGTCTGCTCTGGACCAAATCCCCCAACAGCCTATTCATGAGGAACTAGATGATCCTCCCTTGATAGATGAAGTCAAGAAGGCTATCACGCAGATGAGCAGTGGCAAGGTGCCCGGCAAGGATGGAATACCTGCTGAACTGTACAAGGCACTCAGCAAGGAATCACTTGAGGCTTTCCACAGCACCCTGACTAGCACTTGGGAAGAAGAAGAGATGCCCCCTGATCTCAGAGACGCAATGATAATCGCCCTCTACAAAAATAAAGGTTCAAGGAATGACTGCGGGAACTACAGAGGCATCTCACTACTTTCCATTGCCGGAAAAATCCTCGCCCGCATCATCCTCAACAGACTGATTCCAACACTGTCAGAAGAGAACCTTCCCGAGTCACAATGTGGCTTTTGTCCCGAATGAAGCACTGTCGACATGATCTTCGCAGTGAGACAGATACAGGAGAAGTACCTGGAACAGAACATGACATTATACTTCATTGATCTGACGAAGGTGTTTCACACACTCAACAGAAACGTGTTGTGGATCATCCTTAGAAAGCTTGGCTGCCCGCAGAAATTCACTACACTCATCCGCCTGCTCCACGATGGCATGACAGAAGTATTCTCAGATGGTTCCCCATCTGAGACTTTCAACACCTCAAATGGTGTGAAGCAACGGTGTGTTCTAGCACCAGTGCTCTCCAATCTCTTCTTCATCCAAATGCTGAAGCATGCTGTTAAGGACCTAGACCTGGGTACTTACATAAGATATCGCCTAGACGGATTAATGTTTGACCTGAAACGCCTTGCTGCAAAGACCAAAACATTGAGGAGGCTCATCACTAAAGCCCTGTTTGCTGATGACTGTGCCCTCATGGCCCACCAGGAGAACCACCTGCAGACGATTGTCGACAAGTTCTCCGCAGCCTCAAAGCTGTTCAGCCTGACAATCAGCCTCGGTAAGACAGAAGTTCTCCTACAACCTGCACCAAACAGTCACCCTCCTCAGCCATGCATCACCATCGACAGCACTGACCTGAAGAATGTGGAGAGCTTCAAGTATTTAGGAAGCACCATCTCCAGTGACGGATCCCTTGACAAAGAGATCATAGCAAGGATCCAGAAAGCCAGCAGGCACTCGGGAAACTCCGTGTCAAAGTTCTGGAGCACAAGGACATTCAGCTTTCAACCAAGCTCAAGGTGTACGAGGCTGTGGTCCTCACCTCTCTCCTGTATGACTGCGAAACCTGGACCCTGTACCACAGGCACATCAAACAGCTGGAGCAGTTTCACATGCGCTCTCTGCGGTCGATCATGAGGATTCAATGGCAGGACCGAATCACCAACCAAGAAGTCCTTGACAGAGCCAACAGCACAAGCATTGAGGCAAGGATACTCCAGGCCCAGCTACGCTGGACTGGCCATGTAATCCGCATGGGTGAAACAAGAATCCCCAGGCAGCTGCTCTACGGTGAGCTTGAACATGGCAGTCGCAATCAGGGCCACCCCAAAAAAAGATTCAAAGACAATCTGAAATCATACATCAAATGGGCAGACCGCCAGCCTCGACAACTTGAGGAGTCCACAGCCGACAGGGCTGCATGGCACGCCCTGACCAGAAAAGCTGCATCTGACTTTGAGGATGACCGAAATCAGCGCCTTGCAGCAGCACGAGACTGACACCACAAAGCTGTGTGTGCGCCTGTTCTAACAACCGCCATTCCATGTCCAACCTGCAACCGCGTGTGTGCTTCGGCCTTTGGCCTCCGAAGCCACATGTGTATCCAGATGACTGCACAATGTTTAGTCTTCCTCGGACCCCGAGAGACAACCGCCACCATCAGGTAGGAGGTACAGAAGCCTGAAGGCACACTTTCAGTGATACAAGAACAGCTTCTTCCCCTCTGCCATCTGATTCCTAAATGGACATTGAACCCATGAGCACTACCTCACTTTTTTTATATTATTTCAGTTTTTGCACGATTTTTAAAAATCTATTCAATAACATACACAGCAATTTCTGTATTTATTTATTTATTTTTACTTTTTCCCCCCCCCCCCCCTTCTATATTATGTATTGCATTGAACTGCTGCTGCTAAGTTAACAAATTCAACGACACATGCCGGGTGATAATAAACATGATTCTGGCAGAGATTGTGCACAGTCAGAGCTGACAGTTAACAGAATTTCAATTTTGAACTTCGATGAGCTTTGGTGGCAGCAATTTAAGGCAGATTTCCCTGAATGTAGTCAGGATGAACAACCTGGTTTGTCAAGAGAAGTCTACAAGTTCATGGAGCTGATCGCAAATTCTGCAAAACTGGTGGATGACCACAGCCAGATTGGTTTACCTTTGAGAAAGAAGGTTAACATGTCAAATAATAGGAAGGTTGCAGAACATCATGCTCTAAATCTAAGGAGGAGTTTTAAGAGGATTTTGTCATTTCACACTGACTACACAGCTTTCCTGAAATCTGTCAACTCCAAAGGTTATACAGAAAGAGTGCCTGCAGAGGATCTGGAATGCAGTGATGTGCAAGTCTGGTATATTCCACACCATGGTGTTTACCACCCCAGAAGGAGAAAACTCCATGTTGTGTTTGACTGTGGAGCGACTTTTCAGGGAACATCACTTAATGCTCAGCTTTTACAGGGATCAGATCTTACTAGCTCATTGTCTGGAGTCATGACCAGATTCAGAAAAGAACCAGTGGTCATCATGGCAGTTAGTGAATCACTGTTTCACCAGGTTAAACTACCAGTATAAGATGCAGATCTGCTGAAGTTTCTCTGATGGCCTGATTGTGACTTCAGCCAAGATGTGGTGGATTTTAGAATGGTGGTACATCTCTTTGGAGCAACTTCATCACCAAGCTGTGCTAACTTTGTCTTTTGCACATTTCCTAAGGATAATGATGAACAGTTCAGTTGCAAAAGGTTTTGCATTGCTTCTATGTTGATGACTGCCTTGTGTCAGTGTCTTCTGAGGAAGAAGCAGCATCCCTCTATCATGATCTTGTATCCATTCATGCTAAAGGTGACTTTCAACCCACAAAGTGGATAAGCAAAAGAATTAGTGCGCTAGCTGTGATACCAGAGGAACAAGAGTGAAAGATTTGATGCATTTGTATCTAGATCAAGATGCACGTTCAGTGGTGGGAGTACTAGGTGTGCAATGGGGCATTTAGTCTGATACTTTCAAACTTAAGATCACGATCTAAGACAGATCACTCAGCAGAAGGGGCATCCTCTCCAAAGTTAGTTCCATCTGTGATCCTTTTGGACTCTTGAGTTTGGTGGTGTTATCCGCTAAGAAGATCCTACAAGATCGAAACAGTAAAGAGCTTGGCTGGGATGACACTGTACCAACATCAGGTGCTCATGTGTGGACAAGCTGGCTGGAAGAATTCTGTCAGTTGGAAGACTTCAAAGTTGTTAGATGTTTGAACCCAGATTTTGGAGAAGCTGCAGCTGCCCAGTTACACCACTTTACAGATGCAAGCAAAGATGACTATGGAGCAGTGACCTACCTAATGTTGCATAACACGTGCTCTCAGGTGCACAGTGTTTTTATCGTGGAAAAATCTAGGGTAGCTCCATTGAAGTCAGTTTCCATTCCTTGTAAGAAGCTCACTCGCTATAGTGGCAAACCAAATGGACACATTGTGGAGAAAGGAGTTGCACATGCAGCTTCATGAGTCATTCTTAATATACTTCAGTGCTGGAGTATATCAAGAATAAAACTTCCAGGTTCCAAAACTTGGTTGTAAACAGGGTTTCAAAAATGGCCTGGATTCTTAGATGTAAGAATCTGCTCCTGTTTCTTATTCAGAAGAGGAAGCAATTGAGATGGCTCTTGCTTAGTCTGACTTGGATGAAGAACAACAATGGTATTCTTTGGAGATAGAGATAAAGATAGATCAGACCAGCCAAGGTCATTTCTCAGTGGAGGACCTCTGAAAGGCTGAAATGGAGATCATTGGGTTTTGCCAAAGAAAGAGATTTCCAGATGAATTCTCATTTGCAAGGGGAGAAAGTGTGAAAAGGAACAGCCATATTTTTAGGCTCAATCCAGTGCTTCAGAGTTGGTGGATGACTTACTAGGACAGCTATGCCTGAAGAGTCTAAACATTCTGTGATACTGGTAAAGGATCCCCATACCTCAGACATCCTTCTGAGGCATGTACATCAAGGGGTGGGACACGGAGGCCGCAACCACGTTGTCCAGGTTGCGCCAAAAATATTGGGATTCCCAGCATTAGGAGAAGAATCCTATCTAAGTGTGTAGTTTGTCAATAGTTGCACACAGCTCCAGGATGCCAGTACGTGGCAGATCTACCTCTGGACAGGATCTCTCCAGATGAACTTCATTTACAAGTGTAGGAGTGGACTACTTTGGACCTTTTGAGATGAAAAGCAGAAGGAGTACAGTAAAGAGGTAGAAGGTCATATTTACCTGTCTAGCTCTACAAGCTGTCACACTGAACTGTCATTTTCGTTAGACACATTTTGTTAATGCACTTCGACACTTCATAGCAAGACGAGGACAGGTTTGTGAACTGCACTCCAATAATGCGGCAAACTTTGTTAGAGCTGAGCGTGATTTGAGCATAGCCATTGAGAAGTGAAATCATTCATAGATCAGCGATGTCCTCCTTCAGAAAGGAATTAAGTGGATTTTTAACCCCTAGCTTGCTCACATTATGGGAGAACATAGGAGATATTGATCAGGTCTGTGCAAAAGGTCCTCAATTCCACCATGAATGTACAGAACCCTGACAAAGAGTTTTCACACTGTCCTTTGCAAAGAAGAGGCTATTATCAATGGTCGTCAATTACTAAGGCATCCTCTGATGTCAATTACTTGGAAGCACTAACACCCAACTATCTGTTGCTTCTGAAGACTTCACCATCCTAACCACCAGGAGAGTTCCAAAAGGAAGACATTTATACTCATTGTAGATGGAAGCAACTTGTTTTAGAAATGGTGAGTCAAGGAGTACTTACCACAGTTACAGGAACATCAGAAATGGTCAGGTATAAAGCACAATTTCCTCCTAAGAGACATTGTGCTTATTTATAGTTAACGACCCAGTGCCTCGCAACTCATGGATCATGGGAAGAGTCATCCAAGCCTTTCCAGACAGAAGAGGATTTGTGCAACAAGTGTGCATCAAGACCAAGACCAACTGTGTCAACAGGTCTATAACCAAGATCTGTCTTCTACAGGAGGCAGTGGTTGGAGAAGCTACAGCTATAGATCCAGGAGCTTCACTTACTCTGGTTGTTTGACTTCATGACTTAATGAATTGATAGAGAGTGGTGGTAAAAATCACTTTGTACTGGGCTAAGTGCTAGTAACCTCTGGCCTCGATGACTGTTACATGACTCTGTGTAAAGAAGAAAGAAGATACTTGCATGTTAAAATGCATTGATAATATGTGAATGTTTATCCTTGAAGATTTCATGTCTCCTATTTTGTAACATGTAGTTGTAATTACTATAGTGTTATTAGGGGCTGGGATGTAGGTGCTATGTATCTATTTATTGTCTGTCTGCACTGTATTTGTGTTGCACGTCCTCACTCTGGGTTAAGGGAATTTGTCATCTGGGGTTGCCTTGTGGGTTTGGGTGGTGGTAGAAATAAATGAATATAGTCACCTGTTCACTTACATGGTGGTGTAGAGCGGGGTGAGTAGGGAGCGCATATTGTTTTGTTGACTGCTCATTTTTGTTTGAATTTGATTCAATTACATTCATCTCACTCGTTTTTGTTTTACATGAATTACGGAAGAGTCGAATTATTTTATTATAGGTTTGTAATAAAGGATTAAATGTACTTTTTTGACTTTGAATTCAGTTAGTTGGAAGCGTGATACTCCCTTACTTGGCCTCAGTGACTTTCAGTTTGTTTTCAAGTACTCATTACAATTATAATGTACTAGGCTGCTGGTGGCACAACGACATTGGCGCCAGACCCGGGAGTGGAGGTTCCCGGGTTCAAAACTAGTCGGGTCCACCCCCAAGTAGGCTTTCCATCCGTGCCGGGTTGAGTGTCGACACCGCAACTCGACCTCGTAAAACAATGGGAAAATACTGCGAAAATGTCTGTGTGAGAAGTGGTGCGTCACACAGTCTCTCTCTGTCTCTGTCTCTCTCTGTCTCTCTCTCTCTCTCTCTCTCGCTCCGTGCCTTGTAAAAGGCCATGAAAAATCCATCATCACAGACGCATGCACGGACACACAGACGCACATGCACAGACGCGCACACACACAGGCACACGCCAAAAAAAAAACAATTATAATGTACTGTTGTCACAAAACAACAAATACCAGTGATATTAAACCTGATTCCAATTCTGACATCACCAAAGATTTGAAGTTACGTTGCCTTCTCCACTGTGTTATAAGGCCAGTGATGTTGTGGGGATGGAACTGGACTCTCTCACGGTGGTGTCTGAAAAGAGGATGCTGTCTAAGTTGCATGCCATCTTGGACAATGTCTCCCATCCACTACATAATGTACTGGGTGGGCACAGGAGTACATTCAGCCAGAGACTCATTCCACCGAGATGCAACACAGAGCGTCATAGGAAGTCATTCCTGCCTGTGGCCATCAAACTTTACAACTCCTCCCTTGGAGGGTCAGACACCCTGAGCCAATAGGCTGGTCCTGGACTTATTTCATAATTTACTGGCATAATTTACATATTACTATTTAACTATTTATGGTTTTATTACTATTTATTATTTATGGTGCAACTGTACTGAAAACCAATTTCCCCCGGGATCAATAAAGTATGACTATAACTAATTCAGAAAATCCCACAACAAATACATACATTATTCAAGAACAATGCCAGATGATAATAGCTCTGTTAATAAATTTCTTCAAGTTTCCTCATGGTACTTATGAAACCCACCAATCCCCAGGTCAAATTATGTAGTAAGTAAATTCGAGACTGCTGTTTATTCAGTGTAAAAGAGCTGATGTTAACAGTGCAATTCAAATTTGCACTAGCATGGCAGAGTTAAATTGCTCACTGCAAAGAATTACTGTACTAAGAAGGTATCACATCCATTTCACCAAGCAGTGTTTCCTGAAAGAAATCACTAGTCAGTCACAGGCATAGTTATCTTAACATATTGTCCACATACATGATCCAGAAATTAATACTATAATTCAGGTAAATTTATTTTACATATGTATTTGTTTAAACATAAAACAGTTCTTAGAAGAACTTTGTAGAAGTTATCTTTCACACTGAATCTGGCGAGGCAGGGCTTGAACCTCTCTGGATTTTGCTCTGAATTCAGAGCTGGCTGTAGGACAGTGTACTGGGTTTCACCCACTTCACTTCACTGCATTGTCTGTGGGAAACCATAAAATTTCCCACTTTTTCAGGCATACTACTATATTGATTGGCATAAAGGCAACTTATGTTCATATTCAGCCTCTCAATCAGCTTGCAAAGTCTACAACTACTCCACACTATTCCTCAAAATGTCTAATTTGAAGATATGAAAATAACAGATAAGTTCAGTATTCTGATATGAACTGACCAAACACATATCTTAATGCATCTTCCAGAACTTCATCCAGTAGCAAGTAGCATTTTGATTCCAAGAATGATTGCTGAGAACAATGACTCACAATAAAATAGACATTGTTCCCCACCTAGAATATGGTTAGGTGCAGTTTTTTCTTTTTCATTATTTTGTTGGAAAAGTTTCTTGTCATGAATTTGAGTTGTTCTAATCCACTGGCCTGGAGCACCAATCCGTTAAAAGTTAGCCAAGTTGACAGCTCTTGCCAGCATTTGTCAGTATAAGTGATCCTAAATTATGGGATTCCTGCAGGAAGAGGGAAGTCTCAAACTTACTGATTGAGCTCAGCCAGCCATTTCCTGACTATGCTATGACACAGGAATCCCCAGAATGGAACTGGGAACTAGACGCTGCTGACATTCCCCAATGCCATTTATACTGGGGAATCTACTCTAGGATTCTATGCCCCTATCCCCTAGTATAGGATATTTTATGTTTTCTAGTTCATTTGAAGGGGAAATGCAGAATTATGAGGAAAATAATGTAAGAAGATAGGTTAATATTTTAATTTCTTGTTTTTAGTTTAAACTTTTCTATTTAAAAATGTTTTAATTATATTCGTCCAGACCCCAGGATGGCTGCAAAACCAGCAACAAAATTAGAGGAACTACACAACATGACAAGTTCATTGTGAACTGCTTTGGCATATATTTGAAAGAACTAGTAGAGACAACAGAAAACAAAGATTTAAACAAAAAGGATTGGGTTTCCTACCATCAGAAAATCTCATAATAGAAGTTTATTTTGCATCTGTTTGGAAGCAACTGCACCATTCTCACTGTCTGTGCTGGGATAGGAAAATGGCAGTATTTGTTTTTACACAGCAAGCTGTTATGCCAGAGCAGATCTCAGCACAAATTCTGGGTGACATAATACAGATTAGATTAGATTCGATTCAACTTTATTGTCATTGTGCCAAGTACAGATACAAAGCCAATGAAATGCATTTAGCATCTAACCAGAAATACAAAGAATAGTGTTATTTACAAAATAACTGCGAATTAAAAAAGCGCTACAGCACACAAATATAAAAGTACTGAGACAGTACAATATGGAGGCAATACTACTTAGCACTGTGATGTGAGGTTCAGCAGGGTCACAGCCTCAGGGAAGAAGCTCTTCCTGTGCCTGCTGGTGCGGGAGCAGAGGCTCCTGTAGTGCCTACCGGATGGGAGGAGAGTAAAAAGTCCATGGTTAGGGTGAGATGCATCCCTGATAATGCTTTTCGCCCTGCCCAGGCAGCGTTTATGATAGATATTCTCAATGGTGGGCAATTGGGTGCCGATAATCCGCTGGGCAGTTTTCACCACACGCTGGAGTACTTTGTGGTCCAATACAGGACAATTGCCATACCACACTGAGATGCAGTTGGTGAGTATGAATTAATTCTGTTTAATTAACATCTACCGTATATGTTTTCCTATAAACGGAATCAAACATTTATAAACAACAAGAACATTATAAATGTTTTCAGAAACAGACCACTAAAGTCAAAACACCATTAAGAGAGGAAATACTTGGAAGAAAAGGACATTTAAGAGACTCTTAGATAAGTACGTATGTGCACGAGAAATGGAGTATTATGGCCCATGTAGGGTTAGATTGATTATGGAGTAGGTTTATGTATAGGTTGGCACAACATCATCATGGCCATACAGTTCTATGTTCCACAGTCTACAATGCATTTTATTTACATTATTTCTGATGAAATTTGAATACCTGAAATCTAACCTTTCCAAAAATCTACAGTACTGTGCAAAAGTCTTAGGCACCCTAGATTTTTTTTATATGGTTTCAGGTGGCATGGCCTCTACAGAGCCCCAATCTCAACATCATCAAGGCTATCTAGGACTACCTGGAGAAACAGAAGCAAATAAGATAGCCAAAGTCTGCAGAAGAACTGTGGCAAGTTCTCCCAAGATACCTGAAACAACCTACCAGCTAATTTTCTTATAAAACTGCTCAACAGTATACCTAAAGAATTGATGCAGTTTTAAAAGCAAAGAGTGGTCACACCAAATATTGATTTGATTTCGTTTTTCACTGTTTATTGATCATTACATTAAATGTTTTGATGTTTAGAAAATTTTATTTTTGAAATCATCTTTGCTTCATAGGTTTGTTTTATAAGTGTCTAAGGCTTTTGCACATAGTACAGCTCTGTATTTTTACTTGATATTCTTTATTCTCCATCTTGTTTCCAGTTTATTCTATTTTAAGCTGCACTTGATTCATCACACAGTCCTGTTGAAAGCAGAAGAGTAGCAATACACATCAAAACCTCAGAGCATTATCTTGAGGTAAAATCATTCTTCTTCTTTCCTTTAAGTAAAAACTTGGACATACCTTTCTTCATATATGGACAAATGCTTTAAATGGTGCAGGAAATAAATGAATACTAAACTTTCTGACACAAGGAAAGTTTATAGGTCTGCTTAAAGCATAGGATGAAATAAAAAGCAGTTACAATGTATGTGAAAAAGAGGGCAAATTGTCTATGCAAATGACTTTCCGGAGGCAATTCCATGTTGTCAGATCTTGGCTCAGTTGAAAGGATGGTTATCTTGAATGTGGGAGGCAGTCAACCACAGCAAGCAAAGAGATGAGAATATGAGAATGTAAATAATGGTATCTGTGCAAGAAGTATGCTGAAGAGAGTAGAAAAGAAAATAATTGAAAAGGCATGGATAAACATTTTAGAAGTAACCTTTTGCGAAAAAAAATGTATATCACATGGTTCTGCTTACGGCATGGTTCATCAACAGCAGGGAAATTATAGCTGTCCCCATTTCTAGATCAACTATAGTTTAAGAATGTCCAGAAATATTTCTTCAAAATATTTCAATAAATGTCTCCAGATGAGCCGTGTGCTGTCGTACTGGGAATTTGGTTCCCTGAAGCAATAAATCTGTGATCTCATCACCATCTGCCTTAATGTAGAGTGAATGGCCATGCAAACTGCAGAGAGTGCATGCATGGGCTAAAGTGAACAGTTCAACTGGTCAGCACTGAGATGAGCAACTCCAATCTGATAGGGACTGTCAACACCTGTTCCATGTGTTGAGAGATTTTACAGTCCCTCTCACTACCTCCCGTTGGGTTGGATCACAGCTATTGACTCCCTTCTTTTTGCAAAACGATATGGAGGCACCAAATTCAACAGGTGACGATGCCAGTGGTTGTAGGATTCTGTTAGTTTGTCAATACACAAAGCAGTTGTTACCAGTCCCATCTCATTTTAGTGTAAAAAGGTGTCACGCCTCATTCGAGCCCACTAAATACCAGCCCTCACATACAGCTCTTGCACATTACCTCAGTGGTTCACTCCACTTAAACCCATGCAGTGAAACAATTACTTTTTAGCAATTTTTTTGTTGCAGGAGCACCAGCAGAAAACTGAGCCTTAAACAGCTTCCTGGCACAGCTATACACAGCCATAGGAAGGCTAAGGGGCTCATACCAGTTTCCCAGCACAATAACATGTCTTTCTCTTCATAAATATCGCATAATAACCCTCCTTTTCACAACATTTCCATTTGCACACCTCTCCACAGGAATAAATACTGAATGCTAGATGAGGTGAGGTTCTTTTAAAGTAATAGCAAAATAAGACAAATTCTTTCAACACAAATACTACTGAACTGGAGACAATATCATCCAAACCAACAGAATGATCTCCATATCCAATACCAGCATTTCTTTTTATGCTAATAGTGACAGAAGTGTCATAAATATGATTACCACTAGAGAATAGTACAAATTCTTGCCTTTTTCCTACGTTTTAAATATAACATTCTCCTTAAAAGCAGGTTAACTTTTCCTAATCTACACCCTTTTGTACCTTGATCTTCATTTGCAAAATTAAGTACACTAAGAATCAAGGTGCAATCTACCAGTTTAAATAGAAAGCAAAATAAAGATGAGCATTCTATTATTTAAAGCTGTAAAGTTTAAAAATTGCAGACTGCAGGAAGAAAGAACAATTTATGAAGATGGGCAATTCTTGGGAAATAAATGATTAGATGATGGTCAAGAGTCAAATGTTCAGATTTAGAATTATGAAGGAAAATACAAACTAATATGATAACAATTAAGAAATATTACTTTTCAGCTCAGTCTACAGCATCATTGTCATCTTGTTTTAGAGATTCTCAGCATTGTTCTTTTGTGATAGCACTGTACTCTTATCACAGAACAACAAATCTCACGACATACATATAAATTTGTGGATGATACAATCATTGTTGGCAGAATCTCGGGTGGAGGTGAGATGGCATACAGGAGCAAGAAAGACCAGCTAATGGAGTGGTTTCGCAGCAACAACCTTGTCAGTAAGACCAAAGTGGTGATTGTGGACCTCAGAAAGGGTAGGATGAGGGATCACGAACCAAGCCTCATAGAGGGTTTGAATTGGATAGAGTGAGCAATTTCAAGTTCCTGGCTGTCAAGATCTCTGAGGATCTAAACTGGTCGATGCAGCAATGAAGTAGGCAAGACAGCAGCTATACTTCATTAGGAGATTTGGTTTCTCACCTAAGACAGTTGAAAACTTCTACAAACGTACCATGGAGAGCATTCTGACAGGTTGCATCACTGTCTGGGTGGGGGGGGGGCTACTACACAGGATCGAAAGAAGCTACAGAAAGTTGTAAAATTAGTCAGCTCCATCTTGGGTACTATTCTCTGTAGTATCCAAGACATCTTCAAGTATCGGTGCCTCAGAAAGGTGGCATCCATTATTAAGGACCCCCATCACCCAGGACATGCCCTCTTCTCATTGTTACTGTCAGAAAGGAGGTACAGAAGCCTGAACACACATACTCAGTGATTCGGGAACAGCTTCTTCACCCCTGCCATCCGGTTCCTAAATGGACGTTGAACCCATGAACACTGCCTCACTTTTATTATTTGTTTTTGCACTATTTTTAATTTAACCATTTAATACATACATATTATATATATATATATATATAGTGTAATTGATTCACTTATTCATTTTTCCCTATATTATCATGTATCGCATTGTACTGCAGCCACTAAGTAAACAAATTTCACAATATGTGCCAGTGATATTAAACCCAATTCTGATTCTGACATGCCAGTGATAATAAATCTGATTCTGATTCCATTTGGAGTTGTGTTTCTACAAGCCAGGTGTTTTGTGAAAGTAGTTTAGCGTCATTTGTATTCAGATTTTGCTTACAACTGCAATTTTCTCCTGAGCTTCATCTAAACAAAAATAGTTACTATTGCTAACATCCAGTTTCTGCTTCTAAAGGCCCATTCATCAAAAACAAGGGTCTCTAACCACATTAGAAAAAAATAATCACAGATTGGTTCTCCATTATTTTCATTTCCCAAAAGATTAATGGGAAAAAGTGCATGCACTAATATTTTGGCAGCACCTGTCACACTCATTTTGCAGCTTTCCTATTAATGATAGCCATAATTTGTTAATATTTTGGCAGAATGGAGTTGAGGGAGGAAGAAATTAAGACAACTAAGTGTCTATGTAGTTACTAGAGTACTAGAGTCAATGAAGTTCTATGTACTTCATATTACTATGTTTTTAAATGGATGAAATTACCATTATTTGAAATTTATATAGAAATTAATCCCTCAAGTAAAAATGGAAAGTTTGCAAAATGGAACATACCCATTGATGACTACATGAAAATAACACTTTGGATCCACTTGACTTCCTAGTAACCACCTGAAGTGAACTAGTAGTTCATAAATGTTACTTCCCATTAGGTTTCTAAAAGAGGTTCTGAAAATTCGATGAGAAAATAAAATGCTGGAGGAACTTAGCGGGTTCTTCTGGTTGATTGGGTTTTTTTTTCGCTCCAGATCTCAGCATCTACAGTTTCTGCATACCCTATCAAAAAATCTTGGTTTTGAATGGTAACCACTCAAGTTACATTGTATTCAATCTTGTTGTGCATTTCTAGAGCTGGCAGATCATTTCCAATTAATCTGGCATTCTAACAATCAACTTTAGGAGGGAGAAAAAGTACAAAAGTTCTAACCAGATCAGCTGATGCAAGATTAATTTCTATAATAACTAAAATGTTAGGAATACTTATTTTATTCTATCCATTCAAGGTGCAGATAGGACAAGTATTGAGAAGGAGGAACAGGAACCTTAGGTCCCACGCCAACAGTTCCAAGAACAGTTATTACCCTTCATTTATCAGGCTCCTGAACCAGTGTGGACAGTTTTACACACCTCAACGCTGAAATGATTCGACAGCCTATGGTTTACTTTTAACGACTTTGCAACCCATGGCCTCAATATTATTTATTTATTATCATTCTATTTTTGCCTCTCAGCTCAAGCTGGTAAAACCTGAGGTATGGGTATAGCCAAGCAACCTCATTTCTCAATTGCTGGGAACTTTCAGATCATGCTAGTGATGTGTAGTATTGTGGTTTTTGAAGATTAACATAGATATTGTTATATAGGCCTAATTGTTTAACGCTTTTGTGTAGTGACTCTGGAATGATACCAGTTCCAGATATTACTATCGGGACAATGTATACCCTGTTCATGTTCCATAGTCTTTCAATTTCCTCTTTTAATTCAGCATGTTTCTGGTGTTTTACACTTATTGATTTCTGTAACTTGTTTGTGTTTGGAATGGCTATATCTATTAAATAAGTTGTCCATGCTTGTTTATCCTGTAATATTATATCCAGACGGTTGTTATGGATTGTCCTATTTGTAATAATGGATCAGTCATAATATAATTTGTAGGACTCTGACTCTAAAACTGGATCAAGCTTGTATTTATAGTAAGGTATAATGTCTTTTTTGAGTTGGTATTTTTAAAGCAAGATTGTGGTGAATAATGTTTGCCAATTGATTGTGCCTGTGTAAGTAATCAGATTGAGGTAAACTGCTGCAGGATCCTGAAATATGTTGGATTGTTTCTGGTTTCTTTTGGCTCTTTCTGCATTTACCATCTTGAATTTGTTGCTCCTTTATTATGTATTTTTGATCATTTGTGTTAACCACCTGGTTCCTTGTAGCAATACCTGTACTGTCACAAGGAATCCCTATCATTATGATTTTTGTTTAGTATTTGCACGATTTGTCTTCTTTTGCATGTTGGCTGTTTGTCCGTCTTTGCGTGTAGTTTTTGATTGACTCATTTGTGGATCTCTGTATCTGCTGTTAATACCACAAGAAAATAAATCTTGGGATAGTGTATGGTGACGTGCATGTACTTTGATGACATATTTATTTTGAACTTTGACGAGACCATGGCATTTGATTATTTAAATAAAAGAAATCACACTTCTGTATTGCACCTTCTTTCTATAATGCAACTTACTCATTTTATTACATTTACAGTATTGATCAAAACTACAGTAACTTTTTATTGCCTACAGTTAGACGAAGGACTGAAGAAAGATCCTTTGCCTGGAATGAATCCAGAAAAAGGTGCTGAATGGTTGTGCTAATTTAATGTTTATCCAGTTGAAAGCCCATTTTAATAAAGTGCAGCCACTGACAGTGGGTCACAAAGCTACTATCAGTTCATGCAACAGTTACACTTGGTAAAACGGCCACAGTTTCATAGAGAATATTAAAAAATACAATCCTGAGTTGAATTAAGAGATAGATAAAATAAGTTACCAATGAAGAAACATGCATAATTAAAGAAAGAAAAAGAACAACTGAGATTTATGATGAGTTACAACTCCACCTCAATCGTGGAGATTTAAAAAAAAATTTCCTTAGCATATTTTCTAGATAATAGTCCATTCAGGCTATTTAATCTTACACTTTTCACAGATGCTTAAATCTGGAAACTGAACTTGCATTTTACATGTGAATCTATTTATCTGTTTTCTTTTTCCACAAAACACCAGCTATTTGGCAAGAATCAAGCAATTATTCCCACAACAGTATTTCTACACAAGTGTTTCATATACATGCCAATAATAAATGTTGTTCTTAAACCTAGGAATTTTACAACTATAATAATTCCCTTTATAAAGAAGTTATAGAACACAGTTGGTGGAAAGTCTATTTCACACTGGCACTCATACAAGTGGTTATCGGATATTTTGCTTATAAACATATCCCTAGAACCTTAACATTTTCTTATTAAGTTAAAAAACAGGTATTTTTATTCTAACTTTTAAAAGCTAGTATTTTAATTAGGAATAGTTGCAGATTTTATCATACAAAATAATTACTTACTTTGTTATAACCTTCTAAAGCACTAAAGACAGCTATTTGGCACACTATGCTTCTTCCAGTTCTTCAAAACAGCTATCAAATTTCTCCTATTTCCCTTTTTTTTTCCTGCAGCCCTGCAAGTCCATGTTTAATTCTTTAAGAGTTACTAATCAAAATTCTTTCACCACTTGTCAGGCAATGCATTCCAGTTCATAACACATTGGTAAAATATTTCTCTCTTCCATTCCGATTCTACTGCAGATTATGAGTGGAAACAATTTTTCCACAGGTTATTACTGGAAATAATTTTTTTTCTTAATTACCATTTAACTTGTTTTAAGAAGCAACAAATTCTTATTTTATGGTACATTTTACAGGTTTGCTCAATACGATTAAAATAAATATATCAACTAAAATTTACGGCTGCCATACATGAAGTTCCAAATAATTTACAGTATGACATTACCATGATCACAAAGCCTTTCTCTGGTTAATTAAAAAAAAGCAATTGGGTACTGAGCAGCCATTCATTAACTCTTAGTAAATTCCAACTATTCTCCACAATACTTTCATGAAGTCATCTTATTTGCTTAAACAAAGTTTTGAGGAAAAGGTTACTCAATTCATCATCTAATTATAGTTACATTCTCTTTAAAACTCAGAGAAGGTCCATTTATAAGTTATCCTTCCCAGAAAAAGGCAAGGGTGCAAGAGGAGGCATTATCAAATACAGATCAAGAAATCAAGGACCAACTTTATTCGCCGTATACATTGACATGTATTTGGAATTTGCTGTGGTGTGTTGCTGCAACATGCAACAAAAAACAATATTCAACAATTTTACGAATGAAGAATTATATTCAAAACTAAACTTAGAGGTTCAAATATGGATGTGGAATAAAATATCCAGAAATATGTAAATACCATCTTGGCACCAAGAATGTGTGTCGTCAGCTGAGGGTTGGCCCACAGCAGACTTCAGGTGTGTTGGTTGTTAATGCAAATGATACATTACACTGTATATTCTGATGTACATGTGACATATAAACTTGAATCTTGACTGCCATGAATTTACAATGTAAATAGCATTATAAAGTGCTTACAGAGCAGTACAGTGACTGAGCTAATAGATGGAGGGGGTGGGATGGCTAACGAGAATGGTTGATCAGATTAACTGCCTGGGTGAAAAACATTCTAAGATGAAGTGCAGTTTTTATTTTAATAGCCCTATAGACTTTCCAGAAGGAAACTTTTGGAAAAGATAGTTTGCTAGGTGGGTAGTGTGCGTAGTGATTTTTCCTGCCCGCTTCTTTGGACATATACAAGTGGCTTTTTCAGTTGACCTGACAGTTCACTGTAGTTTTTGTATACTGCGAGAGGAAATAAACTAACTAGAGGAAAAACAAAAGAAAGTAACCATCAATCCCTGTTAACCAAGAACATTTTATACTACATCATTAATAAATTATGAATAATAAATCATCGCACAATATATGCATATTTTCCATTTCCCAAAGGCAGCTAAATTAATCTCTTTCTTTTGCCTACTCATCAAAAATAATCTGTAAGAGATCTATGTAACTTTTTTTCTGAACCTCATCAATACATTAGAAGGGAGAATTTCATAAACACAACTCACGGTCCCAACTGTGAACTGAAAACAAATCATTCCAAGCTTCTCATGCCACAGAGTCTGCTTGACCTGCTGAGCATTTCAACCACATCTCCTTTCATAGATTCAACATTTGTTTTTTGCTTTTCATTATGTGCTTCTTATTATGCACTTGCCAAATTTAAGATCCTATAAGGTTGCGAATAATATAATAATGATCCTGTCTCAGAATTGAATCAACGGCCAACAAAGAAAAAAATAGAGACAAATATAGCATTACCCCTTCTGCAAGATTTTTCAATAACATTGCTAAGCCAAAATTAACTATGTCACTATATGAGGTGACTCCGATTACACAATCATCAAGCGTGTCTCGTACCTAAAGCTTTCATACCATTTGACAACTCACCTGGAGCATTAGTCTAGACACAAAACACTTTTCGTCAGGGAACAGACGCTGGTTAGATTTAACTGGGAGTTTATCAATTATCCAAAGCACTGAAGGATAAGCCTAACTTCCACCCGAGTTGTCACCGAAGGATCCTTGCAGAACCTGCCGAGTGACAGTTCACAGGGAGGCCTGTTTAAATGACCATTTGAGGAGACATTTTAACCATAAAATAAAAGCCCATCCCATGATTGTGACGCACACCACCTCATCGGGAGAGAGCAATCTCTGTATATTCGTGTAAAAAAAATCCGACTCCCACAATTTGTCTCTCGTTACCTCAGGGTTATCGCTTTGGGAAGGGCCGATGCCCGGAGATCAGTTCAACGTCTCATTTGACCCATCCTTCCATCACAACCAGCCGCGATGCGCAGGACGACTCATGATTGAAAAAAATCCGCGCCGGAAAGGTGTGGAGGGATGATGACTGTGAATGATAGGCGAGGCACGCAATCAACAGTAAGAATTTCTTTGATTGATAGATCCAGTATGCAATCAGTGATTGCGGCGTAATAAAGGGCTGGACGATTTCCAGACGGAATCGTTTCACCCAGTCAGATGGGATGTTGTCACACAGCGGCAGAATTTCTACGGTCTGTTGAGTCGATCGGATCTCTGATTGGTCTATTACCCTGTCGATCCACCAGACAGTGGGCGGGCTTATTTTAATTTCCGGTTGTCCGCTAGGGGTTGGGCTTGTGCCTAGGCCGAAAAAAAGGAAGGTTTTTTTTGCGGTTGTTGCAGGTTTTTTGGCTTTGGTGGACACTGTTTAAATTGACGCCAAGATGGGAACTAGAGACGATGAATACGATTACCTCTTTAAAGGTACGTGAATTATTAACCATGATATAGTTTAAAATATATGGGACATGTTACTTGTAATAGATGTAGGCCTTAGGCTTTGAGTCTTTAAACTGGGGGGAAGGACACGAAGAAGCTGCTTCGTTGCGAACAAGTTTTCTCTTTTTTAGCGGAGGTTTGTTAACTTGCTAGCAGAAGGGACTGAGGAGGTGCCGGTGACAGGAGCTCGAGCCTAGAAAACAAACCCTTCGTTCCTCCTCCTCCGGGGTGGGGGGATGCTGTAGTCGGCAAGAAGTAAAAAGATCCATTGGTTGGCGAAATCATAACTAGCAGTTGTAATCCACTTAGCGCTTCATTGCAGTTTAATTGTTAATTTAAAAGAGTTATTTTGTCCGCAAAGTCCAAAAACAATTGTGGGCGCAAGACTTTTCTAAGAAATAGTTCATGTATTTTTTGCGTAATTCATATGCATTACATTACTTCTCGCTCCCATACTGTGCTGTTGAAATAGGACTTCTGTCAAGTAAAATGGGCGTGAGCTGTAATCCTGAACGAATTTGTTATAACTCTGTAGTTGTGTAAACTGTAACTTGGCAAATGTAATGAAATAGACCACAATGTTAAATCTTATTAGACCAAGGCAGTTCGTTTTAAAGCATTACAACTTTTGGTGCCAATACATGAAGCCTATATGATAACGTGAGTTAACTTGCACGTAATTGATCCTCAGTTTCATGTTTGTCATTTCACAATTCCTTATTCCTGCATTTCAACTTTTTATACACTTTAACAATATTAATACTATCTTCACCCGTTCCAAAAGAAAAATCAGTATATTTGTGTGTGCCATACCTTCCAGTGGGATAGAAATAATGGTACCCTGTGACAACTTTAAATCTTATTTCAGCATTAATATTCCACATTAAATGTAGGTAGGCTCTGTACTTCATAAATATGCCAAAAATTACAAGTATTTGCCATTTTAACTGCTGCTTTTTAACGATTACAGAAACAAAACTTTTCTGTGCTTAAATGGTTGCCTACTTGACCTGGCTTTCACTTTTGAGGCACCTTTTGATTATTATCTTTGTGCTGTATGTGTATTTTGTTTTATTTGTATTAGTTATGAGTAAATATTTGTAAGTAACCTTGGATTGTTTCTTATGAACCAATTAGCAGGAAGTTAAAGTTTAAATTTCGAAATAAGAAACTGCTGACATTTCATTAGTTTGTAAATGTTGGTAGTATATATTTAAAAGTGCATGTAAAATATAATTCCATTGCTTTCATTTTTCAATTCTTTTTAAAATCTTAAGACTTTTTCTGGATGTAAAAATTGTGAGGACTACTATCTAGGGTGTTCTGATTTTTGCCTCCTGTTGAACCATTTTGGGTGAATTTAGAAGCATACTAAAGAGCACAGCTCAGTTTCTAGTGGATAGGTAAGTGGAACAGTTTGCAAAAGGCAACTTTTTTTTCTTCTAGGCTTACCTTTCCTCAAGTTTTATGATGGCCTGCAAGGGAAGTAACTGCACTTGGAACAGATTCAGAGCATAGTTTTTTTTTGGGTTACAATGAATGGCCTCCCTGTTCTGATATGTGCATGTTGATATTGTGCAGCTCTAAATATTAAACAAGATTGCCAAGGTCAGAGAGGGGAACAAGCTTGTCTGTTCTTCTTCAAAAGCCTAATTGCTTTTTGAAAAATAATGGGAGATTAAATGCAAAACAACATTTGCAACTTCATCTAAGATGGAAGATTGTGCGGGATGAGAAAATACCAATTTAAATTTGGTCCTCTGTATCGTAAAGCTCCTAATATAAACACCACTACATTCTGAATGCACCTAATCTGTCTCGTTACTTGCAGTACTAAATGTCAACCCCTTAACCCTGTAGGGTGCAGCCTAGGCAAGCAACTACAATGCCTTATGTCGTTGGGACACATTGCAACATTGGTTGAGGTTGTGAATTTTTAAAGTGGTGAATGGGTTGCCAATCAGGTAGGATGTGTTTTATCCTGGATGACGTCAAGCTTGTGTGTTGTTGAAACTGCATTCATCCATAACAGAATTTAATCACACCCTCATCTGCATCTCGTAGAAAGTGGAAAAGCTGTGTCAGGTGAATTGTTTGGTGCTAGATGCCCAGCTCTTGTCACCACCGTATTTATGCAGCTGCTCCCATTGAATATCTGGTCACTGATGGAGAATATAATGCATGTTGAATGGCAAGGGCAGTTTGTAGGCCATCTCATTGGCCATGGTTGTTGTCTGGTACTTGCGTGGTGTTAATGTCACTTGTCATTTTTCAGCCTGTATATTGAATGTTGCTGCATGCTGAGTGCAGTAACAAATTGCTTCACTTTCTGGGACATTGTGAAATGAATATTATCAGTAAAAGTAATTTCGGACTTTAAGAATAGAAGATTATTGGGAAAGATAAACATGTTTGGATCTGTGATACTGCCTTGAAAAATGTGTCATTATTTGGTGTAGGGCTGAAATGATTGATCCCCATCAGCCACAACCTGTCCACTGATTCATTCCATAAAATTTATATATTTTTTAAAGTTGGCACGACTGTTGTAGCAAAGATTATTGCACAAGCTGGATTTTGGCTGCGGTAACAGGTTGCACCAAGGAGCTAACTGCACTTTGAAGCAAGCTATAATATTTTCGTATAGTTACAACACTGGCTTCTGTTCTAACGTTGCCTGGTAACCAGTTTTACTAGGGCTTCTTGAAGCCATAGTCAAGTGCTGCCTTGAAGTCACATTCTTAGCACCCAGAAACCAAAGGGCCACTGTTGTACAATTGTATGACCATGAGTATCAGTTAGATTGCAATTTTGTATTTTTTTTTAAAAAGGCAAAAGAGAGAAGTCCCTGGTGGTAATAGACTGCAGGCACCCTAACAGTATAGCAGAGAAAACAAGAAATAGGACTTGCAAGAAAGATAGTACAATAAATATGACTTTGATCTCCTTATTTCACAAATCAACTTAGCAAGTAGAGGCTTGAGGATGTCTTCATGGTCAAGGCTAATTCTTTGAGCAATCTGTTGTGGAACCAACCGAGAAAGTGGCAATTTTCTTGTCATTTACAACACAAAAAAGATTGATTCCTCTCAAATAGAAGTAATGTGGAATGAGCTGCCAGAGAAAATGATTGAGGAAGATGTATTAACATGTAAAAGATACTCGTGTACATGAATGAGTAACATTCAAAGAGATATGGGCCAAATGTGACTAGCTTAGATGGGAATCTTGGTTGGCGTGGACCATTTGGGCCAAAGGGCTTGTTTCTGTGCTGTATGACTGGTTCCAAAAGATCTTCAGGGGAAGAGTGATCCTGTGAATTTCATAATCAGTTTACAAATAGCTTTGCTCTGGAACTGTTACCTTAAATGTTAAATAATTATAGACAGGCTTTGCCAAAGTGGACTAGGAAAACCAAATGGTAAGATGATAAATTAAAGCAACAGATTTTAAGATATTTCATAATTCTCCTCTACTCCACTGAGATAATTCTCCTCTACTCCACTGAGGAGTTCAGTTGAGGAGAAGGATGATTCAGCTGTGGCTAATTAAGAAAGAGAAGGGTTGTATCTAATTGAAAAAGCATGGATTGTTCCAAAGATTAGAGATGTGCAAAAAGGTTGTGGGAATTTTTGAAAAGCAACAGATGACTAAAATGAAAATATTTTAACTAAACTAGCAAGAGATATAAAAACATAGCATGAGAAGCAAAAGTGAACGAACTTTAAGACGCTGACAAATTAACAATGGGAAATTAGGTAATGGCAAAGATTTATCTTCATGGTAGAAAATGATAGAAGTATTCCAATAAAAGATCAGGGAGCAAAAGAGAAAGAAGAGCCTAAAAGCACCATGATGGAAAAGCTAACAGGTAAACTAATGGGTGTCAAGTCCTGAAATTGATTACTTTCATCGAGTGGTCTTAAATTAGTGGTTACTGAGATAATGTATTAACTGTTTTTCTTGTTTTCCCCCATCCTCAAAAAAGCCCTGGATTCTGCATAGATTCCAGCAATTAGAAAATCACAAATGGAGTGCCCCTATTCACAAAAGTAAAAAGAATGTTAACCTCATATCTGCCAATAGGGAAAATGCTGGAACCCATTTTGAGGGAAGTTCAGCATGGAGATTTTTAAAAAATCATCATACAGTCTTGTAGTGGCAACAGCTTCTATGGAAAAGGAAATGCTTTGACAAATTCTTGTGGATATAATAGGCGGGGTAGACATACTGTGTTTCAGTTTCAGAATGCATTTAAGTACATCCCATAAGGTTATTACAGAAAATAAATTTTCTGGGATTGTATATTAATATAGATTGATCAGTGGATTAGTACTGTAACTTAAACTATTTACAATCTACTTTATCTCTCATAGAAAGAGACTAAGTTTGCTGATCATGGATGAGAAAGCATGTTGTGAGGAATGCATAAAAAGTCTGAAGAGATTCATTTGTTCATTTATTGTGTTGTGTTATATGACATGGGCAATCATGGTCTTGGCCATAATTGTTCTTGGCAAATTTTACTACAGGAGTGGTTTGCCGTTGCTTTTTTTCTGGGCAGTGTCTTTACAAGACAGGTGACCCCCCCCCCCCCCAGCCATTATCAATACTCCTCAAAGGTTGTCTGCCTGGCGTCAGTGGTTGCATAATCAGGACTTGTGATATGCACCAGCTGCTCATATGACCATCCACCACCTGCTCCCATGGCTTCACGTGATCCTGATCTGTGTGGGGGTGGGGGGGGGCTGAGCAGGTGCTGCACCTTGCCCAAGGGTGACCTGCAGGCTAGCGGAGGGAAGGAGCACCTTACACTTCCTTTCAAAGAGACGTATGTATCACCACCCTCTGAAGAGATTATTTATGTATAATGTAGGAATTTGAAGTTATCCACTTTGGTATGAAGAATAGAAAAATAAATTGTTTAAATGGAGAAATTACAGAATGCTTCAGTACAGAGTGATCTGGTTCTCCCCATACACAAAGTTAGCATGCAACTAATTTAGTTTATTTGGGATCTGGGTGTTCCAACTGCATAACCTTTGCCACAGCTTCAGTCCACTGCAATTTAGGTGAGTAGTTAAACTGTGACCTTGTCTGTTCTCCCAGGCAAACATAAAATTGACTTATTATCCTGAAAAGCAAGTGAGTTCAAGCTGAAATATTGTCCTTTCACCAGGGAGAATCTAGTGCCTTAACACAAGGGAAGTTGATATAGTGTAGTTTCCAACTAATCTCAAGTAATGGGCCATGGTGTGCATGTATAAATTCAATCTCCATTTTAAAAAAATACATGCTGAGTTTAATTATTTCTATCAATTAAATCTAATTTTCAAATTAACCTACAATCTGCAAAAAAAAAACTTGTCTTTTCTAACTACTCTATCAAATATGTATGCCCTGTTCCTATTCAAAAGTGTGGCGGTAATTTGTAATGTGAAGCTTTTTAAGAAAACATCAAGTATGTAAAATTATATGGCAAATAGTCTAAGATTGGTTTTCTGTAACCAGTTCCATTAATGTTGAAAATCCCAGATGTCACAGCCTGTTTCTATCTGACGCATTCCTGACAGTACGACATCTTTGTGATATTCTCTTTGGAAAAACTAGTCTGAAATTCCAAACATATTTGTGGTTGGCAGTTTGAGTTTCCAGTTACATGAGGGACCTTGATAGTTTTGTTAACTTTGTAACACTGTTCTATGCTATCAATTTGAAGTCCATCCATTGGAATCTGCCAATCTACAATCAAGAACATTTACAGGTTTAGAAAAACAGCACAAGCTAGTAAAAAGGCACCTTTTTATCCTGTCAAGTATTTATACATTTTCATTCTTGCCAACGCAAGCAGCAACATTTTTGAAAATGGCTGTCAACACTTTTTCCAGCCGAGCCCTTGCAGGGCTTTCATGTTCCACAAGCTATTCTCCAGTTGGATAACATAACAAGTTAAATCTTAAAGCAGTAACAGCTAATTATACCAAGAATAAGTAATTTTGGTTTGGTTTTTAAAATACCCTCTCACTATTTAAAATGTTTTAATTTTCTTTTTAAAAAAAGATTAGGCAACATTGTGTTATAAAAACCATCTTCTAGCATACTCAAATTTTAAATCTGTAAATTGGATGATGAAAGGAAGATTGGTTGAATGAGCTCTGCCAACTGCATTAGGTTGGGTATATTTGTCATCGAAATGAGAAAGTAAAGACGAGTTTTACTTGACATTTTAAAATAAGCTGTAACATCAACCTGATTATCTAAAAACTTGATGTTGAGAAAGTTTCTAAATTCCACACTTATTCTGGGAAAGAATTAAAAGCTGAGATTTGTGCAGGTACTTAGATTCAACAGGATTTAGGGAGAAAGAAGAGGTTTCTGTTGTTGTGGAGGAACCAATCTCATTTAGTTGCTATCTTCTCTTTAGAATAGAGGGTTAGCACAGGAAAGTGAAGCTGAAGTACACAGTTTGTCATAATCTTGAATGGTAGAGCAGGAGCTCTGGGGCTTAATGACCAATTCCTATTTCTGATATTCTTGTTTCCAATTTTTACACCACAAATATCGGCTTATGTTCTGGTAGTTTTTTTTTAAAAAAAGAGCAAAGGTTCTTTCTGGAACCATTTAATTCAAGTGTGACCTTGTTTACTGGGCTTGGATGGTGACCAAACAAATAATTTCCTTGATTGAGTCCAATTCATTATAGTCATCTTGAATAATTTTTGCTTTCTGAAATTAACTTACATTTTTTTCAAGGCTTGCATATTTTTCCTCAATAGAATGGCTTCTGTGCTGTGCTTATAAATATTCAAATAAATCTTGATCTGCTCTAAAACTTGTTTTGATTATTGTACCCAATCTGACTTTCAAATGTGAAGATTTCTAGGAACCTGTTTCTAGAGAACTATGTATAGCCAGGTTATAATTTTAATTTAAAAATAAACAACTTTATAGAAATTATTCTGCATTATCACTTTTCACCTGCATTTTTTTGCCACAATCCTCCCTATTGAAGGCGACACCAGTCAACTGTTTTTGTTAACCTCTCTAAAGACCTTATCAATATTGTGCTGCAACCATTTTTCAAATCTCACTCTCAGATGGCATTGGTATTGCATATTAGAGGCAAAATCTAACTAATTTTGGTAAAATTTAGATTATCCTGCAAGTTGGGCCTTACATGGCAAGATAGAGAAAATGTGTACCTTTCTCATATGGACCACTCGAGGAAAACAAAGCATGTTGTTGCTTTTAGAACGTTACATTATCTTGATTTATTAAGCACATAAGTAATACTTATTCACAATGTTTATTCAGGTAACTTCATAATGTATTTAGATCTATATTCAAATATCTATGTTAAATGGACAAAGCAATCATAAATTGAGCTCAGCAAATGAGCATTTTCCTATGTTTAAACACTAAACACTAATTATGAACTAAAGATTTATAGATTCCTGAATTAGTTTGCCTGATTAGCACGATCAGAAAAAAACTTTAGAGCAAACTCTTGTATAAAATTGTCTTCTACTTGATTAACCTGTGCTGCTTTTTGTTCCATGTAAAATAGTGCATGAAAATGCAGCTAAAATAGAAATCAGCACTGATCAAGGTAAATTCACTGGCTGACCTATGCTTATTGAAATGGAAGATGAGTCAAGAAGGCTTAAAGTTGGTCAGAATCCCTTCTGAATTTCCTGATCTCTACTAGTCCAACAGTTGTGAAGCCATAGTATTCATAATGGTCTTTGGATACTTGTTTTAGAAAAGTGAAAGTCAATATGTCACTCTCAATGGATGTACTATTTTATGGGCATCATTGTATGCTAGAATTGGCACTCTGGACATGGAAAGGGTTTGTTTTGAGGTGGTACTGAAACATGAGGGTTGCAAAAACACGAGGATGGCAAGTTCCCATTCAAATTGCACACTGCCCTGGCTTGCGTTATAGTTTCTTCAGGTGCCATGCCCAGTTTGAGCTTTGACAGCCATGGCCCACACACTCCTGTTTCGGGTCAAGTGGATCAATTTATTGGTATTCATTTCCAGTTCTCTAGCTACTGTCTCCATCATCATTTGTCTTTGTCTTCCTCTAGCTTTCTTCCCTTCAATCTTTCTTCATTACTGGATCTAAATATTGATACTTCTTGCCAAGCATGATTTTAGGAATACTTGAAGTACTCAGATGGACCTCAGCGGTTCAGAAAGGAAGCTTGCTACAATTTTCAGTGGGATTGGTGATGTTCATTTAGAGATGCAGTGTGAAACAGGCCCTTCTGGCCAATGAGTCACACCACCCAGAAACCCATCTATTTAATACAAGCCTAGTCACAGGACAATTACCAATTACCCACTAACCAGTATGTCCTTGCACTGTGGGAGGAAACCCACGTGGTTCTCATCACACATTTTTTTAAATGGTTATAATCCCTAACGTTTCCAAAAAAAAGTCTGCTTTCAGAATATGTTAAGCCAAAAACGAGTGAATAAAGAGAAAGAAAAGATTTGCCTAATTGAACTGTTTCATTTGCACTATCTGGATGTTAACTTTACAACTTGTCCTGATGCTTTGCTATCAAATTTGGACGACTTGACTGTTAAGTACCTTTAACTCAGTTTTAGTATTCAGACTTTTTGTAAGCCACTTTATTGTGGGGATGCATGCACTAATTCAAGTATTGCCTAAGTATGGTAAAGAATAGTAGTCAACCCTGCTGCAGACTTCATATGGTCACCACAAAAACCCAAAGACCAATCATGGCTTCACAACTGTTAGACTGATAGAGATTAGAATTCACAGAGCCTCTTCAACTCGGGGAAGGAGAATTTCCTAACATGTTTTAGCTTTCATAGCCATTTGTGTCTTGAAGAATAAATAAATGAAGCATTTTTTAAATTGTAATTTTATGGATGTTCTTTGAGACTTTAGTGAAAAGTGCCACACAAATGCAAGTGATTATATTCACTGTTTAAAAACATAAACACGAGGAATTCTGCAGATGCTGGAAATTCAAGCAACACACATAAAAGTTGCTGGTGAATGCAGCAGGCCAGGCAGCATCTCTAGGAAGAGGTACAGTCGACGTTTCGGGCCGAGACCCTTCGTCAGGACTAACTGAAAGAACTGTAAGAGATTTGAAAGTTGGAGAGGGAGGGGGAGATCCAAAATGATAGGAGAAGACATGAGGGGGAGGGATGGATCCAAGAGCTGGACAGTTGATTGGCAAAAGGGATATGAGAGGATCATGGGACAGGAGGCCCAGGGAGAAGGGGGGGGGAACCCAGAGGATGGGCAAGGGGTATAGTCAGAGGGAGAAAAAGGAGGGAGAGAGAGAATGTGTGTATATAAATAAATAATGGATGGGGTACGAAGGGGAGGTGTGGCATTAGCGGAAGTTAGGGAAGTCAATGTTCATGCCATCAGGTTGGAGGCTACCCAGATGGAATATAAGGTGTTGTTCCTCCAACCTGAGTGTGGCTTCATCTTTACAGTAGAGGAGGCCGTAGATAGACGTATCAGAATGGGAATGGGATGTGGAATTAAAATGTGTGGCCACTGGGAGATCTTGCTTTCTCTGGTGGACAGAGCATAGGTGTTACGGCCTCCTCTACTATAAAAATGAAGCCACACTCAGGTTGGAGGAACAACACCTTATATTCCGTCTGGGTAGCCTCCAACCTGATGGCATGAACATTGACTTCTCTAACTTCTGCTAATGCCCCACCTCCCCCTCGTACCCCATCCGTTATTTATTTATATACAAACATTCTTTCTCTGTCTCTCTCTCTCCCTCTCCTTTTTCTCCCATTGTCCCTCTGACTATACCCCTTGCCCATCCTCTGGGTTCCCCCCCCCCCCTTTCCTTCTCCCTGGGCCTCCTGTCCCATGATCCTCTCATATCCCTTTTGCCAATCACCTGTCCAGCTCTTGGCTCCATCCCTCCCCCTCCTGTCTTCTCCTATCATTTTGGATCTCCCCCTCCCCCTCCCACTTTCAAATATCTTACTAGCTCTTCCTTCAGTTAGTCCTGACGAAGGGTCTCAGCCCGAAACGTCGACTGTACCTCTTCCTAGAGATGCTGCCTGGCCTGCTGCGTTCACCAGCAACATTGATGTGTGTTGCTTGATATTCACAGTTTGCCTTGTTATTTAATTACTGAATAGGCCAGTGTTATTGGGAGATCCAATTTCATACTCACAGATAGAATACTTGCCATAAAATAAACTATTTAAAGTTTAAATGTTGATATCTAAAGTATTTCATCTTTCAATTTATAACTATATTAGGACCTGATGGAAGTTACAAAGAAGAAATTATCATTAAAACCAGTTGTGCAGAAGAAGAATTTGAGTAAAATTTGAGCTTCAGCAAACTTCAGTCTCTCCCTGGGAAATGTGATAACACAACAGTACAGTCTGCAGCAGTGAAATTATATTCCTCATTCACTTTAACCTACCCTTTAACAGCTTCCTTAAATGTGATTGACAGACTTGACCATGTGGGATTAGTGAAAGAAAAGACATAATGTCAGGATGTTGGCAGGAATCTCAGGAAAATGGTCTTTCATCAAATGTTTTTTTCTTTCTTGAACTGCAACGCTTAAATGTTTAATGTGCTTTTTCTGCCAGTTGTGCTAATTGGGGATTCCGGGGTTGGAAAGAGCAACCTCCTGTCGAGGTTCACACGCAACGAGTTTAACCTGGAAAGTAAAAGCACCATTGGAGTTGAGTTTGCCACCAGGAGTATCCAGGTAGATGGAAAGACAATTAAAGCCCAGATCTGGGACACAGCAGGACAGGAGCGATACCGTGCCATCACTTCAGCGTAAGTATTTCATTTCTAAAAGTAGTCAATTTATAGCAATTATAAAATAATCAGATGTGACCACTGTAAGGAGAATACCTATTAATTTTTGTGTAATGATTCTTTACTGGAATATAGAAATATGTGAGCATTCAAAGCAGGACCACAAGCTGATATAACTGCCACTCTCAAGAGCTAGTAAATGATTTTGTTAGCCTCTAAATGAATTATTTGAAAAGCTGGAAAAAGTTAAAATCAGCTCCAGAAAGTTTAAAAAACACAGAACACTTGGTGAAAAATGCTAAGTAAGATTTTGAAAATATAAACAGCTTTTATTTTTTTAAAAAAAGTGAAAATTAAAAGAGAGATGAGAGGAAATGTCTAAAACTGTTAATGTTTTTATTTACATCAAGAAAGTGTGCTGACTTCTGTGGCTTCTCACTTAAACTCCCATGCTGACTTTGACCTTTTCCTGTATTTGGTCTGCACCAAACCTCAATGCAATCTTCCCAAACAATATCTCTCTTCCTTTCCATGCATCCTTCTGTCTCCATCTCCACACCACCTTCACTATATAGCTCATCAACAAGAGCTTTCTAAATGCTGACTAAAATTGTCAGAATTCTTCATAGTCCACAAAATGGAAGGGTGCAGTCTATACCAGGTGAACAGAAATAAGGACTGGTGCAATCTGTGTTTTCAGGTACTACCGTGGAGCTGTAGGTGCCCTGCTGGTGTATGATATTGCCAAGCATCTAACATACGAGAATGTAGAGCGGTGGCTGAAAGAATTGCGTGATCATGCTGATAACAATATTGTCATTATGTTGGTTGGGAACAAAAGTGACCTTCGTCATCTGAGAGCTGTGCCAACGGATGAGGCACGGGCCTTTGCAGGTAAGGATACACATGAATAACGTCTAGACACTTGGCAGTTTAAAACTTTACTAGAATATGTTAGGCAGCATCTCTAGGAAGAGGTGCAGTCAACGTTTCAGGCCGAGACCCTTCATCAGGACTAACTGAAGAAAGAGTGAGTAAGGGATTTGAAAGTTGGAGGGGGAAGAGGAGATCCAAAATGATAGGAGAAGACAGGAGGGGGAGGGATGGAGCCAAGAGCTGGACAGGTGATAGGCAAAAGGGATACGAGAGGATCATGGGACAGGAGGTCCGGGAAGAAAGACAAGGGGCGGGGGGGGACCCAGAGGATGGGCAAGAGGTATAGTCAGAGGGACAGAGGGAGAAAAAGAATGAGAGTGAGAGAAAGAATGTGTGTATAAAAATAAGTAACAGATGGGGTACGAGGGGGAGGTGGGGCATTAGCGGAAGTTAGAGAAGTCGATGTTCATGCCATCAGGTTGGAGGCTGCCCAGACAGAATATAAGGTGTTGTTCCTCCAACCTGAGTGTGGCTTCATCTTTACAGTAGAGGAGGCCGTGGATAGACATGTCAGAATGGGAATGGGATGTGGAATTAAAATGTGTGGCCACTGGGAGATCCTGCTTTCTCTGGCGGACAGAGCGTAGATGTTCAGCAAAGCGGTCTCCCAGTCTGCGTCGGGTCTCGCCAATATATAAAAGGCCACATCGGGAGCACCGGACGCAGTATATCACCCCAGTCGACTCACAGGTGAAGTGTTGCCTCACCTGGAAGGACTGTTTGGGGCCCTGAATGGTGGTAAGGGAGGAAGTGTAAGGGCATGTGTAGCACTTGTTCCGCTTACATGGATAAGTGCCAGGAGGGACATCAGTGGGGAGGGATGGGGGGGACGAATGGACAAGGGAGTTGCGTAGGGAGCGATCCGTGCGGAATGCAGAGGGGGGAGGGAAAGATGTGCTTAGTGGTGGGATCCCGTTGGAGGTGGCGGAAGTTACGGAGAGTAATATGTTGGACCCGGAGGCTGGTGGGGTGGTAGGTGAGGACCAGGGGAACCCTATTCCTAGTGGGGTGGTGGGAGGATGGAGTGAGAGCAGATGTACGTGAAATGGGGGAGATGCGTTTAAGAGCAGAGTTGATGGTAGAGGAAGGGAAGCCCCTTTCTTTAAAAAAGGAAGACATCTCCCTCGTCCTAGAATGAAAAGCCTCATCCTGAGAGCAGATGCGGCGGAGACAGAGGAATTGCGAGAAGGGGATGGCATTTTTGCAAGAGACAGGGTGAGAAGAGCAATAGTCCAGATAGCTGTGAGAGTAGGCTTATAGTAGACATCAATGGATAAGCTGTCTCCAGAGACAGAGACAGAAAGATCTAGAAAGGGGAGGGAGGTGTCGGAAATGGACCAGGTAAACTTGGGGGCAGGGTGAAAGTTGGAGGCAAAGTTAATAAAGTCAACGAGTTCTGCATGCGTGCAGGAAGCAGCGCCAATGCAGTCGTCGATGTAGCGAAGGAAAAGTGGGGGACAGATACCAGAATAGGCACGAAACATAGATTGTTCCACAAAGCCAACAAAAAGGCAGGCATAGCTAGGACCCATACGGGTGCCCATAGCTACACCTTTAGTTTGGAGGAAGTGGGAGGAGCCAAAGGAGAAATTATTAAGAGTCTTCCTAGAGATGCTGCCTGAGCTGCTGCGTTCACCAGCAACTTTTATGTGTGTTGCTTGAATTTCCAGCATCTGCAGAATTCCTGTTGTTTTAGAACATGTTACGTACCCCGTAACTGGGTTGCCAAACCAGCAGAAATGGACCACTTAGTTGGAGGCTGGATTACTGGAACTAAGAAAGTTTTATTAAAGAAATAAGTAACACAGTACTCTAAACGTAAGGATATAAATGCAACGGGTTAGCAATGATAAAACACACGTACACAGAACTAAGATAATAGGAATCAATCAAGCTTTATCGCAGTCTAGGGGTAAAATGATCAGTCTCAAGTGACACAGAGTTCAGTTCAATTCAGTTCAGTTCGCAGTAATCGCTGTTGTGCCGTTTGGGGGAGAGAGAGCGAATGCTGATATTCAAATCGGATTCAACAGACCTTTGATATTCCTCACAGTTAGCTTTCGGGCGAGCCCTTTGTAATGTCTTCTGAGGCCACCGACTGTGACCCCTCCATCCCTCCCTTCTGCGGTGAACCCGGCACCCAGGCAAGGGTGGACACACACACCAGGTTCCCGCCGATGGTACCTTCTCACCCTGTGCGTCTATGGTTGGGCCCGCGACCAGACCTCCAAAACTCCCACCAACTTGTGGGGGCACACTGCTTTTCCAGGGTCTCGTTATCTCATGGTGTCGTGGTATGTCTTGCCTTAGCGAACCTGTTCCTTTTATCCCCCTGCTGGGGTATTGCCTGTCCATCTAACTTCAAACAGTTCAAGTTCAAAGCAACCGGTCTGAACAATACTCGGAACTGTGTCTGTTTTCGGTAATCTCTCTCGTCTCTCTCTGATTAGCATTTTGAATGTTTCCCCCATTTGTCTCTCTCTTATCTCTCTTATCGGCATCAATCTTCTGATAACTTGGTATTTTGTCACATACCCCTATCCTTCAAGGATTTTTACCAGGGTAAAAATTATAGGCATGAATACATTATTAGACACACACAAATATACATGTTCATCAGCTATTTGGCTAATACAGAGAATTTTAAGTTGTCAACACCTTGACAGACAGTCAGCAATCACATTTTCTGTTCCTTTTATATGTGTTATTTTAATAAACCTCTAAGACCAGGCTCCAACTTAGCAAACTTCATAGTGGCCAAAAACACTAATGAATTGTGATCAGTGTAACTTCTCAGTGGTTTTCGTCCCGGACACAGATAACAAGGGTCGTCCCATACCAACTTAGCATTATTTGGCATGGGCTTAGTCAAAGGGTGGGTAATACCCGCAGAGTTTTTTTTTTGCAAAACTTCCGATAGTACCCCACCATCTCCAAGAACCTTCTCAGGGCTCTCTTGTCTGTCGGGGTGGGGACTTCAGAGATAGCCCGCACCTTAGCTTGCATCGGAGCCAGCTGCTCCTGTCCTACCACAAATCCCAGATAAGTGACCTTCGCGTGGCCGAACTCACTTTTTGCGAGGTTCACTGTCGGGTTGGCTTTGGACAGCCATTTAAACAACTCCTCTACTGCCACAATGTGCTCCTCCCACATGTCACTCCAGACCTCTACATCGCCAATATACACTCCTGTGTTCTTTAGCCCTTTTGTCACTGAATTAATCATTCTATTGGGGTGTTGCTCACTAGGCTGACCTGATGTGACAACAACTCCATGTCCCGGCTCTTTGCATCGCCTCGGGACATTCGGACATACGTGTGCGTGCCGTTTAATTAGCTCTCTTAGCGGGTCGCTTTGTTCGGGGATTAGGGAAGAGACTTTATCAGCAAAGCTGGCCAAAACAATAGACTTCTCCCATCTGGTCGGCACCATACTTATTTTTTCGAAATGGGTTTTCCCCTTATCAGGTGGCACCCTAGCCTCATTAATTTTCATGATATCACCAGCTAGATCTGTTTTCTGATCGTGGTGAGCTTTTAACATGTTAATAGCCTCTAACTGTGTTAACTCACATCTACAATAGTCAATAACATCCCTCCTCCTGTGTGGCCAGTAGAACTCTTTCATGATTCCGCCAACTGTTTTCCTCCCCCCAAAATGTCCACCGAGGGGTATCTTGTGGGCCAGGTTAAGAATCTCATCCCCATAAATTTTTGGCACCACCCCCCATTCCTCATCTGCGGGCACGGTACTTGGTTTCCATTTCTTCCTTAGCACTCCCTCCTCCACACAATAGCCCACTGGCTCCCTTTTTAATTCTGCTTCGGAGAGAACTGTCTCCGCCGAAACCATCAGCTCCTCGTCTTGCTCCTGTGCCTGTACAAATTCCTTCCTGGCTAATGCTAAGTCTGCCTCACTCCCTCACTTCCTCCTGTTCCACTACGCTCCTTCTTTTCACTTTCTACCTCCCCCTGGTACAAGGCTGGTAGAAATGTCTCAGCTAAATTTGCTTCGGCAGTCTTTCTGGACACACGCCGAGTCACTGCGCAAACGGGATAAACCTGTGAGTCCATGGGCGGGGCCTCAATGTTGGCAGGCTGACTTGTCACTTTTACTGCTGAGAACACATTTCTGCCGGCAAGGTCATTGCTGAGTAAGACCTCCACGTCCTTCATCGGTAGTTCGGGCCTCACCCCGATCGTGACCGGTCCAGAGACCAAATCGCTTTTTAGGTGTATCTGGTGCAAAGGTACTGCTTCAGTTCCTTTTCCAATGCCTTTGATCACCCTGACCTCCCCAGTCTGGGTCTCTGAACTAAAGTCTAACACACTCTTTAATATCAGTGACTGACACGCTCCAGTGTCTCTCCAGATCCGTACTGGAACTGGGTTTAACCCTCCTTCACTGACACCAATCCGGCCGAGATAAACCTCTCGTGCCCTTCCTGAACTTTATCAGACCTCCTCTCTCCTAGTGGTTTACTTACCAGCTCAATACAGCCAGTCGGAACCGCCGTTTTTCCTTTTCCCGTCTCCTTCTTTGGGGCAAAGCACCTGGACGCAAAGTGTCCGACTTTCCCACAATTATAACATACAACCCCAGGAGACTTCCTACCAAACTGCTTCCGGTCTACCTTATCTTTCTCACTAGTCCCCGGCTTACTTTCTGACTTTTCTGGCGGACTCTCCCCGCCGTCCTAACTACCCTTCTGGTAGCCTTTACTCGGGCCAAACTTCGTTTTATGTGTCAACGGGTACTCATCCGCTAACTTAGCAGTTGCGGCTAAAGTGTCTGCCTCTTTCTCATCTAGGTAGGGTCTCATACCTTCAGGGACACAACCTTTAAACTGCTCAATCAGGATTAGCTGTAGCAGTCTGTCATAATCCCCATTGACCCCTTTCGAGGCGCACCAACGCTCACAATATGTCTGCATCTCACGGGCAAACTCTAAATACGTGCGGCCCCACTGCTTCCTCGCATTCCGGAACCTCTGCCGGTATGCCTCCGGGACCAACTCATAAATCCTGAGGATGGCCTCTTTCACCACCTCATACCTCTAGGCATCTTCTGCAGACAAAGCCGAGTAAGCTTGTTGGGCTTTTCCTTTAAGTACACTCTGAAGCAAAACAGCACACTTATCCCTCGGCCAGTCCTGACTTACAGCAACTTTTTCAAAATGGAGAAAGTACCGATCAACATCGGTCTCGTCAAATGGGGGAACCAGCCTAACCTCCTGGGTCGCCCTGAACCCCCCACCTTGGTTCGGCATGGGCCCCTGCGCTGCCATCATCTTTAACTTCTCCAGCTCAAATTCCCTTTCCCTCTGTTTCTCTTCTTGCTGTCGTTCTAACTGTTTCTGTTCGTGTTCTAGCTGTTTTACCCGGAACTCGTGCTCGAGTCTCAATTTTTCAAGCTGCACCTGTATTGCGTCTCCACCCGGTTTTCCAATAGATATCACCTCCAGCTCCCCTTGGGGAAACACACCTTTAGACACATAATGCTCTATGATAGCTCTGTGCATCTCCTCTCTCCTCATTGTCGACTTCCCTTAAAAAGATTCAACCGTTTAGCCACAGCTGCCAATTCTGCTTTCCAGGCATCCTCTAATGCCTCCAAGGTCGGCGCCTTTAGAAATTCCTCAATCTCCATTTCTGCTGTTTGCCTTTTCTTTCTTTCGGGAATTTTAACCCAATCAATTTACCCAGTCCCAAATTTAGCGTTCAAAATCGCGGACGAGAACCCCACTTATGTTACGTACCCCGTAACTGGGTTGCCAAACCAGCAGAAATGGACCACTTAGTTGGAGTCTGGATTACTGGAACTAAGAAAGTTTTATTAAAGAAATAAGTAACACAGTACTCTAAACGTAAGGATATAAATGCAACGGGTTAGCAATGATAAAACACACATGTACACAGAACTAGGATAATAGGAATCAATCAAGCTCTATTGCAGTCTAGGGGTAAAATGATCAGTCTCAAGTGACACAGAGTTCAGTTCAATTCAGTTCAGTTCGCAGTAATCGCTGTTGTGCCGTTTGGGGGAGAGAGAGCGAATGCTGATATTCAAATCGGATTCAACAGACCTTTGATATTCCTCGCAGTTAGCTTTCGGGCGAGCCCTTTGCAATGTCTTCTGAGGTCACCGACTGTGACCCCTCCGTTCCGGATACAATCGTTCTTCTGCGGTGAACCCGGCACCCAGGCAAGGGTGGACACACACACCAGGTTCCCGCCGATGGTACCTTCTCACCCTGTGCGTCTATGGTTGGGCCCGCGACCAGACCTCCAAAACTCCCACCAACTTGTGGGGGCACACTGCTTTTCCAGGGTCTCGTTATCTTGTGGTGTCGTGGTGTGTCTTGCCTTAGCGAACCTGTTCCTTTTATCCCCCTGCTGGGGTATTGCCTGTCCATCAAACTTCAAACAGTTCAGGTTCAAAGCAACCGGTCTGAACAATTCTCGGAACTGTGTCTGTTTTCGGTAATCTCTCTCGTCTCTCTCTGATTAGCATTTTGAATGTTTCCCCCATTTGTCTCTCATATCTCTCATCGGCATCAATCTTCTGATAACTTGGTATTTTGTCACAAATAAAAGTCATTCTGAGAGGCTCATGTTAAGTTAATTGCGACAGGGTTGCACTGAAAAATGCTACAACCTGCCCAGAGGTTAATACTGCAGAATATGGGTGCACAATCTTTGTCCAATTTTACCTACAGAGATAAATGTTTGGAGAGTGAAGTTATTTGGGGTTGCTTAACTCAGAACCTTGTGCTTTTCAGAGCTTATACTGTGATGTACCAATGAGCACAATAATTGTGGAGTTGTATCCTAATTCTCCATAGAAGAAAATGAGAGTGAGGTGTGATGTAAAGTGTCAGGACAGGGTGTTGTCAGGACAGCAAGTGGAGTAGACAGTGGGGAAGCCTACAAGCAAAGGTGGTAAGTTAGAAGGTTGAGCATGTTGGGACTAATTTCCTAAGTTGCATCTATTTCAGTTGAACATGATGGGATAATTTCAAGCAAGGAATATTGTAAGTCAGACAGATGAGCTCAGAGCAGGGATCAATGTGTGGATTTTTTTTTTGCAGCAATTAATAAGATTTGGTTGCAGAACGAGCAGCTGAATGTTGTGGATTCATTTGTTTTAGAAGTGAGAGGGGGAAGGTGTTAGAGGGTGAGGGGTGGTGTTACTCATCAGGGGAAAAGGCTGATTGCTTTGCTCAGATTTGACATACGGAGGGTTTGTCTACTGGGGCAATTTGGGTGGAACTGAGGAATGAAAAAGGGGAAGACCACATTAATGAGACTGTGTAATAGACCTCCCAATAGTCAGTCAGATTTAAAGGAGCAAAGGTGTAGAGGTAGTAGACAGTTGTAGGAAATAGAAGGTAGTGGTAGTAGGTGATTTTGATTTTCCTCATTGATTGAGACATCCATACTGTAAAAGACCGAATGGGATGGAGTTTGCTAAATGTGTTCAGGTAAGTTTCTATAATCAAAATGTGGAGATCCTAACTAGAGGAGCACAATACTGGGTCTCCTCTTTGGTAATGAGACAGACCATGTGATTTAAGTGTGTGTAGGGGAACACTGGATCTAGATATCATAATTCCATTAGTTTCAAGATAATTATGGAGAAGAGTAGGACTGGTCCTTGGGTTGAGATTCTAAATTGGAGAAAAGCCAATTTTGGCATCAGAAGGGATCTGGGAGACGTGGATGCAATATTTTCCAGCAAAGATGAGCTTTATAAGGGGGGGGGCCTTCAAAAGTGAAATATTAAGAAGATAGAATTTGTATGTTTCTGTTAGAATATTTTTTAAAAAACAAGACTAACAGGTTTGGGGAACCTTGATTATCAGGGGAAATTGAGGTCTTGGTAAAGAAAAAAAAGAGGTGTATATCGGGTATCAGCATTTAGGATTAAATGAGGTGCTTGAGTGTAAGAAATGTAAGAGAACCCGAGAGACATCAGGAGAGCTAAATAAAGACATGAGGTTGGTCTAGCAGAAAAGGAAAATGAGGATCTCGAGAGCTTTTAAAGGGCTTTATTGGAGCAAAAGGATAGCAAGGGATGAAATCCCTCTTGAATTGTTCCTCATGGCCAATTATGCTTGAAGGCTAAAAGAAATAGAGATCTTAAATGAATTTTTTGCATCTGTATTTACTTGGGTGACAGATACAGAAGCTATAGAACTGCAGTAAAAGAGTAGTGAGGTCATAGACCCATTCCTGATTATGGAGGAGGAGGTGCTTGCTGCCTTGAGGTGAATTAGGATATATAAATCCCCAAGACCTAATGAGGTGTGCCTTCAGACCTTGTGGGAAGCCACTGCAGAAATTGTAGGGACCCTAGCAGAGTTATTTAAAAATCTTAAACATGGGTGAGGTGCCAGAGGATTGGAGGATAGCTAATGTTCTGTTGTTTATAAAGGCTCCAAGAAAAACCACGAAATGATAGGCCAGTGAGCCTGACATCAATTATGAATAAATTATTGGATGGTACTCTAAGGAACAGGATATAAAAATATTTGGATAGACAGGGTCCGATTAGGAATAGTTAATGTGGCTTTATGTGTGGTAGGTCTGTCTAACCAATCTTAGACTTTTTCGAGGAGGTTACCGAGAACTTTGGAAGAAAGGTGGTAGTAGTTTTCTACGTGGATTTTAGCAAGGCCTTTGACAAAGTTCCGCGTGGGAGGCTGGTTCAGAAAGTTAAGTCACTTAGCATTCAGAATGAAGTAGTCAATTGGATTCGACATTGGCTTAGTGGGAGAAGCCATAGACTGATAGTAGTGGTTGCCTCACAGATTGGAGGCCTGTAGCGGTGTGCCACAGGGTTTGGTGCTGGATCCATTGTTTATTATCCATATTAATAGTTTAGTTGTTAATGTGGTAAACTAGATCATTAAATTTGCAGTTGATACAAAGATTGGGGATGTAGTGAGTGGCAAGGAGGACCAACGAAGTGTGCAAAGTGATCTGGACCAGCTGGGAAAGTGCAGATAGAATTTGATGCAGACAAGTGTGAGATATAATACTTTGGGAGGACGAACCAGGGTAAGACTTGCACAGTGAATGGTAGGGCTTAGAGGTGTGTGCTAGAACAAAGATCTGGAAATACAGATCATAATTCCATGAAAATGGCATCTCAGGTACATAGTCATAAAGTGAGTTATTGACACATTAACTTCATAAATCAGTGCACTGAGTACAGGAGTTGGGATGTTGTATAAAACATTGGTGAAGCTGAATGTGGAATATTGTGTGTGGTTTTGGAACTTGCTTACTGAAAAGAAATCAATAAACTTGAATCAGTCCTGATAAAGGGTCTCAGCCTGAAATGTTGGCTATTTCTTCATTTCCATAGAAGCTACCTGACCTGCTGAGTTCCTTCAGCATTTTATGTGTGTTGTTCTGGATTTCTAACATCTGCAGAGCCTCTTGTATTTGTATCAAGCCTATTGACAATACATAGAGTGTAGTTCTATTTAAATTTTGTGAACAAGTCTGTATACAACCAGCTTGTGCACTTCCAAAGGGACTGCTAATCACTGATTAGATCTTTGGGATTTATTGAACCCTTTCAGTACGCACTTGCAGCTTTTTATAGTAGCTTTTGAAATATGCAGCATTAAACAGTAGAGACTGATATATAATTAAGGTTTTCTCAAAAAAAATTAACATTATTTTGATTTTAACTATCACTACAAAAACGTTTAAATCCACCACACACTTTTAACATGTTGTTCCCATCAACTAGTCAACTGAAGCTGTAGATACAGGAATTCTGCAGATGCTGGAAATTCAAGCAACACACATCAAGGGTCTCGACCTGAAACGTCGACTGAAACTCTTCCAATAGATGCTGCCTGGCCTGCTGCGTTTACCAGCAACTTTGATGTGTGTTGCTTGAAGCTGTAGATGCTATTTTCCCTTTAGTGCTGACTTTGTTATAACATAATGATTGCTCTAACTTTCTTTATAATTCCCTATGAGTTTTGGGATTTAGTATTGGTCCTTTTCAGAGTTAATTTCATGCTGGTGTGTTAGATGGACTTGAGCAGCAGTTGAGAATAATTGTTCTTTATGACCTAGACTTTGGTATCAGGAACTGGCAGTATTTGTGTTTGTAAATGATATGTAAATAGTAAAGGTAGAATAAAGAGAGGATACTGGGTGTCAAGATGACAGGATTAAAAATGGGGAGAACTAGCAGATTTCCAGTGGAGGAGTCAGTTGTACATTACGGAAACTGGACCTTCAGCCCAGCTTGTTCATGCTGACTAAGTTGTCTCCTCGAGCTGGGCCCATTTCCTGCTCTTAACCCTTATTCCTCTGAGCTTTTCCTCTTCATACACCAAAATGACTTGAATATTTTAATTCTATCAGTTTCAACTGGTAGCTCATTCCATACACCCTCCACTTTCTATATGGGAAAAGCTCCCAGTTATATTCCATTTCCCCCTCACTTTAAACCTATGGCCTATAGATTTTGATTCTCCAATGGCAAGACTTTGACCTTTCTCCCAGCTATTCCCCTTTTGATTTTATAAACCACTAAGGCCACCGTTCCAACTCTATATTACAGAGGAAAAATGTCCCAGCCTATCAAGTCTCTCCTTAAATCAGGCCTATTAGCATCCTTGTGAATCTTTTCTGTACTATTTCCTGCTGAATGTCATCCTTCCTATAATCAGGTGACCAGAACCGCATATAGTATTCCTACTGTGATCTTACCAATGTCCTTTACAGCTGTAATAAAATGCCATCTTATACTTGACGCCCTGACAGATAAAGACAAACATGCCAAATACTACCTTCACCAGTTTGTACCGGTGTTCACTTATGGGCACTTACTGTGCCTCTAGGTTCTTCCATTCTACATTTACCATGGCCCTGTTATCTACTGTGCAAGTCCTTCTCTGGTTTAACTTATCAAAATGCAGAACCACATACTTGTCTGAGTTAAATTCCATCTGTGTAATGTGTAGGAGGAATGGTAAAATAGTATTCTATAACACTTCTGAAAAGTAAAGTTGTGCAGAGACTATTTCTATTTTATACTGAAATCCATAAAGATGGCAGGTGAAGTTGATTAAGTGATTTAAAGGTATTAAAGGGTTTCTTGGGTTTAATATATACAGTGGTGAAGGCTGATTTGATAAACAATTTTGAGACTGGACAGCTACTTGAAATGAGGAAAAGTATGGACTGGTCGTGATTGCTCTTGGACTGGGTACTGAATGGACTCTATACTCAGGTTTCCAGGATTTGTATAAAGATCACTCAGAAAATCAACATAGCTGGTGAATTTATTATGTTCCTCTAAACATGCTATGCCTTTTTTACTAATTTTTTTTCTTAATTTTTAGAAAAAAATAATCTTTCGTTCATTGAAACATCTGCACTGGATTCAACAAATGTAGAGGAAGCATTTAAAAATATTCTTACAGGTAATATAAACGTTTTAATGGGGAGAAACTTGACCATAATTTCTGGATTGGCCTGTATTTCTCAGTTCTATCGTTTTAGATCTGAAACATGTTTCCAAAAGTTAAGACTGAATTAAGACCATGGGTCTTAATAGGAGCAGAATTAGACCATTTGGCCCATCGAGTCTGCTCTGTCATTCAGTCACGGCAGATCCTTTTTTTTTCCCCTCCTCAGCCTCACTCCCTGGCATTCTCCCTGTAACCTTTAATGCCATGTCCAATCAAGAACCTATCAATTCTGCCTTAAATACATCCAACGACCTAGCCTCCACAGCTGCCTGTGTTAACAAATTCCACAAATTCACCACCCTCTGGCTAAAGAAATTTCTCCACATCTCTGTTTTAAATGGACACCCCTCTATCCTGAGGCCATTTAGAAAATAATCTGCATATTATTTTTCTACTACCAAAGTGCATGACCAAGCATTTTCCAGCATTGTATTTCATTTGCCACTTTCTTGCCCATTCTCCTCATCTGTCCTTCTGCAGCCTCAACACTACCTCAACACTACCTTCCCATCTACCAATCTTCATATCATTTGCAAATTTGGCAACAAAGCCATCTATTCCATCATCTAAGTCATTGATATACAGCATACAAAGAAGCAGCCCCAACAACAACCCCTGAGGAATACCACTTGTCACTGGCAGCCAACCAGAAAAGGATCCTTTATTCCCACAATTAACTCAACTTGGAGCTCTTCTTATGTCAACTCTTTAATTATAGAACAATAGTAATTATAGCACTAAATAGAAAAACAAAACCTTTTATGGTTATTTATGTAAAACTGTGCATATTGCCTGATTTTTACTACATTAGCACTTCAGTAAATTTCATTTGCTCGTAGTGGTTTGGTTTTTCCAAGAATTCAGGAAAAGCCTTTGTGTGAAAGTTTCTACATTGCCAGCTCCTCTCTCACCACCCAAGAATAAGCAGAGAAAAACATGGTGCTGGCAACAAACAATACCTAGGTTTGAATAGTGAATATCCAATTTTTATATTCCAACTGTAAGTACAGCCTAATGTAGAATGAACTACTTGTATGACTCAGTTTTCAGTCTGGCATTAAGGAATTTAAAGTTATAGCACTGGCCTCTAGGAAAAACTAATTGAAATCCTTGTACCACTGCATTTTAGGTGTGTGCCTGAGATTTCTCACAATATTATTTTAGATGGAAAATTTCTTCAATAAAACCAGGTTCTGCCTGCATTTGTGATCTGGGCTGAACTTTTGCTTGCCTTAATGGAAAAGGCAGATTTTTAAAACTTGGGTACATTACATGGACCTGACAGGCATAAATTCCTGTGTGAATCTAAACATTTCATTGCATTTCTACACTTTTTCAATTTAAGCAAAACAATATCTTTAAGACTTGTATTAAGAACTTATGGCTAAGAATGTAAGAGTTCTACATTTTAAAAAAAATGAAGTAAATATTTTAATAAAATTATAATTTTTGTTTCTTTCTTAAACCAGAAATTTACCGCATAGTTTCGCAGAAACAGATTTCTGATCGATCAGCTCATGACGAATCGCCTGGTAACAATGTGGTAGACATCAGTGTACCACCGACAACTGATGGGCAAAAATCCAATAAACTCCAGTGTTGCCAGAATATGTGATGTGCTTCAGCTAACCCTCCCAAGTTCCAACTCTTTCTTGCCTGTGCATTGTAGTGTTGTAATTGCTTCTGTCTTGTCCCGTGATTGATGAAATCCTGTCCAAAAGTTGTAACAGTAAAGTTCACATTCCTTTTTGCAGATGGAATATCCCTTTTAATGTGACTACATTGCATGTGCATTCATTCTTTTGCTTGTAATTATGAGAACATTCAAGACTACAGTACGTTGAGCAATACTTTATGTACATATTTTTTAAGACTAAAGAAACACATGCCCCCTCTACATATTTCATGAGCAAGTTTGAGCTTGTGCATATTTATGCTTCTATATTTGAAAGTTTCAGTATGAAAAGATCCAGACTGAAACGTGTTCAAACTGTGGAACTTTTTTTTAATATAGCGATAAGGCCTTTTTATCCTGTCAAAGTATTTATATCTTCTGCTTTTGAATCTTTTCAAAGAAAAAGTTTATTCTATTCCATACAGCTATCAATAATGAGATCTATTGATTTTAACTAAATGGTAGCCTCTCTGCTGCAACATAATGTAGCTACACAACACGAATGCTGCTTTGCTCTGAGTAGTCAGTGGCCAAGTACATTAAAAGCTGACATTCCTGAAGCATGTAAATATCCATAGAACCTGTCAGCAATTCCACCTTGCATTTGCATGGTCAGGTTGGAGGGGGGAAAAACTTGTTGGCATGAGGATTGAATGAAAAGTATCTTGTTGGAAGAAAGCAATATCCAATTGTATTTGGACAGATTTCTTTTTAAATCATGCACATTTTTCATATTTGTTTGATTCAGCTTCTCCTTAGTTTCACCCAAGAAAAGTACTCGAATGACAACATATCCCTACCGAGAGTGGTGTTTGCAATGTCATTGCCCATTTCTTAACAGGGAACTCCACAGAATGATTAGCATAGGTTTGCTCTTTATATAGGGGTTGTTTGAAAGCTTCACAAGCTTGGTGACGTGGAAAATACAGATGACCACTTCAGTAACTTCTCCCTACCAGCTGCCCTCTTTCTTTCTTTCTCCCATGCCACCTGGTAAAAATAAAAATGCCAATCTATGACTGACACATTGAAACATTTGGCTCTTAATGATTTAGAGCACACTGTTACTCCCATGGCACTAATATATTCTGAATTCTGTTAACCAGATCCATTTTGTAAATACATATTGTCACTTGATTGTGCATGGTTACTATGTATGTGGATAAACATGTTGCCAAACTTTTCTGTGTGAGTCTCTGTTGCTGTACTACTAATTAGATTAAGTTTAAATTAATTCAAATATATAGTCATTTTTGAGAAGCTATTGGAATTCTGTGTTCTGTTTTAAAAATTTCAACAAACAATGCAAAGGACTTGTTCCCATTCCCAGTTTGAAAGGGGAAGGGGAGTTAGTAAAGAACTCTAAAGCATCAACTTTGATGACTTTGTTTTGGTATATTACAGAGTGCAATGAAGTGAAATATGTGTGCAAAAAGAGCAATTGCTTTCATGCTTCGGGGTGTTATGGAAGCACACAACTGAGCACTTGCTGGCAATACATCTCCAGCATCTGAGGCAGTGAGATAATGTTATAAGCTGCAGTGAGCAAGCGTTGGGCAATCAGAAAATCAACATCTATTCCCAAATTTAGGGCTTTTGACTTTCTACATTTAGTTTCTGATCAAAGGCCAGAAATGCAAAATTTAACCTTGAAAATTTCAAACAAGTAGTTTATGTTGCAGGAAGCTTGTGTGGAGGTTCAATTATTGTGGATTTGGATGCCTGCTATCCATTAATATTGCACATGTTCCTATTCAGTTCCTATTAATAAAAGCAAAATTCTGCTTTAAAACTACTAAATGGTGATTTTTAAATTTCAGAACCAGTGGTGTAAATGAAATAGAGTCCTACTATTTAAACTAGACTAGAAGAGGTAGAAAATGAAAATTTGAATACAGGATCAGTACCAGTGAGTCTTACTTCAGTGGTTGATAAGTTGATGGAGAAGATTCTGAGAGGCAGGATTTATGAACATTTGGAGAGGCATAATATGACTAAGAATAGTAAGCATGATTTTGTGAAAGGCAGGTTGTGCCTTACGAGCCTGAATGAATTTTTTGAGGATGTGACTAAACACATTGATGAAGGTAGAGCAGTAGATGCAGTGTATATGGATTTCAGCAAGGCATTTGATAAGGTACCCCATGCCAAGCTTATTGAGAAAGTAAGGAGGCATGGGATCCAGAACTGGCTTGGCCACAGAAGGTTGTAGATGGGTCATATTCTGCATGGAGGTCAGTCACCAGTGGTGTGCCTCGGGGATCTGTTCTGGGACCCCTACTCCGTGATTTTTATAAATGATCTGGATGAGGAAGTGGAGGGATGGGTTAGTAAATTTGCTGATGACACGAAGGGTGGAGGTGTTGTGGATAGTGTGGAGGGCTGTCAGAGGTTACAGCGGGACATTGATGGGGTGCAAAACTGGGCTGAGGAGTGGCAGATGGAGTTCAACCCAGGTAAGTGTGAAGTGGTTCATTTTGGTAGGTCAAATATGATGGCAGAATTTAGTATTAATAGTAAGACACTTGGCAGTGTGGAGGATCAGAGGGATCTTGGGGTCTGAGTCTATGGGATAATCAAAGCTGCTGCGCAGGTTGGCTCCGTGGTTAAGAAAGCATATGGTGCATTGGTAGTCTTCAATCATGGGATTTGAGTTCAGGAGCTGAGAGGTAATGTTGCAGCTATATAGGACCCTGGTCAGATCCCACTTGGAGTACTGTGCTCAGTTCTGGTCACCTCACTATAGGTAGGATGTGGAAACCATAGAAACGGTGCAGAGGAAATTTACAAGGATGTTGCCCGCATTGGGGAGCATGCCTTACGAGAATAGGTTGAGTGAACTCGGCCTTTTTTCCTTGGAACGACGGAGGATGAGAGGTGACCTGATAGAGATGTATAAGATGATGAGAAGCATTCATCGTGTGGATAGTCAGAGGCTTTTTCCCAGGGCTGAAATGAGTAGCGTGAGAGGAAAGTTTTAAGGTGCTTAGAAGTAGGTAGGGGAGATGTCAAGGGTAAGTTTTTCATGCAGAGAGTGGTGAGTGTGTGGGATGGGCTGCCAGCGACGATGGTGGAGGCGGATACAATAGGGTCTTTTAAGAGACTCCTAGACAGGTACATGGAGCTCAGAAAAACAGAGGGCTATGGGTAACCCTAGGTAATTTCTACAGTAAGGACATGTTCAGCACAGCTTTGTGGGCTGAAGGGCCTGTATTGTGCTGTAGGTTTTCTATTTTTCTATGATTAGTATAGAAATGAGAAAGCAGACATATGAAATGGTGAGGTAATTTGAACTAGATTCCTAAGGTTGAGTTGAGAGGATAATTTGAACAAAAAACTAACGGGCTTTAATGAGGGTTGAGGTCTTGTTGAGATTGAGTGTTAATATAACCTACATGTGCTGTTTAGGTTCATTTTCAAGTAGAGTTAGGATAAAATAGATTCATAGATTTGTACAAACTTGGAAACAGAGCCTTCAACCCAAGTCGTCTTGCTGACCAAGCTGCCTATCTAAATTAATTTCATTTCCCAGTTCGACCCCTATCTCTCTAAATCTTCCCTATCTATATACCTGCCCAAAAGTCTTGTAAATATTGTAATATTACCCACCTCTACAACTTCATCTTGCAACTTGCTCCACATACCACCATCTTCTGTGGGGCGGGGGGGGGGGACTTTTTCCTCACATCCTTTTCTGCATCCTCTCTGGCTCACATCATTCAGTGTGGTGACCAGAAGTGCACACAGCACTCTAAATGTGATGTAACCAATAGTTTGTACAACTAATGTATCGTCTATCTGTACTCAGTGTCTTGGCCAATGAAAACAAGCAAGCCATATGCATCTCTTACTAACTGCATCTATTACCACTTTTGGGGAATCTATTTACTTGTACCCCTAGTTCTCTCAGTTCAACAACACTCCCCTTGGCGCTGCCATTTGCTGTGCATTTCCTATCCTCATTTAATTTACCAAAATGTATCTGTTCACACACTGAATTAAATTCCTTCTACCCTTGCCCATTTCGGGATTGTTCAGTGTCCTGTTGTAATCTGAGGCAGTCTTCATTCCTCTCTGATTGGTTGTCCATTGTATCTAACAATAACAGTTAAACTTTTGCAGGAGAGTTTTTTTGAATTGGAAAAGCCATTTCACTACAGTGGGGTAGTTCCACTCCCAACCTCAGAAGTCTGGGTCCAGTGGTGGCAGTGGATGGCCATGACTACTTGGCCATTGGCGCTCACTTGATCTCATCTGCCCAGTCTGCTGGAGCTGACTTTGCATGCTAGGACAGACGTGACTATACCAGAGTACTATTGAAGGACCGTGCTGGGGCGAGACCACTGTTGCATGCAAAAAGCTACTTGGAGTCACTGGTGAGAGCTGAGTGTCCAGTGGGACCAAAGGTAGGTGAACCATCCCAGATTGGACACTAGACATAGACCATAAGACGTATGAGCAGAATTAGGACATTTGGCACATTGAATATGCTCTGCCATTTCATCATGGCTTATCTATTTCCCTCTCAAACACATTCTCCTTCCTTCTCCATAAAACCTTTCATGCCCTGACTAATTAAGAACCTATAAACCTCTGCCTTAAATACACCTGATGAACTGGTCTCCATGGCACCTGTGGTAATAAGTTCCACAGATTCACCATCCTTTCACTAAAGAAATTCCCCTTCATCTCTGTTCTAAATGGATGTCCCTCTGTTCTGAGGCTGTGCCCTCTGGTCCTAGACTTCCTCCACCATGGGGAACATCCACTCTATGTAGGCCTTTCAACATGAGATCTCTCACACCCCCCCCCCCCCAATTTTTCTAAATTACAGTGAGTAACAGCTCAGAGCCATCAATTGCTCCTCATACAATAAGCCTTTCATTCCTAGAATCATTCTTGTGAACCCTCCCCAATGTCAGCACATTCTTTCTTAAACAAGGGGCCCAAAACTGCTCACAATACTTGAAGTGAGGCCTCACCAGTGGCTTATAAAGCCTCAGCATTACAACCCTGATGCCCTACCCTCACCATAGCACACATTTTGGTGCCATCTGCAGATTACTAATCATGACATCTGTAATCTCATCCAGATCATTAATATATGCTGCAAGACAAACAACAGCACCAATACCCACAGTGCAGGCCTGCATTCTGCAAAAACAACCCTATAACTATATTCCCTCTCCCTCTTCCCACATTAGCTAACTTTGGATCCTTAATCTGCTTACCATTCAGGGCCTTGTCAAGACAGTTGCTGTCTTGCCCTCATCAATTTTGCACTGTTCTTCAGGGAAAAACTCAAAATTTGTGAGACACGATTTCTCTTGCACAAATTCATATTGTATGTCCTTAATCATCGTCTGCCTTTCCAAATGTAAATAAATCTAGTCTCTCAGATTTCCTTACAGTAAGTTTCCCACCACTGATGTACGGTTCACCAACCTGGTTCAATGGCTTACTCTTAAATAACAGAACAGTATTAGGCACCCACCAGTCTTCTAGTATCTTACCTGTAGCTAAGGAAGATGTGAAAACCTCTGCTAAGTAATTATTTTCCAATAAATTTAATGGGGAACTCAACTAATTTCACTACTGCAGCAGCATACTGAACAGATGATCTGCTTTCAAGACATGGCTGAGGTATGAAAATGTCTGTTACATTATTTTTGATTACAGTTGATGGCAAACTGTAAGTAATCCTTCAACTATAAAGGTGGTGAGAATTGGATTTCATTGATATGAAATTTGTTTTATGGCAGCAGTACAGTGCAAAATCAAAATTTACTGTAAGTTACCAAATTTTTTAAAAAATGTAATCATGAGGCTGTGTTTGATCATCAGCTCTTCAGAAATCTGATGCTGGAGGGGAAGAAGCTGTGTGAATATTCAGGCTCTTTTACCTCCTCCCTGACAGTAGTTACAAGAAGAGGACATGTCCCAGAAAGTGTGGGTCTATAAGTAATCGAATCTGCTTTCTTGCCACCGGCACTTGAAGATGTCCTTGTTGGTGAAGAGAGATGCATCCACGAGGGAGCTGGCTGTGTCTCAAACCCTCTACAGCCTCTTGAACTCCTGTGCATTGGACCCTTCATACTGGATTATAATGCAACCAACTAGAATGCTCTCCACTATACACAGAACACAGAAAATAACAGCACAGTACAGGCCCTACAGCCCATGATGCTGAACCAGCCTTTTAACCTTCCCTCCCACATAGCCCTCCATTTTTCTTTCATCCTTATGTCTGTCTAAAAGTCTCTTAAATCTTCCCAATGTATCCACCTCTACCATTATCTCCAGCAGTGCATTCCACACACTTACTACTCTCTCTATTTTAAAAAATCCTACTTCTGATATCCTCCCTATGCTTTGATCCAATCATCTTAAATGTATGCCCTCTCGTATTAGCCATTTCTGACCTGGCTGTCCACTATGCCTCGTATTATCTTATACACCTGTAACAAGGCACCTCTCATCCTCCTTTGTTCCGAAGAGAAAAGCCCTAATTTACTCATGCTATCCTCATAAGTCATGCTCTCTAATCCAGGCACCATCCTGGGAAATTCAAGTTTAATTGTTGTTCAACCATGCATTGAATACAGCCAAATGAAACGATGTTACTGCAGGGCCAAGATGCAAAACATAGAACCAACAGTCACTCACAGCACAAAGCACATAGAGCACACAAATAGTGTCCAAGACCCTGGGTCCATGGATATTGCAGCAATGTACAATCAAGCACAATATGGCTTGTCTTCTCCTGAACAAACACAAGGGGGCAGCACTGACTCCAGCTTGGATGCCATGCCGCACCATCTCCAGTGGAGTGGACTGACTCTGACAGCTTTAGCCTGGATGGGTGTAAACTGGCAACGTCGAGGTTTGTCGCCTATAAATCAGTGCATCAGACTTACAGCATTCCACATTAACAGTATTCAACAGGGTCTTGCAATCACAAGAAAAACAATTAAGACAATCACTCGCTGTTAGACTCTAAAGCTTCCCTATCCTTCCTATAATGAGGCTACCAGAACTGAACTCAATACTCCAAGTGTGATCTAACCAGGGTTTTATAAAGCTGCAACTTCACCTCACAGTTCTTGAACTTAATCCCCTGGATTAATAAAGTCAACCTGCACTGCAACTTTGGATGTGGACCCCAAGATCCTGCTGTTCCTCCACTTGCTAAGAATCCTGGCATTAACCTATTACTGTACCTTCAAGTTCAACCTTCCAAAGTGCACTCACTTCACACTTGAACTCCATCTGCAACTTCTCAGTCCAGCTCTTCATCCTATCAATGTCCCATTGTAACCTATAATAACCTTCTACACTATCCACAACTCCAACCTTTGCGTCATCTGAAAACTTACCTTTCCACTTCCCCATTTATAAAAATCATAAAGAGCAGGGGTCCCAAAACAGATTCCTGAGGAACACCACTGGTTGCCAGCCTCTAGGTAGAATACACTTCATCTACGACCACCCTCCGCCTTCTATGAGCAAGCTATTTCCTGAATCCACACAGCCAAGTTCCCCTGGATCCTATGCCTCCTGAGTTTCTGAATTAGTTTACCATGTGGAACCCCGTTGAAAATCTTCCTAAAATCCATATACACCACATCCATTTCATCATCTATAGAAGTTTGAAAGAGTTTTTGGTGACATTCCAAATCTTCTGAAACTCCTAATGAAGTACGGCCTCTGGTGTGCCTTCTTGTGATTGCATCAATGTGACAGATTACAATGAGTTAAATAACCGATGCTAGGAATAGACAGGAAATGACAGAGGATATTGGAGCAGGAGGGATGAGAAAGAAAAAGAAACAGGTATTTAGCTTCTTGAGCCTGCTTTGTCATTCACACAAGCTGATCTGCCTCAGGCACTGATTTCCTGCCCTATCTCTTAATGCCTGTAATGTACAGAAATGAATCAATTTATTTGAAATGCATTCAATGACTCAGCCTTCAAAGGCCTCCAGAGGACAGAGAATTAAAAGGATTCATTACTAAATAAAGAAATTTCAGGCCTAAATGACCTACTCCTTATTTTCAAACTGTTAATTCTTGTTCCCCAGGCAGTGGAAACATCCTCCCTACATCTAGCCCACAGAATTTCATAGCCGTCACCTCAGTCAAACCTCAAACTAGAGAACAGGCTCCCAGCCTGGTCAATCTTTGCTTATATGTCAGACAGGTCATCCCATCCCAGGAACCACACTATAATATTGTACAAAATGTTTTTTTTATTCTGGGATTCGAATCCTCTTCCAATTAAAACTAACTAAAAACTTGCAACTTAACCATTTCTATTGCATGTCAACTTTCAGGGATGTAACAGGACACCAAGGTTCCCTGGGACATGAACATTTTCTAATGTCTCACCCTTTCAAAAAATGCTCAGCATTTCTGCTTTTCTACATTGTTCCCTTCTCAGGTTTTCACATTGTACTCAGTCTGCCCACCCACTTAGATCATCTACAACTGCTTGAAAGCTTCTCATTTTTATCACCACACATTTAGTTTTGTGCCATCAGTAAATTGAGAGATAATTACCACTGGTCCTCTGAGCTAAATTATCAATATAAATTATGAATAGTGGAGCTCAAGCACAGATCCATGATACATCACTGCCAACATCAGGGACCTATTTAGTTCTAGTCTTCATTTACCATCCATTAATCAGCTCTCAATTCACATTAGCTCCATGACCATGGGTTCTAACTTCATTCAGTACACTTATTCCTGTGTGAAAATCCAAACATATCATATCCGCTGGTTCCCTCTCATTTGCTTTACTAGATACCTCCTCAAAGGATTTACAATAGATTAGACAAGCTTGATTTATTTTTCATAAATCCCGGTTCATTCTGCCATATTACTTTTCAGTAAGTTTTTTTCTATAACTGGTTTGTTGGTCAATTGCAGATGGACAGCTGCTGGTCCAGCTGAAATTGGCTTCAATTACATAGCTGAATAGCGTATGAATAACTCAAAATGAATTTTAAATGTAGGGGAAGGGTATAAAAAACATGATCCAGTTGAAACTCCCTGGGTCAGCAGTGTTTAAATCTGTTACAATTGATAAGTAAATGTGGTTGCGCCCATCTCTAGGGGCTACTAAATCTTTATCTCACTGGACCATTAGTATTCACAGCAAAATCAACAATAAAATCTGGTAATGATTTAAATGTTGGCTGAGCTGCCAGTACAAGTGGTGCATGCAAGCGTGATTTCAATGTTTAAGAGAAATTTGGATAGGTACATGGATGAGAGGGGTTAATGGGAGTAGGCAGTTTAAATGGTTTCAGCAGGAACTAGATGGGCTGAAGGGCCTTCCTCGGTGCTATACTTTTACAATTATGACTAATTGACAAGCACTATTACATCTATTCCTGCCTGCAGTAATAACCATAATTACTACACTAATTTCTCATTCAGTACTGATTTGGCAAACATTATTTGCTATGTGCCTGATACAATAGGTAAATTCCTTCATTTGCTATTTTGCCATTTGTCAGCAAGCCACTGGGAACCATGAACATATGTTGAGCAACACAGCCTCCCTTTTACTTTCACTAGACACACTGATGTCATAGTCATATGGCATAGAAATGGGTCCATCACTCACTGAGTCCACGTCAAACATCAGCTATTAATCCCCTTGTATTCCCTACATATCACCATCAATTCTTTTCACCCCTGATTTTATGCAAATACTGTAATTTACAGTGGCCGCTTAAGCTATGCCCGCTCTCATCTTTGGGGTGTTGGAGCACCATAGAAATTCTATACAATCACAGGGAGAAGGTGCAAATTCCGCACAGACAGGTCAGAATTGAACCTGAATTACTGGAACTCTAAGGCAGTAGATCTACTAAGTGGGACACTGTGTACGCATGTGGTTAATGTGTTTTTTTTTCAGAAATTGGATTTGCACTATTCAGTCTCAAATGAGGTTTAGGTGATGGTGGTAAGCCTGGTGGTGAAAAAAATGAGGGAAATCATTTGAAATTAAATGAAAGTATTTTTACGTCAGAAAACAAACAGATGAAGTCAAACTACTTATGAAAACCTCAGAAATATGGACAAACAATTCATGGCAATGCTGACATTACGTGACACTTTCAAGTGTTACCACACTAAAGGCTGATTTATACTTCTGCGTCAACTCAACGCCGTAACCTACGCAAGTGGCCTACATGCGTTGTGAGCATTTATACTTGTGCGTTGGTGTGTCTGCGTTGCTCTGCAATTCGGGCACATCGTGCATGCGCACACACCTGCCCGCGCAAGGCTTCATTGTCACGGTAGTCTTTCTCGGGGTAAACAAGTTTAAAGCGAGCGTCTTTTTCATAAAAGCGAAATGTGTCCTCCATAATTTCGGAGGTCTGTAAAGCTTTATGGAAAGCATTGCAGCCAGAGTTCCTTCCCTGCCCTTCAGTCGCCTAATGGGAAGCTATTGCAGCGTAGGAGGAAATGCGATGCTACCAAGCGGACCAATCACAGTTGTTCGGTCTGCGTTGCCGTGACGCGTAGTTACATTTTGGGAGAGGTGCGTGTCAGGCTACAGCGTAGGGATCCGCGTAGGCTCTGCATAGGGTTCGCGGCAACGCCGTACTTACAGCGTCGAGTTGACACAGCAGTATAAATCAGCCTTAACTTGCGCCAGATGCAGGATCACAGAATAGGTATAAGCTGTGTTCAATGGTTTTGTGCTTCAATCCAATGCGCCACTTATTATCACAGAATTCTACAAACCAATCACTTGTAAATTCAAGTTTTAACTGTTTTGACCTTCTTTAAGTGTGTTCAATTTGCATAACAGTGATAGCTGGAGCATCTAGTTCCAAAACTGAAAAGGCTGGAAAGTTCTCCATCTAATCAGTGGAGAGAAAACAAGTCTCTAATCCCAATGAAAAAACTTGATTGGATAAAACATATTCCTGAAGAAAAAGAATGCTGCAGGTCATTGTACAAACCTTGGAGGCATCAGGAAACACTAAGGCTTTTTTATCCCTGCCACTGAACACAACCATTGGTCTGTAGATCACACAGCAATGGTGACATTTGAAATTTAAAATTCACATTTCATTTTTCTCCCAGTCCCAGAGGAAGCAGGTGGTGAAGATGTGAAATTTAGTGAGACTATAACATCCTGAATCAGAAACAAAATCAAGTTTATTATCACTGGCATGTGACATGAAATTTGTTAACTTAGCACCAGCAGTTCAATGCAATACATAATCTAGCAAAGAGAGGGAGAGAGAGAGAGAGAGAGAAATATTAAATAAAATAAAACATAATAATAAATAAACAAGTAAATCAATTACATACTGTATATTGAATAAATTATTAAAAATGTGCAAAAACAGAAATTTTGTATATTTTAAAAAGTGAGGTAGTGTCCAAAGCTTCAATGTCCATTTAGGAATCGGATGGCAGAGGGGAAGAAGCTGTTCCTGATTCGCTGAGTGTGTGCCTTCAGGCTTCTGTATCTCCTACCTGATGGTAACAGTGAGAAAAGGGCATGCCTTGGGTGCTGGAGGTCTTTAATAATAGACGTTGCCTTTCTGTGACACCGCTCCCTAAAGATGTCCTGGGTACTTTGTAGGCTAGTGCCCAAAATGGAGGTGACTAGATTTACAACCTTCTGCAGCTTCTTTCAGCCTGTACAGTAGTCCCTCCATACCAGACAGTGATTTAACCTGTCAGAATGCTCTCCACAGTACAACTGTAGAAGTTTTAGAGTGTATTTGTTGATATGCCAAATCTCTTCAAACTCCTAATAAAGTATAGCCACCGTCTTGCCTTATTTATAACTACATCGATATGTTGGGACCAGGTTAGATACTCAGAGATCTTGACACCCAGGAATTTGAAGCTGCTCACTCTCTCCACTTCTGATCCCTCTATGAGGATTGGTATGTGTTCCTTCGTCTTATGGAAGATAGTTTGCTAATTCATGGGATAAGGTTACATGAATGTTGTTAAATGACTTTGAAGGATGTAGCAACTAGGCCCCCATGATTTAACTCAAACCCATGTTAACTTTGAAGAGAAAGGAGACAAATGTAGTAGAACTGCAAGTCCCAAGATGTCAAAGATGGGTTAAGTGCAATGAAGATTTCAAGGAGCCGAAGGAAAAAAGCACCTCATGAAAGTTAACAATGATCCAAAGCTTTCCAAATTTGTTAATGAGAACAATCCAAGTAGTAAATACGGCAATCAATGATTAAAAATGTTAAAAATAATTACCAAAATGGTCTTTGGATTGTTTCTTTTGTAGGAAGAAGCCTGTGTTAGGCTAATTTCATAATTGCTGCAAATAGAAATTTTCATGAGAAGGTACACAATATTTCTGTCAAAAATAGTTGCTTTATTCCATACCAAACTGCTTTACTTTTTTTAAGTTCCTAAATTTTTTTTTTACAGATATTCGCTATTTAACTATTTTTAGCTCTACAATAAAACATGAATATGATTTCAAGCTGGAGAGAAATTTTGGTTTCCCTAAAACTCCCCACCTCACCAAAAGCAGAAAGCTTACTCTAGCTCAGAGCATATCAAATAGGAGCAGGATCATGCCCCTCTCCCCACCTACTAACCCTGACTTCTCATCTTTTGTTCTCCAGTCCTGCTGAAGGGTCTTGGTCCAAAACATCGACTATACTCTTTTCCATAGATGCTGCCTGGCCTACTGAGTTCCTCCAGTATTTTGTCTGTGTTGCATGTAATTCAAACTTGCTTCTCTATTCAGCAAGATGTGCCTGATTTACTAATCCAGTCTCATTTCCCTGCTCTTTCCCCCATAGCCCTCTATTCCCTTAATGTCCAGAAATATATCAACCTGTATTTCAAACAAATTCAACAACCATGTATCCACAGCTTAAATATTTCTAAATTTCAAACGTTCATCTTTCTCCTCTTTCTATTCTATCCTCCCTGTATCAAGCTGGTAACATGCATTATCTGTTCATCTTTCCTCAAACATCAAGCCTACCATCCCTACAACTAGTCCAGTGAGTCTTTGCTGCACTCCCTTGGTAGCAAGTACATCTTCGACAAGTAGATTAAAACTGTACAATACTCAAGAGCAGTCTCGACAAGCCCTTATAATATTGTAGTAGGGCCTCTGTCCCCCTTACCATAACCCTCTACTAATAAATGTAAACACACCATTTGTCTTTATATTTACTTTTTGTACTGGCTTCTCCCTTTTTATTTTTAAGTCCATCACCCATAATGAAGCAAAGGCCACTGACAACAGCTTGCAAGTGTCCTCTGTCCTGGGCCAGTCTTTCAAGTTGTCCCCAGGCAAGATCCTCCCTCTCCCTTTAGAGCTTCTGTTGGCATTTCTGTAACTCTGGGTTTTTGTGGGCTGGGGTTGCTAGCACCATGCCCAACCCTTCCCCCTTTCACAGCCAGGCTTGGGACCATCTGTGTTTTTTTTTGTACAGGCATTGGTTTTTAATGGCTTCTGTATAAGCACACCTGGGTACTGTTGGAAGACAAACACTAATTTCACCATTTAAAATATTCTGTGCTTCTGTGATGTGCACAAAGTAGATGAAATCATATTTTATTCTGCTGCTCACATTCTCAGTTAGCTTGTCTAAATCCCTTTGAAGTCACTTTGATCCTCCTCAATACTTAAAAATCCCAGCTGGTTTAGTACAATTGCAAATTTAGGAATATGACATTTGATTGCCATAAATTAATGATATGTTTCATGAACAGATGGGACTCGAGCACTGGTTCTTAAAGTACCTCACTAGCACAGCCCGATAACCTGAGAACGATTTATTTATACATACTCCTTTGCTGTCCAATACACAATTCTCCATCAATGTATGTATAACGACTCCCAAAACCTTACCATCCAACTTGGTTAGCCAATGCCCTGCATAGGACCTTCTTGACTCACCTCTTGACAATCCAAAACACTTTAACCATTTGCAAGATGTGTCCGGAGTGTGACAAGGTAGTCTATTTACATAGGTGAGATCAGCTCCATCATCAGTCATCATTCAGCACAAGGCAGCCTGTTTCATTGGTACCCACTCACCAATCTAAATAATCATTTCCTCCTTCATCAGCAAACAGTATAAACCACCTATAAAATGCATTAGATTGGCTCATCCATTCTCTAGTCATATTTCCCAAACCCACAATTTTTATGACCAAGGACAGTGAGTGACTTCAAGCACATTGGAGTCCATTCCCATCTTGTTCCTTGGTAAGTCACACACAACCTTATTGTTAATAATTTTTCCTTCATTGTCACTAAATCTGTTTTGGAACTACAAGCACCAGGACTGTAGCCTTTCAAGATAGCCTCATCTCCATTTCTGACATTCAATTTTGGTCACTCCACCTTAAGATGCGAAGGCTCTGGAGAGGGTGCAGAAATGTTTCAATCAAATGATTTCAGGGCAAAAGTCCTCAGTTTATGTGGTCAGGCTGGATAAACTAGGGTTGTTCTGTTTGGAACAGAAGTGCAAGATTGAAAAAGGTATTTTTTTTTTAAATGAGCAATGCAGCCAGAATATAAACAATTTCCATTCACAAAGGGGGCGAGTACATGAGGATATACTATAGAAGGAAGGTAATTGTCAAAAGTGATGAGGATTTTTTTTTAAAAAATAGTAATAATTATTAGGCTTTAGAATTAACTGCCAACATTGATAGTAGAGGAAGATTTAAAATGGAGCCAGACAATCTGAAAAAAAATTGTAAGCCAATGGGGTGGTACTGCCCTTCAACAGGGCCAAATCACCTGTCCATGATTCAGTTAGGATTGGCACTAAATGCCAACTTTGCTAATGATAGGAAGATGCTTAAAAAAAATAATTGAAAGGTTCTGTTGCAAACTTTGGATCTAATCACACATTTATTTCATGAAAATTATAAAGGGACCCAAAGGACTGCAGATCAGTAACGCTAAACAAATTCTCTAATGTTCCCTATAAAACCAAAAATAAATCATTCCTCTAAACATGCCTTAAGCATTTTGAGCCTAGCATTTATGATTTAATTTTTTCCTACCTTTCACAGCATCTGACTTCTATTGAAATAGTGCCAGATGCTTTAAAATCTACTTGAACGAAAAACAAGTGGAGAACCCCATTACTTTTATGCAAGGAGGGCAGCAGGAAAAAGCCAGATAATTTCAGGCTTGAGAGTCAAACATCAATGGTTTATAAAAATGATTAGTCCACAGCTCTAAATATTTCTGGTCACCCAATTTTGATTAGAAAAGATTGCATTTAAGAGGTTGCAAGAGATTCACCAAGATATTGTCTGAATGGAACATCTGTTATGATTATGGGACTAAATTCATGCACACATAAAATAGGACTACCATTAATTATTCTAATGGTATCCTTTGTAAGGGAATTTTGCTCAAAAGGCAGCATTAAACACCAAATTAGATGATCAAATGATACTTGGAAAAATCTTTTGAATCAAAGATTTGAGATCTATGAGGGATGATTGATAAGTTTGCGGCCTAAGGTAGGAGTCAATTTTAGAAAAACTAGCTCATTTTTCAACGTAGTCCCCTCCTACATTTACACACTTAGTCCAGCAGTCGTGGAGCATAAGGATCCCTTCTTTGTAGAAGTTGGCATCTTGGACCACCAGGTGGCCACAGCAGGGGTGATTGATAAGTTTGTGGCCTAAGGTAGAAGGAGATGAGTTATACAGCTCTCGTCACATGCACATGCAGTTCAACTCTTTTTGAGTGATTATGCAGAAAGTTTGAAGTTAATAACTCATCTCTTTCTACCTTATGCTCCACGACCGCTGGACTAAGTGTGTAAGTGTAGGAGGGGACTATGTTGAAAAAATAAATGTGCTAGGTTTTCTAAAATTGACTCCTACCTTAGGCCACAAACATATCAATCACCCTTCGTACATAGAGCCAAGGATAACAAAGCCAAACAGGTAAGTAGTTTCTTTATGCAAGGAAAACTTGGAAATTTGTTTTGTTCTAGCCTAGAAACTGCTTTGAACACCTTGAAAATAAATTCAAAACACGTTTTTTTTTAAAAACAGGTCATAATGCTTCTTGAAGTACATAGAAGGAAAAAGATATACTTTAAACCACTTTAATAATATGTAAAACCATATTTATTGAATGTTCATAAAATTTCCAGTTATAAAATGTTTACAAATTACAGAACTTTTGCTTTTTGGCATGGCATCTCCATACAGCAAAACACCTCAGTGACAGTGTCCAGCTTATTGGCGTTTCAAGACTCTTTACATTCTTCAACTCAATATAGGAAATCAAATGCAAAATTACTTTTTATGGACAATCAAGATACTTTATTTTATGGGCAAGCTAAAATTCACTGATATATCAGAACAAAAACAGTATTATAATTCTATGGCAAACAAGAAAAAATCTGCACTTGCTTGAAATCCAGGCAACACACACACAATGCTGGAGGAACTCGGCAAACCAGACAGCATCTATGGAAAGGAGTAAACAATCGACGTTTTGGATTGAGACCCATCAGACTGTTCACTCTTTTCCATAGGTGCTGCCTGGCCTGCTGAGTTCCTCCAGCATTTTGTGTTTTGCTTATAATTCTATGGATTTTGTTTAGTACAGTTGGATTTTCTTTGGAGTAACACTTCATTGAAAGTAATTGATACTTTAATGCCCATTTCCAGAATTATCATTACACACTGATATCATTGGTAATGTAGGATTAAAAAAAATCTACAAATCAAATTCACTCAACAAATTACTGTACCTGGTGAATTTATCTCAAATGAATGTGACAGAAATAGCTCTGTTCACACTGTTTTATTCTACTGTTCAAAAATTCACATTAATTATGCAAACGAATGTGCAATTCTTGACATTCTCTCCGAATATGGACTAGTAACAAGTTTTAAATTTTGTAAATTGACAAATCTGTTTCATGGGAATCTTAATTCCCTTGCTATCTGAAGCTTTATTACAAGTTAATATGCTATTTGGAAAATTTGTAGAGTGCACAAAGAGTGGAGTGCACTCATGCATACACCAGTGGAAGAGAGCATAGATCTGTCATCTTGGTCTATGCTTTAATGAAAAATTTCAAATAAGAAAACAAATTTCACATTTGCTTTGTGGGTTTCTTTTTAATCAGTGGAAAGTGTTTAATTTTACAAGGGAAACACCAGAAACCTTGCAACAAAACCTTTTAAAAAGATTTAAAAGGAAAATAATCACAGCAATGCATATCATGATTTTACCAGTAAATTGATCATTTAACAGTCAATGTGCACATGATTTTTAAGACCAAACATTATAGTTCAATTAAGTTTAATATAAAAGCAAAAGCACATTTTTAAACATTGTTTCCCAGGTTATAAATTGCTCACCAACTTCTAATAGAGGACAATTTCACATTACATAATTATAATTCACGTTTTAAGAAGCCTACTAAATCAACCTTACGGATTCAAAAGGAATTCCATCATTCAATCTCAACATTCCTCATTAACAGGTGCTCAGTCCATTTAAAAATCATTGAGAAACAATGCTAAAAGTTTAAGTGATACAAGCATAAAATTTGTTATTTAAATCATATATGATACATAAAATCACAAGGGTTGGGGTGGACAATATATGTAACATTCCCTCTGCCTAAAACAGCTCCCCACTCAAAAAATAAACAAATTTAAAAATAATACAGGAGTGAATATTCAACAGTTAGCTGCAGATCTTTTTAACTGCAGTTTCATTGAGATTCCCAAATAATACGAATTATTGAAAACCTCAGTTATGAAGGAACACACTTCTCTGGTTTAAATGAAATGTACTACCTAAAGAAAATCTCACTTTTCTAGAATCTTACATCTGTTTAGTTACGATGCCAAATGATTAAAAGAGAAATTAAAACTGAGCAAATTAAAACACCTACTACAATTGCTAGGTAAATTGTCCTCAGGTTAAAATTTAATTTGTTTCAGTGCTGCGAAACATTTCCTCCCCCCACCCCACCCTCAAAATCCTGGTTACTTTTATCTGAAGGTCAATCTAACTAGCCTCTAAAACAAGCAAGCTCTACTACAAATTACTGTCATTTATTAAATACTAACCAGCCATCAGCAAATAAAAAACTTCCATAAGCCACCATCCAAAATATCGATAAACCAGCCAGTAAATATACTCAATAGCATTAGCTAGTAAGATTCCAAATTATCAAGGTACTAACTTAAATAATGGAAGATACAAGGTTTAAGTACAAAGTTTAACATGAGAACATAAATGATTACATGCAGCACTGATGCTCGAAAAAATTAAAAAGCTTGGTGTATTCTGCTGTTTTTCATGCAACATTTACACTTCAATAACATGATTCCTAATTCATCCAATTAAAATTAATTTCTCATCGCCAGATCAGTGAAAGCAATGCCCAAAAAGGTAAGCCTCCTCTCAATTATACAAATTCTTACAAATCCATGCAGCATTTTTGTACAGAATAGCCAAACACAGCATTTTTGGGCAGGATCAAAGTAGAAATCTTTATAGCCCATTTCTCCAAAACACCCAATACTTCTGCAATAGAGTTCAGAATACTCCGAGGCAGTTATGAAGGAGTTTCATACCACTAACAATATTAACTTTGTTTGGTTACTAAGTTAACACCAATTTGGTGGAGTTTTTACAACAACCCTTTGGGTTTGAAAAACTGCAGAATAACCAAATTCTGATTAACACAGGCCGTGATGCAGTGCTACGGCTAAGCCCTGGATGTACTGAACCAACTTTCCATCTATACCTGACAAATATAGACCAAGGCCATCTGGCTAAATAGTTTTTCTTCTCCCTCAAAAGCCCATGTAAAATTGATAATGTCCCATTACCACCACTTTGGGTGTTAAGTGATCTATAAAAACCCCTTCAGAACTCAGGTTTTACAGAATAAAACAATGGATTAAAATACCAAAACTGAATGATCTCAAAATGTTTAAAGAAAATATTGCGTACAAAAATATTTTTCAGTGGCTCTGGACAAAGTAACTCAGGATAAAATATTCCCACTTCTGGGAAGAAAATGGAGCATTTTTGATGATCACATGACTGCACATTGACGAGATGTGGTCCTTGGGTCACCCTGAAATAGAAAACACTAATTTTATTCCATATTAAATCACTAAATTCATATTTAAAATAACCCCCAAGCCATTTCTCAAGTTCCACAGTCTGGTGAGCAAAGCATGGTGATCTTGTTGTAGTAGACTGGTCCCAAAACAAAATGCTGCTCTGAAGTAATTTGATTTCAACTGGTCAACAAATTCAGCATATCAAAGCATGGTTTACAATTTTTTTTGTGATTATAAAAAATAGGTACAAATCTCAGGCCCAAGTCATTTGTAAATACCCCCGGTTACAGCAAGACACTTAAATGTGTGAAAGAAATTACATCTTACCTGTTGATGGAAAAGGTCTTCTTCTCCATACTCAGGCTCCTCTTCAACATCTTCATGGTAAGTTTTTTGAAGAGTTCTCACTGCAACTTCCTGTTTAAGAAAACCATGCATTGGTACTCGAAATACTTATAAAGTAAGCTTAATTTTTTTTTATTTACAAAGATAATTGCCAACATGTGCAGTTTTGGAATGAGTCTAATTATGTAACTGTAAAATTACTGCCTACATGACCCACAAAAGTGGCAAAACATATCCTGGGGTGGGAGACAAAGACTGGCCTGTTAGAATCACCGCTAACATACCCAGAAGGACTCGGCTATTGAGTGAATCAAGTTTATACATTGCCCCTTGACAATAGGGATAGATCACTCTACTGTACATCTTCATGGAGACAAAGGTCAGTCTTCACACTAAGCACCATATATGCCATGATCATTGCAGTAAATGGGATGCATTAGGACCAGAAGTCCAATTTTGAACAGCCACATCTGAGGAAGCAGAATTAAAATGCACCATCAGCAAAACCATGATATAGCACATCCCTCATTCTAGTACTGCAATCAATGCCAGGGAGCCAACTTGGTTCAATGACATGCTGGAGCAATAGAAGGCATATCCAATCTAGTGATTGCACAATCCAATAGAAACAGCCAAATGCAATGGGTCAGCTGACATTAATTTAGGGTTGGTGTAAACAGGTAAATGATGCTGTGGGCTCAGTGGGCTGAAGGGCCTTCTCTGTGCTGTTTCTCTCTATGGCTACAAGGTCAACTCAGATGGGCGTTAGGGTTAGGGCAAGCGATTCCTCTCCAGACAATCCAAAGCATTTCTGTCATATGTGAAAATGAGTCAGGAATTTTCAATATATTAAGTTTACATAATGTGGTGAATGATAAGTCAGCAGTGGGTGCTGGGAGTGGAGCCTGAAGGTGATGTTGATGTTAATGTCAACATGTGTTTACATACTATATTTCTACAAAACCATGTTTTCTTCCTGCAATTAAAGCATTGTGAAATTTTACCACTTAAAATATTTCACCAACATTTAAGCCATACCTCTCCATCAGAGTTGACAAGGACAGTCTTGATGTCATCTCCAGTGCCCCAACTCTGACTCTTCCACAGAAGGTCAGTAGGAGGGCTGTGCGCTTTACCAGCATCTGCACTCCAAATCTAAGCACAAAGAATACAAAGTAAAACAATTATCCTCCTAATGCCTTGATATGTATTGAAGACCTTTGTGTTCTTTGACTGGGTAAAGAAATTACTGCAAATGACAAAGATAAATTCCATTCTGCTCTGAGTTATGTACTTAGCTAGGCTAGTAAACATTTTTCAGCTTACCTAACTCCTGCACAAGAGCCAGCCTCAATTATTTTCCATTAGCTGTGTTCAGCTACATAACAGAAACTTACACTTTGGAACTAATGCCATCACCACTCCATAGCAGCTCAAATTTGAAGACAACACCAAGTTATGACAACCCTGAAGAGCTGTAAACTTTTCTTGAGCAAGCTTTGTAACTTTGTTTCAATGGTAATTGACAAACTAGGTCCCATGCTGAAGTTTAAGAAATGCTCAAGGTTCATCTTACAAAAATACAGCAACTTTGCTTACACTCAAAAAAATGCTAGTAATTAGCTGTTTTTTCTACACGATTTGCAAGACAGGCAAATCAAACAAAAGTACAACTGCAAAAGAACTGCAGTCAATCCTACTATATCAGTCAGAATTTATAAACCACAATGAGCAACTCACTTTAACTTTCTGTCCAGCCTTCAAGGTGTATTTGGGAGTGAACTTGTAGACTATTTCCTCCCCATCTCCAATTTGCCTTTTCAGTCTCCATCCCCCAAGTGGTTGATCCTGTAAGCAAAAGTGGCAATGAATTATAAACAGCCAGATTGAGAACGTCACTAGGGCATTTTGTAAAGAGTTTTCTCAGATGATAAATACAACATCCAATAATACAGAACTTCATAGCAGTGACTAATGTAAATGGCACTTTCTGATTTCACACCTAAACAAGATGATCACAAGTTCTCAGGCAGTCCCACAAATTCAAGACTCCAGCAACTGCAAAGGCTGTACTCAAGTTTTGTACATGCTCACCTTCTCAGAATTATTGCTGAGACAGACAAACTTTCCCTCAAGATCAATTGGTTCAATAACGATAAAGCCACTGCTTGAGTGTGTTTGTTTTACATGACTGCTTTCTCTGGGCTCTTCCATTTCTACCCTCTTTCGTTTGGCACGAGATGTGTGAACAGCACTGCTAGAAGTAGCACGGGACACTGTCACTTTAGAGGAGGGACTTGGAGACAGCTTCAACCTGGGAACAAAAATAAAGCATTTTAGTAGCATTCATCTTCCTCAGATAGATACTACATTCTGAATCCCATTACTTGTACAGAAATTTTCCAATAGTCTTAAGAATGCTACTCTTCATAACAGACAGGATAGACAAAAGGATAGTCAGTGGATGATGTGTATTTGGATTTACAGAAGGCCTTTAACAAGGTGCTGCACATGAGGCTGTTCAACAAGATACGAGTCCATGGCATCAGAGGAAAGATATTATGCGTGGACAGAAGATTCGCTGACTGGCAGGCAGGAGGCAAAGAATCAGAATAAAGGGGGCATTTTTTAGTTGGCTGCTGATGACTAGTGGTGTTCTGCAGGGGTCAATATTGGTACCACTTCTTTTTGGGTTCTATGTCAATTATCTGGATGATAGAATTGATGGCTCTGTGGCCAAGTTTGCAGACAATACAAAGATAGATGGAGTGGCAGGTCGTGGTGAGGAGCAGGGAAGCTGCAGGAGGACTTGGACACATTGGGAGAATGGGCAAAGAAATGGTAGATGGAATGCAGCGTTGGGAAGTGTACGATCATTCACTTTGGTAGAAGGAATAAGGTCATAAACCATTTTCTAAATGGGAAGAAAATTCAAAAACCAACTGTGCAAAGGGACTCGAGAATCTTTGTGTAGGATTCCCTAAAGATTAACTTGCAGGTTGAGTCAGTGGCAAGGAAGGCAAATGTAAAAAGGACTAGAATACAAGGCCAAAGATGTAAGCTGAGGTTTTACCGGTCACACCACACTTGGGAGGATTGAGAGTGGTTTTGGGCCTCTTATCTAGAAGATGTACTGGTATTGGAGAGGTTCCAGAGGTGGTTCATAGGAATCCTTCCAGAAATGAAAAGGTTAATAGGAGCATTTAATGGCCTGTACTTGCTGGAGTTTAGAAGAATTAAGGGGGAATCTCATTGAAATCTATCAAATATTGAAAGGCCTTGACAAAGTGGATGTTTCCTATAGTGGGGATGTCTAGAATAAAGGGTTATCAATTTAGAACAGAGATGGGAAGGAATTTCTTTAGCAAGAGGGTAGTGATCTGTAAAATTCAGTGACACAGATGGCAGTGGAGGCCAGGTGATTGAGTACATTTAAAGCTGAGACCGACAGTTTCTTAGACCATAGCAAAGGTTATGAAGAGAAGATAGGAGAATGGGGTTGAGAGGGTTAAGAAATCAGCCATGATGGAATGGTGGAGCAGACTTGACGGGCCAAGTAGCCTAACTGTGTTCCTATGTCTTATGGTCTTTAGACTGCTGCCTTTTATACCACTATCACTTCCTTTTTTGCTCTCCTGCCATAGATCAACAACCTCCATTTGTGTAGTACCATATCATGCAGCTCAGATTTATTTGTTTTTAAGTTGTGTTTTTAGGTTCATATGGATGGTTTGGGGAGGACAGAGAGAAGAGTTAGCAGTTAGGTTAGGGCAAAGGATTGGGAGCAAATAAGTCAAGCCAGAGTCCAAGACTCCACTCAGCATTCAAAAACCAGTAACACACACATGGGACATCCATGGATGAATGGATTTTGGAGTAGCAGACCCACAGGGACAGGGTCAAGGCCAGAATCAGAAGTAAAAGCCCATTGGCCTGAGGCCAAGTCTGCTGGGGGAGTTGAAGGCCCAATGTCTCAGAGTCCAAGGGAGGCTAAAGATGACCTATCCTCGGCTTGGAGGACTGTAAATGTGCGTGGTGGGAGGGAGGAATGGGGCTTGTTTTGCTGTTGTTTTGTTGCTCGTTATGATCAGCAAGTATTGTGGACATGCTATGTAGGCGCCGGAATGTGTGGTGACACTTGTGGGCTATCCCCAGTATATTAACCTTAGTTGCGTTAATTGTTAATACAAATGACATATTTCACTGTATGTTTTCATATACTTGCGATAATTTGAAGCTTGAATGTTTGACACATAAAAAGACACACAAATAAGATGCAATAATTTAAACATTTTGCCCCACTTTTCATTGCTATTAAACTTTAGTAGCATTCTTTGCCTTAGTAATTTAATTACTTGTCTAGATAATGAAATGTTGTGAACCTGAACCTCCACCACTTTCTCAGACTATGCACCCAGATTCCACCACTGAGTAAAACTACTCCTTCCCTTTGGATATACACATCTGTTCTGGGGGAAAAGATGCTCAATATCCAACCTACCTCCTTGAATTTTATACATCTCATCAGGTCCTTTCCTCAATGCTCTCCACTCCAAGGAAATACTGTAATCCCAACATATCTATTCCTTCCTCAAAGCTGAAACTATCCATCGCAGACAACATCCAGGTGAATATCCTCTACATCCTGTCCAGTGAAATCACAGCCCTCCTGGTATGGAATCAGAACTGCATGCAGGATTCTAGCCATGGCCTAACTTGTTTTATAAAGTTGTACAAAATCCCCAATTAAGAATCCAGTATCAGTATACAGTCTCAATTTCTGAAGAGTATAAAATTCAAAACTCAACTACTACAATCTCCAAGACCATTGCACACACCAGTCCCCATGCTCTCCAGAGAATCTGCAACTATTTGTAATACAAAACCCAAAAATCCAATTCCACACACAGTTAATTGGGCTATGGTTAATCGGAACAGCCACTTACTTGGGACAACTCGAAGAACAAAATCAAATCTAGAAAATAGCTGTGATTCCCTTTATTTGAGACACTATGCTGTTTAATTGGGGCAAGAGACTTCTGCAGAACAGTTTCTCACTAATGTCAGAGGTGTGCATTTGGGAGGTATTAGACACTACACAATGCTTAGAGCAAACTATTTTAAAAATAGCATCAGTTGTGTGCTGCTTGTGTTCAAAAAGCAGTGATTTTTGTCACTGAAAGTAGGCGAGAAATGAGCAGTATGACAATTCAGAACTGCTTTGCTCACTGAGGTTTCAGGCATTCAGGCTGAAGATGCTAGAAACTGCTGGGAGTGAAAATAAAACAATTTCACTACAACTTAAGAATTTGAAGGTATCAAAAATTATCTTGAATGTTACAATGAAAGAATATTTGGAGAAAGCAATCATTAAAAGGATTGTATGAAGGCAGCCCATTTACAGGTGTCTACACAGATTCTGTTCATTTACAGTCAAAAGAACCTGTGGAACTAATACAGTATTATAGCACTGTGGAGTATTGATAGTGTTCTACTTTGTTCTGCATTTAAATACACAATCTGTTACTCAGTTAATGGTATTTTGCTTTTCTTATAACTATTTCCACGAAACTTCAGCTAACTCTGGCAGTTGCTTAAATGACCTGCCCCCAAAGTGTCCCAATTAATTGGAATCCACTGTATTTTGAATCAAAAGACCACCTATATTACAGAACACATTTTCCCACTAAAACTTAAATTCAAGGTCAGTGACCAGCTGATGAACTTCATTTGTCTACCAATATTTATAAGATTTACATTAAACACCAAAGGAAACAGTTTTTCCCCCCAAAGTCAAAAACCTCAGATTATAAACCTGAAACATCAGTTCTTTTCCTTTCCATAGATGCTGCCTCATTTGATGAGCATTTCTAGCATTGTTTTATACCAGTACCTGCAATTTTTAGTTTCATTAAAAACAACAGCCATTTTCAATGTCCAAGGTGTATCATCCTGGCCCAATGCAAATCTTAAGCTATATTAACCCCCTCTGCCACCCAGTCCTTCTTACCTTAGCCAGCAGCATCTTATTTTCCTCACACACCAAACCTTGTCTCTAATTCATCCTATCCTGAGACAAATAGTATGCAATACTTTAATCAGTTTAGATGTTTTTGAAATGCTTCTCAAACACCCATCTTCCCACCATCTGTTTAAAGTTCACCTCTAAACAAATTATGTTCTAAACACTTAATTCAAACCCCAACTACTTCTTCCACTCCCTTCCGAATAAAACATATGAAAAAGGGCATGACAATGAAAGGCAATGTTCAACAAAATGTACATTTTCCAAAGTTTTCCTTAAACCGCACAAACCAAAGACTACTACATGAAAAGATCTGAGGCAGGCAACAACCCAAGCTCAAGCTCAAATCCAGAGGACAAAACTAGAAGACAATGAAATCCAGCCTGTCATATTACCTTCAGAACAAACTCCCCTCATCAGAAGGAGTCACAAGTCCCTATCTCACTGTTCCATGGCTCCTACTGCTCTTCAACCATGTTCTTACAAAGACATGCTTCCTCCATATTCATCTTTGCCAGTTTATTTCAGATGTTTTATTTAACCACTAGCAAGTACATTTTGATAAAGTAAATTATAAAACAACTTAAAGAACTTTAAGGAACAGATCTTTCAAATCAGATTGATTCAGAACGTGCAATCAAAATGACAAACAACAATAAAGGAGCGTTTAGCTGCAGCATACCTCTCTTCTTCACCTTCCAGGAGTTTGCGATAGGCTTGAATTTCCATGTCAAGGGCCAGTTTAACATCAAGGAGGTCCTCATATTCTTGCAACTGCAATTCCATGCGATCCCTCAGCTCAGCCATTTCCTGATCTTTTGCCTCGAGCATTTTACGGTATTTATCACGATCACCTGCAAGCAGTTCTTCCAACTCCCTAATTCGAGCCTCGGAAGCTGCAGACTATAATGGAAGTTAATTAGGATTGAAAACAAAGTAGTGCTGAATGTTATCACAAGGTTACGAAAAATGCTCTCAACTTTATCATCAAACGGACAATAATGGATTTATCAGTTCCTTAGCAGGAATATAAAAGATTCCTTGGGAATGCAATACACAAGAATTCTGACAGGGAGGAATGAGAGTGGGAATAGTGCTGGGATGCAAAAGACTTCAAATTATTTTGTATGACTATCATAACAGGATTAAAAAGTTATTTAAATTGCTCAGAGGAACACAATACCTTTTTGGGGAGGCAACTTTTCCAATAAAAGCTCAAAGAGAAAATATTATTTTCTTACATCAGCCATTACCATCCAACCACAGCAGGAAAGCATACACAACTCCAAGTGAGTGAAATGATTACCTGTTTCTGCAGAGTTCCAAGTTGATAATTGAGACTCTCAATCCTATGATAGGCCTCTTGTAGCTCTTCCCGTGCTGTTCCAATAGCTTTGTCATTTCTATCAGATGCTAACTTGGCATTTTCCAACTATAAAAGCATATAGAGAAAAATCACACAACTAAGCTGGAAAATTACCATTTGCATAGTTTTCAGCTCTATGATACAATAGTAATAGAGTTTACTGCAATGTATTAGTTACCTTAGCTTGGAAAGTTTGCTCCAGGTCTTCTTTGTACTGTTGCACTTGATCTTCATGCTGCTTTCGCAGCTCTTGAAGAGCCTCAGCCAATTTGGACTCATAATCAATTCTTCGCCCAGTATCTACTTCCACTATTCGACGGTCTTGTCTCTTCTTAGTCTCACGCACTTCCTACATTAAAAAAATACTCAATTTTGCCAAGGTTGTAGTCATTACAGTTTGTGAACTAAGGACCACTATAAAATACAAGGGATTAACTGGAATTATAGTTTTAATGAGACATAATTTGCACATGCCACTCTTCTTCCAAGCATAAAAGAAAATGGTGACTTTCACATTGTAAAATTCTGATAACCCACTTTTGGAAATTGTGATGGATTATTAACTGGTGCCAGATGATGACTGCCATTCACTCCATCCATTCACAGGGGCTCTGGTTGTCACACTTCCAATAAACTCAACTGATTTGGTTGGCTACTGGAGTCACTAATATTTTTTAAAAATTCTGTTTAACGTTTAAGTTAAAAGTGTGTTGGGGTGCTAAATAGAGTAACTTCTAAAAGTCTAGATAATTGAGTATTACTGCCACATGGATATTTAGCTGAAGACAGTGGATTCCAGTTAACTAGGCTAACAATTAATCAGGGCAGCTGCTTATATGGGACATCTCTTAAAGAACAAAAACTAATTGAGAAAATAACCAAGATTCCCTTCGCTTATCTGGGACACTATGTCACTTAATCAGGACAGAAGATTGCTACAGAACAGTTTCTAACTAGTGTCAGTCACATGCACTTGCGTGGCTGTTAAGACAATACACTGTGCTTAGAACAAACAGTTGTGTGTGTTCAAAAAGTGTCACTGATATTTGACAAGAAATAAGCAATAAAACAATTTAACTGTTTTAATCACTGTAGTTTCAAGTATTCAGGCTTGGAGATACCAGAAACAGATGCAAGTGAAAATGAAATGATTTCACTACCTCAACAAGTCAGGAACTAAGAATTTGAAGATGGCAACAATCATCTTGAATGTTACAATGAAAATGAAGGTTAGGAAGATGCAATCAAAAGCATTATGTGAAGGCAGTCCATTGTCTGCATTTGGTGTCTGCAATGACTTGATGATTTAGAGTCAATCAAAACAAGATGTACAACTGACGAATTCCATCATCTTTAACTATTAGAAACCACCACAAATTTATAGTGCTGTGTAGTATTGGTAATGTTCTAATTTGTTCTGTATTTCATTTAAATACATAACTTATTACTTAGTTAAATATAGCTTGTCTTTTAATAGCTTTTTAACTATTTCCATGAAACTTTGTCTCATTGGGGCCAACACTTAATTAGGCCCCAATGTGTCCCAATTAACCGGATTCCACTGTATGCAATAGGTGGTAACGCATTGCTAGAAGGCACAGCAACATTGGTCAGTAGCTAAACAAATTGCTCTGCAATTTGTAATGAGGGACTGAAATTTCAGAACATTGGAAATAATAAAAGGCAAAAAGGAAGAGAGGGAAAATAAACCAGCAACAATTTAGTGGTAAAGCAGAGTTGATGGGCCGAACAGCTCGATGCTACTAGGTCTTTGGGTCTAAATGTCTTCTGCTTGAAATGGAAATATGGAAATTCCAACATCGAGGGAGCAGTTCCCCATTCTAGACAGGGAAATTCACTTGCTAATGCTACAAATTTACAAAGTGTAATATTTTAAATTTTGAAAAGTGCTTTGTAATTATCAGCATTAAAAATGTGAAAAATAAACATACCTCTTCAAACACGTTTTTCCTGAATGCTAGTTCCTCACTTAGGCTCTGACACTGATTTTCTAGGTCAACTCGCATCAATGTTTCTCCTTCCAATTGTTTTTTGGCAGCAGCCAGGGAGCTTTCAGCCTAAATTGAAATATAAATGCAATTATTGTTCTGAACTGTTAATGTACACAAAATACATGTCAATAGTGATTTTTGTTTCAAACAACTTCAAACAGGATGGAACTACTCCAAAACAAAATCAAAGAACAAATTCTAATGCTGTTGAACTTAATCCTCTAAATTGCAGTACTATAAAGTCAATGCAAGATGAAACTACAATCCATCTTAAACTATTTTTCACTATTAAGCACATTTATTAGAATTGAAAAAAATGTTGCAACCCATCAATGCCTTTAGTAGGGTACATGTGAAATTTGGAGAAATTAGTAACTCTTGGGCTCTTTTTAACAAATATTCAACAAACTATCTTCAACAATCACATATCTGACAGATCACTAACAAGCACATTGAGGAGTACTAAATGCGATGACACCGATCTTTTGTTAGCAAGAGAAACATCTAAAGCACAGCTGAAAAGAAAAATACATGTGCAGAATTCAAATATCCTATTCCAAGCTACATGGCATAATAGAGATCATCCCATTCCCAATAAGTCAACCACAATATTTTACCTTAGCAAGCTGTGAACGCAATTCATCCACCTCTGCTTCCAAACGACGATTTTCACTAAGAGCAGTGTTAAGTGCCGCTTCATTTTTGTGATAGGTCTGCTCAAAATCTTTCAACCGAGCAAGGGCAGATGTCAGGTCACTATCTTTCTTCTTATAACTAAGGAAAACAAACTAGTTTCAATAAATAATGTAAATACATAGTCATAAGTATATCAAAAGGTGGCAACTGCTAAGCCTTAAAACGCGCAAACATTACACCAAGAGTTCGATTTTTCAGAAAATATTTTAAACGTCCCTATATCTGCAGAAAGGCAAATATACAATCAGAATGAAATAGTAATTCCTAACGCAGAAATCATAAATCAAGACATAGGTGTGAAAAGAAATTAAGTTGATGTTAGACTGGTTTCTTCCAGTAGAGGTCATGCAAGTAACATTTCCCGAAAGGAAGCTTTGCAATCCTAGCTCATCTACAACTTCCAAGTACAAATTGCATCAAAAATAATGAGAAATTGGCTTAGACCACCCCCCCCCAAACACCCAGTCACCTCAACCAACAGCATAAAATTCCCTGAGTAATAACTAGGGTACAAATCTATGGTAGGGGTGCAACAATTTTGAAGTGCAGAGGGCAAGAATGAACAGTCGCACAACACCTGAGACAGGCCACTGAATGGTGAAAAGTGTAATAAGATTTTGACAGGAAGTAAAGTCCCACTATGCCCGTCTTTTTGTTAGCTTTGTGGAACAGTCCATGTTCCAAGCCTATACTGGTATCCACCCCCAACTTTTCCTTTGCTACATCGATGAATGCATTGGTGCTGCTTCCTGCATGCATGCTGAGCTCATTGACTTCATTAACTTTGCCTCCAACTTTCTCCCCTGCCCTCATGGGTTCGCGTCCCATGAACCTCCCTCCCTTTTCTTGATCTTTCTGTCTCTATCTCTGGAGACAGCTTATCTACCTATGTCTACTATAAGCCTACGGACTCTCACAGCTACCTAGACTATTCCTCTTCTCACCCTGTCTCTTGTGAAAATGCCACCCCCTTCTTGCAATTCCTCCGTCTCCACCGCACCTGCTCTCACGATGAGGCCTTTCATTTCAGGACGAAGGAGATGTCTTCCTATTTTAAAGAAAGGGGCTTCCCTTCCTCCACCATCAATTCTGCTCTCAAACGCATCTCTCCCATTTCACGCACATCTGCTCTCACCCCATCCTCCCGCCACCCCACAAGGGATAGGGTTCCCCTTGTCCTCACCCACTACCCCACCAGCCTCCGGGTCCAACATACAACTCTCCGTAACTTCCGCCACCCCCAACGGGATCCCGCCACCAAGCACATCTTTCCCTCCTCCCCTTTTCTGCTTTCCACAGGGATCGCTCCCTACGTGACTCCCTTGTCCATTTGTTCCCCCCCCCCATCCCTTCCCACCGATCTCTCTCCCAGCACTTAGCCTTGTAAGCGGAACAAGTGCTACATATGCCCTTACACTTCCTCCCTCAGCACCACTCAGGGCCCCAGACAGTCCTTCTAGGTGAGGTGACACTTCACCTGTGAGTCGGCTGGTGTGATATACTGCATCCGGTGCGGCCTTCTATATATTGGTGAGACCCGACGCAGGCTGGGAGACCGTTTCACTGACCACCTACACTCTGTCCGCCAGAGGAAGCAAGATCTCCCAGTAGCCACACATTTTAATTCCATGTCCCATTCCGATATGTCTATCCATGGCCTCCTCTACTGTCAAGATGAAGCCACATTCAGGTTGGAGGAACACTTTATATTCCGTCTGGGGAGCCTCTAACCTGATGGCATTAACATTGACTTCTCAAACTTCCATTAGTGCCCCTCCTCCCGTTCTTACCCCATCCCTTATTTATTATTATTTCCTTTTTTCTCTCTATGTCCCTCTCACAATAACTCCTTGCCTGCTCTCCATCTTCCTCTGGTGCTCCCCTCCCCCTTTCTTTCTCCCTTGGCCTCACGTCCCATGATCCTCACCCTTCTCCAGCCTTGTATCCCTTTTGCCAATCAACTTTCCAGCTCTTAGCTTTATCCCTCCCCCTCCTGTCTTCTATCATTTCAGATCTCCCCCTTTCAAATCTCTTACTATCCCTTTTTCCCATTAGTCCTGACAAAGGGTCTTGGCCCGCAACATCAACTTCCTATAGATGCTGCCTGGCCTGCTGCGTCCACCAGCATTTTGTGTGTGTTGCTTGAATTTCCAGCATCTGCAGATTTCCTCATGTTTGAGCAATATAATACAATGGATGCAATGACAGTACATCCTAAACCAGCGGTCCCCAACCACCGGGCCTCGAGGAAACGATAAGTCAGCTGCACCTTTCCTCATTCCCTGTCACGCACTGTTGAACTTGAACATAGGATTGCCAACTGTCCCGTATTTGCTGGGACATCCCGTATATTGGGCTAAACTGGTTTGTCCTGTACGGAACCACCCTTGTCCCATATTGCCCCCGCTAAGGTAGAGCATTCCTATGAAATCATTCGTGCTGAAATGGGGTAAAGCGCAGAAGCAATTACCATTAATTTACAAACCCCATTTCCAGAAAAGTTGGGATATTTTCCAAAATGCAATAAACAAAAATCTGCGATATGTTAATTCACGTGAACCTTTATATAACTGACAAAAGTACAAAGAAAAGATTTTCAATAGTTTTACTGACTAACTTAATTGTATTTTGTAAATATACACAAATTTAGAATTTGATGGCTGCAACACACTCAACAAAAGTTGGGACAGAGTTAAAATAAGATTGAAAAGTTCACAGAATATTCAAGTAACACTGGTTTGGAAGACTCCACATTAAGCAGGCTAATTGGTAGCAGGTGAGGTATCATGACTGGGTATAAAAGTAGCCTCCATCAAAGGCTCAGTCTTTGCAAGCAAGGATGGGTCGTGGCTCACCCCTTTGTGCCAAAATTCGTGAGAGAATTGTTAATCAGTTCAAAAGGAACATTTCTCAACGCAAGATTGCAGACAATTTAGGTCTTTCAACATCTACAGTACATAACATCGTGAAAAGATTCAGAGAATTCAGAGACATCTCAGAGGGTAAAGGGCAAGGTCAGAAACCACAGTTGAATGCACGTGATCTTCGAGCCCTCAGGCGGCACTGCCTAAGAAACTGTCATGCTACTGTGACAATTATAGCCACCTGGGCTCAGGAGTACTTCGGAAAACCATTGTCACTCAACACAGTCCGTCACTGCATCCAGAAATGCAACTTGAAACCATTACGCAAGGAGGAAGCCATACATCAACTCTATGCAGAAACGCCGGCGAGTTCTCTGGGCCCGAGCTCATCTCAGATGGACCGAAAGACTGTGGAACCATGTGCTGTGGTCAGATGAGTCCATATTTCAGCTAGTTTTCGGAAAAAACCGGCGTCGAGTTCTCCGTGCCAAAGATGAAAATGACCATCCAGATTGTTATCAGTGAAAGGTGCAAAAGCCAGCATCTGCGATGGTATGGGGGTGCATCAGTGCCCACGGCATGGGTGAGTTGCATGTATGTGAAGGTACCATTGACTCCGAGGCATATATTAGGATTTTAGAGAGACATATGTTGCCATCAAGGCGACATCTCTTCCCGAGACGTCCATGCTTATTTCAGCAGGACAATGCCAGACCATATTCTGCACGGGCTACAACAGCGTGGCTTTGTAGACACAGAGTGCGTGTGCTTGACTGGCCTGCTGCCAGTCCAGATCCATCTCCTATTGAAAATGTATGGCGCATCATGAAGAGGAGAATCAGACAACGGAGACCAGCTGTTGAGCAGCTGAAGTCCTATATCAAGCAAGAATAGACAAAATTTCCATTTTCAAATCTACTACAATTAGTATCCTCAGTTTCAAAACGATTAAAAAGTGTTATTAAAAGGAAAGGTGATGTAACACAATGGTAAACATACCTCTGCCCCAACTTTTGTTGTGTGTTGCAGCCATCAAATTCTAAATTTGTGTATGTTTACAAAATACAATTAAGTTGGTCAGTAAAACTATTGAAAATCTTTTCTTTGTACTTTTGTCAGTTAAATAAATGTTCAAGTGAATTAACCTATCACAGATTTTTGTTTTTATTGCATTTTGGAAACTATCCCAACTTTTCTAGAAATGCGGTTTGTGTATGGGAAAAAATTTTGAGCGGTCCCAGACCCCAAAAATAACCTACCAAATAACACAAAACTGAAAATAACACTAACATAGTAAAAGCAGGAATGATATAAGTACACAGCCTATATAAAATAGAAATAAATAATATGTATAGACGGGAAGATTAAGCCAAAACCGATTTGTGGGGGGGGGGGAAAAATCGTCACACAGGTGCCCGCGCAAGGCTTCATGGTCATGGTAGTCCATCCTGGGGTAAACACAAGTGTCCTGGGATTTGACTGCTACCTTTGTCCCTTATTTGGGAGTGAGAAAGTTGGCAACCCCAACTGTAAAAGACATGTTGAGGGTTGAGGTGAGATTAACCCTACTTGAACACCCCCCCCCCAGTCCGCAACAATATTGCCAATATTAAACCGGTCCACGGTGCAAAAAAGGTTAAACGATATCGTGTCTTAAACGATACGAGTTGATCAAATGGAATACTTTCAAGCTTGCCGACAATATTAAATCAGGCGAGATGGGAGTATAGAGAAAGATTAAGGCAGACTTCAGTGGTATATGGACAGATTTAATATGCGAGTGGGAATACAGTATGCAAGTTCACCCATTTTGATGTACACAGCAGAAATGTTAAATTTTGACACTGTTCAAAAGGTAAACAGTTTGTACGCTTTTCGAAGCAGTTGTATAAGTACAGCAATCAAAGGCAGCAAATAGCTTTTGGCCACTTTTACCAGACTTTCACTGCAATTGTTTGGTCACAAGAAGCCGCTTATAGTGCTGATCTTTTTAACCAAGCAAAGATTCTCTGGGCATTTTCCAGGAATAGAGATAGATAAATGCAGGTAGTGCTGCTGTTACAAATCGAGCAACTCCGGTTCAGTCTGACCTTTAGTGATATCAAATAGTTTTCATGCTTTCATTGTGATCATGTTAAGACCCGGTAACCAAACCGGAGCACATTTATCCCGTAACTTGGAAGAAATCACATACCAATCGGATTGAACTGTCCTGCGCCCTCCCCTATTGAAATTATCCAATCTCGCTGCTTTCAGATCAGTACCCTCCCTCCCGAAGAAACGAATAAGCGACAGTAAAGTGAATGCTTATTGGCTGGACTTTAAAAGCTAATAACTCAAAAAACACATGGGCCACAGCTGCTCCGCATTATAATATGTATTAAATAGTTGGAAATGCAGTGAAGAGATAGAATTCTTTTTTCCTTAAAGATTATTACGCGGAGCATACGGACGATCCAAAATTAAAATTCCGTAAATAACTTCCGCCCTACCCCGCAAAAGTCACGAAACGCAAGGGTGAACAGCTTCGCTGCGTTTCCTGACATAGCGTGATCTCCCTGACATCATAACCACAACCAAAGAGCAGACCGATGAGATACAAATTGTTGCATTCAAAAAGGAAATCAATCTCACGAGCACATCAGGCGTTCTTCGAATTGAGAGTTTAACATTAAGGACACAATGCAACGTATGAAATGTGTATTTTGACTACATCGATTTAACCTCACCACTTCAATCACATTCATGTGCATCTGCGTTTCAAAAACATTAAAATTGGGTTTGATAGGCGTGGCAATGATTTTTTAAGAACCTCGCTTTGGCGGGCCACGAACCATCAAAAGGCGAATTAAGGGGGAAACTCCTGTAAGATTTCTTTAATTCAATTTAATTTGCCCCAATCAAAACGAGTTTACAGATTGCTTAGGTCGGGAATTTTATTGTTCTATCCAACGTGTAAATTTTAGGCGGGATCATTCGTTATTCAGCGTCAGGTCTCCAGCACAAAGGATAAGGCGTCGATAATAGACTGCAGGACCCGAGCCAGCCTGCTTCTGTGAGATGACAGGAAGGGAGGGGCGAAATGAAAGGAGCATCCTCGTGGCAAAAAGAACAGCAAGAAATAGTTTTGAATAAATTCGACTCATTGAAACTGTCACTCATCTCCAAATATGAATGGTATTCTCATATGTTCAAACGGAAATCCAGCCACTCAAGCGGGAACAGATGTGCACCAACAATGGAAATGAAAGCTTATATCGCCATTTTGAGTTATGGCCCACCGGAGGTAGATTCCAAATCCGACGGTAACAACGGAGATGAGAAAGTAAAGACTTTATGAAAATCTTATTCAGTATGTACGGTGATTACAATTAAATCTTAGGGGCTTGCCTACCGAAACAAGCAAAGTGATTCTCAAAACGAATCATATAGACCTCCATATCAAAAACAGTATTACAAATAAATTAGCTTGCCCTAAACAAGCAAATATTTCTCCAAGTGCATTTAAGTCTTATTAATTGATGCAGGAACTACTATATCGATGTACTTGTGCCAGCTGAGTGCTGTGCATTGGCATGTTTAAAGTAGGTGGCTCACTATAATCAGTTGACAAAGAACACCCTCACTTCCACGAAATCAAAAGGACAAGCAAAAATGGTTTCAGTTCCGACCAAACTGAATTAGTGTTTGTCTATCACAATCTTTTTTATAAATCAATTCAAATTTCTTTCACCTGAAGCATTTTAAATGCATCTGCAAATTTGCCATTGGTACATAGCTTCAAGAATGTAAACACAGGAAATTGCAGGATCAAGAAAATACCCGAAATCACAACTTTGAATGTTTAAGTAGTCTTTGGATAACCACACAGAAAAAGTCTACGATCATTTTGCTCACTCGCCGAACGAGCCTCTGAAAGGCACTTTTGACTACCGCGAGCTTCTAACACCACCCTAAAGTCCATCTCTTATACGTTCCAATAAAAGGATGGACACATCAATAATAATCTAGACTTGTGAAAATATTAAAAATAACGTGTATGAATCCAAAGCCAAAACCTATGACAGTCAGGAAATCTTCCTACCAAACTTATTTTAATGTTACGTTTTTCATAAAAACATGATTTTTTAAATATTCCATTCGACTATGGGTTACCTTGTATCCAATGTTACAAATCTGCCCATTAGAAGAGCTACTCAAGGTTTCAAATAGCTAGCTTGACCCAACACCACAAAAATCAGACAAAGCAATTAAGCTAGAATCACTGGAAAGAATATAGTTGAAATAAATAAAAATTTAAAGTATTCAAAAGCAGGTCAGAAGAATTGAAAAGAATCAGATGGAGCTAATTTTGTATTTTCCAACATATGGCCGAGTTCAAAATTCAACCGGTCACCTCATATACAAGTCATACAAACCCCTGCTTGTCCTGTACACATTTGAGGTTAGTAATTCACATGACAAAAGGCCATGAATCCAAGGTGATTTTGTTATGAATTCTACTCAGTTTGGATCATTCCTTCCGGCTCAAAACTACAATCTTGGGGACACAGTCTCCCCAACTATATCTATATCCTCACTTCTCCCTCGCCCCCACACACACCATGCATTAAGCCTGCAGTGGAAGATATTTGCATTAACTGAAATGGAAATGAAAGTGCAATCACAAATTATAAAAATGGATCAGAAATGTTAGTATATTTTCATAAACATCTTTCCCCCCCAATTTTCAAGCAAACGACGCTCCTTCACTGTAGCTAATTACTATCTATAATAATTGGCTCGAAGTTAAACAAGTGTCTCAAAACAAAGTCAAACTTCAAAATGAAGCTGTCATAAACTTCCCACAGATACTGCCTGGCCTGCTGCGTTCACCAGCAACTTTTATGTGTGTTGCCTGCCATAAACTTAACTGCACGACAAGCGATCAATATTTTACAAGGCTCAGTCTAGTGTAACGATAAAGAGCTAAAAATGCTAGAATCTACTCAGTCGGCGTCCTCATCATTAAAAAAAAAAGTCTGCCAATATTTCACAGCATCACTCTTGCACTGCAGATGTTTTCCTCAATTTGTACGATGCTATGCCTCCTCAGAAAATATCAAGTGGCAGGAAGAATGGTCACACGCTTCAGTTTTGCACGTTTGACGTTTCTCCAAACTTTTAAAACCACCAGTGCAAAAAGATGCAAGTAGTCATAATTACTACATTCTCACGGATATTTAAGAATTTACAATATCTGATTTCCCCTGTTAGGACCAAAGACCCCAAACTTGAGATCAGAGGGTCGGGTCGGTCACTCGGGGCGGCAATGAAAAGTTCTGCAGAGTGGAGGGGAGAGGGCGGGGTATCTCAGTATTAGAAATCTCAGCGCCTGGTGGTTACGGCCGCACAAAGCAGACCAGCCACAACCAAGATCAGTTTTATGGCTACAAGATTAAAGCAACCGGGTTAGAGGCAAAAAGAGTTGATTGGCTATAACCTACCAACTCACTAAATGACAAAGTAATTTGCCCTGCGGACAAGTTACCATCAAACATTAAGGGCAATCAGCCAAATCCGTCACTCGCTTGACATTGTGCACAGGAAAAATAACGTGAATTTAACCAATCATTGTGGGTAAAATATGATCAATACTTGGGAAATGGTTACATACTACATCACGAATGGTACAATATTATAGTAGTAGTCAATATTGGGAGAGGACTGTATGGACGACGGCTGAACTTAATTAGGGAATTGGAGATTTCACGTGTAAACTGATGAACTGAGCGGTGTTTAAAAATGATCGCGTCTCAAAATAGTTAAGTATCAAATGAAAACAGACAAAAGTCCCAAATCATACACGGGAAATTAGAAGGCTACAGCTATGAGGACTGGTCAGTCCCTACCCCACCCCTTCGCTGTACTAATAAAGTGTACAGACTGGCTATTTAGTTTCAGGAATTTACATTCACATTAAAAAAAACGAACAATTCTACATGCAGCCCGCCAACTTGACAAAGAATAATGTACTTTACTTTTTGTTCAGCTCATCCAGCTCTGTCTTGGTCTTGCCCAGCTCAATTTGCAGTTTAGCTTTTTCTCGGGCTGTCTCATCCAGCAGCCTTCTGGCGTCCGCCAACTCAGTCTCGTAGATGGTCTTGATGCCGGTCAGCTCCCGGGTCGTCACCTCTTCCTTCTCGGAGATCTTCAGCTGCAGGACACTATTCTCGCACTCCAGCGAGCGCACTTTGTCGATGTAGGTAGCCAGGCGGTCATTGAGGTTCTTCAGGTCTTCCTTCTCCTGAATGCGGGTGATCCGAGTCGGGCTCAGGGGCGTTTGGGCCGCACTGGCCCGCGACTGTTTCTGGGCCGGGGTAGCTGACATGGCAACAAAATTTTCTTTTTCGTCCTTTATAAATCGCCGGTAATTACCTACTTATTAATAAGCTCGAACCCGTACCGGTCAGCAACTCCCACCGCCGCCAAACCTCTTTTATTCAATGAACTAGAAAATGGCGCCGTTCTCATGAGGGCCTCGCTAGGGGAACAATGCCTGCTGGGAACTGTAGTTCCGCTTGTCCCGCCTTTCTAATTTCTGTCTCGGGGCTTAATAAACAGTTTCCCGCAGCGGCATGTGTAATTGAACATTTATAAATAAAGCGATTCCAAGTTTATTTTCCATTTGAAATAAATTTTAATTGAGAGTTCTGTCAAAGTCAGGAGCCCGAGGACTACAAACGCCAGCACTCTTTGTTGGGAAGAAACGGCGCTGCTCCTGTTACCCGCCAATAACGCTGATTGGTCCAACCGTCAGCAGTTAATTGTCAATCATCTGCGCCGGCGCCGACGCCCCCGCCTGCCATCCAGCGCGATTTTTAAATTTTGGCGCTGCCCGGGAAACCGCAACAGACTGGGCGCTGGGACTCCGTCAACAATAGCATTTGCCAAAGGCGTTACGTATCAAATTAGGATAGCAATTGAAAGAAAATAATACATAGAATGTCACTAACTAGGACGCCTCCCACTACTTACACATTTCAAAACTGCGTCGGTAAAACACTCCTCGTTGTCATTGTTTTTTTAAAACGTACAGTACAAGTTAAATGCCTTTCATGTTTTTCTTTTCCCTGCATATACACAAAACTCATTTTAATAAAGTACAATTACTTATTTCTTCAAAGTTAATTCAATTACTCAATTATTAGCGATAATTTGTATTCTGCAACTCAAAAATACCTTTTGGCACAGACACCACATTAAAATATCACACAGATATCACACTATATGCGCTGCTCTAGAGACTATAAAATGCGAAAATAGATCTCATTTTATAATCCAATACTAGCTTTAGCTCGCTTTTACTTAAATTACATTTCCCCCTACAGATAAAGACAGCGAGAAATAGCACTGATAATGTTATGCCGTTAACAAATTCTCCATCCCGTTTATCTGCATTAATTCCATGACTCTGAGCCTCTATTTATTCTCCTCCTGGGCAGGTTATCTTTCTCACATCTACTCCTATGAATTTAATCCTTTACAATTGTCCAATACTTAAAGAGAATTTAAATGAACCCACCACAACATGTAACCTAGCCTACCTCTATGAGTTCAATTAACCTCTGGCACAGGTGCTGATTGTAGGTTTACCAAAACAAATCAACCATGCATTAATTTAATTCATTATAGCCAATCTTTTGGCTAGTCAAACAGTTTTAATTTGGAACAAGTGATAATGAGGCAGGGTCAATATATTTCCACTTCAGGTTTGTTTTCAAGTAGAATCTCTCTAGGTGTTGGTGCTCTCTTTGGCAGGAGAGCTGTATGAGCGCTGAAGCTATTGTCAAAGAAACCTGTGTGAACAGATCGCATGCATTTTGTGGCTAGTACAGCCTGCAGGTATACTCTGCACTTATTGTTAATTAAATGGCTGCTTTATTCTGTGTTTTTGGAGGTACTGTCAATCAGGTTTTTAAAAAACTGCATTTAGTGTGATGATGTCTGTGCTATAATGCATTTTTTAAAAGAGATGCAGATCACAAAGTATTGCTAACAATTAAGTGGTTGAATATAAATGTGGGGGAAAACATTAGAGAGGTGGAAATCCATAATGCCCACCTTCAGTAGGCAATTGTTTTAAGTGGCTAGTCTAGTTAAGTCTCTAGTCTGATTACAGGATATTGATAGTGGGGATCTGACAATAGTAATGCTATTTAACATCAGGGGTAAGTGGTTAGCTACTCCTTTGATAAAGGAAGTATATGGTCATAATGAACTACATGGCTGATGCCTACTATGCCTCATGAATGCCCAGTTCTGAATTTCACATAATCCTATTTCACATTTTAGTAGTTCCACACAATATCATTGCTAGCCTCAATGGGGGAGGGAAGACTTTAGGGATATGGATGGTTTGGTCATTGTCTCTGCCAATACTATCACAGGTACCAGCCTGAGTTGTGAGAACAAGGGAAAGTGAACTCTGTACATTGTTTAGTTTTGCATTTAGAACTGAACTTGGATTTTTAATTAATAGATTATTTTAGATTTAGCCAGGCTGCCTGCTATTGTTAGTTAATTAGCTGCTTGGTAATAAATGATTATCTGAACAGATGGTAATTATTGTCAGTAGAGTCTGACTTAGAAGTTGGGGAGTGTGGGTGTAGCTTAATTATGTATACAGGATAGGTTTGACCAGAGCTTGAATAGATTGTGAAACGAGGGGTTAAGTAATTTTGCAAATGCATTTGGCCAAAGGAGATATTGCTTTACAAATGGTATTTTTGTTTTCACTTCAAACAGGCAGTAGATACGTTTTGGCTATTGCTTGCTACAAGTGATTTTTTTTAAATAGACATTTTACAGAAGACTTAAAAGTATCAGATGTAGACTAATTCCTTTCAGTCTTTTTAAACTTAACCCAGTTTTGAGGGTGTTAAGGTAATTATTGTTCCCATTGTGGGAACTGCACCCTCTAGTACAGATAGGGGAGGAGATGGCTGACACAGTGGAGGGAAGATGGTTTGTGAAATGCTTAAACCGGGCTTCTATGTGCTCCCAATGCGTGAGTTTGAGTTTCTCAAAGGCATCCTGAATGCTCCCTTTCCACTTATGAGTTTCTGAGGAATCAGTTGGAATAAGTGGAAACTCTCAGAACAGCCTTGTATCTTACTTTTCTACCTGCATGGTAATGCCGGCCCAAAACAAAAGTTTGGTATAGGGTGTATTTCAGGAGGCATATGTCAGGTATAGGAATGATGTAGCCTGCTCAACATCTCTGACTGAGAGCAACCAGAGCCTTAACCTGGAACCACTGGACAATAGAGGATAAAGTGCGTATGAAGATCATGTCTTCCATCTGGCTTTGGTCGATGGGTAATAAATGATCTGCTCCTTCTTGGATACCAGTTAGACCTGTACAACTTCCAGCAGGCATCATAAAGTAGAGTAGGGACGGGTAGACACCGCTAGTGCCTCCACTATATCTTCCAAATTCACTGGAAAGAATTGCCCAATCAACCTCAGCATCTTCTCCTTGACCAAAGTCCCCAACACTCTGCTCCTTGTTTCTCTCAATGGGAAAACCACATTATTTTCATGTCTGGCACCAGACTCTAAAAATGGCTGATCCGTGTTGAGTTCTATTATGGGAGGAAATTATAAGGGAGGGGGGGAATCAAGATTAAATAAATATCAATAAACTGTAGATGCTGAAGTCTAAACTGAAACACAAAAAATGGATCAGGAAGAATCTGCAGAAAACAAACAGCTAACATTTCAGATTGGAAACTGAATGTGGTGTTTTCAGATTTATTTTTAATATACATAACTGAGAAAGATTTCAACATTGTGCTCAGTGTTTCTCTTCCCCCCCTCCCCCCAATAATTGCAATAACCCCACCAACTCTGGGAATTCAGGGATAGACTTTTCAGACAAATTAGAAACAACGTAGCAGGAAAATGGAACATGAGAAGAGGCCTTGGAGATTAAAAGTGGCACAAAATGTCATTATTCCAAAGAAATGGGAGGGAAACCCTGAATATCATCATGGGACTAGGTAGCTGATTGGATGATGAATATAAACTGATTTACACCATGCAAATTGGGGAAAGGATTTGAGGACTAAATGAAATCTGTGTTGTTGGTTTATTATACTTTAAGAGGGAAAGCTGGAAGTTGGGTGTGACTATATGTGACTCAGTCTTTCAAAGTAGCAGAGCATGTTGAAACAGTAACTAACAAAGTACATGTTTCCTAAATTTCACAGACAGGTGCAAAAGGAAGAAGGCACATTGAATCTTTGGAAGTAAATATTTGGGCTATAACTGGAGGATTGTATCCAGTTTGGTTTATTCTCTGATGCAGTACAAATAGCTGGGAGCTGCTGAAGGAGGAGTTCCAGGAAATAGATTTTTGGCTAGGAATTTAGAATGGAGAATCTAGGGTTGTTTCCCTTAGACAGACAAAGCATGAGGGAATGGTTTTAATAGTGATGCAGGAGTTCATCATGGGCAAAGTTGGTAGAAGCTTTCAATGTTAGTATATGATTTGGGAACCAGAGAACATAAATTTAAAGTAATTGACATAAAATGCAAGGAGAAACTATGATTATGATCTGGAACTTGCTATCAATCTGCAAGATGAAAACTGAGTCAATAGGACTTTAAATGGGAATTGAATGGATACTTTAGGGTAAATAATCTGCGGGGCCATAGGTAGAGAAGATGGAAGGGAATGACTGTATCTCAGTTGTAACATTGTTGACTCTGTTTCTCCTCCCACTGATGTGGACTGATCTATCGAGTCCAGCATTTTATCTTTGTCTTGGAGTTCCAGCATCTGTGGTTTTTTTATGAATGACTGATCTGCTCTAGAAGGGCTTTCACAAATTTGTTAGGTGAATTGACATCCATCTGTGCTATAATAATTTTAAGCTAAAATGATAGTTACTAGCTGATTTCCTCCTTAATGTTAATAATCTAAATGAGACTTTTATGGCACTGTTGTAGATTCATTTCACCTTCACCAAGGGTATCTTCTCTCAAATTCCAGATTCTGACTGATTTAAATAACTTTTGGCTCTCATTTAAGTTCCTCAATTGGCATGATGAGATTGGAAACAGTAGAGGTCTTGAGATTTCTAGCCATGTAATTTAATCATTATACCTTATTTATAGCAATAAAGACTAGATAAGAGACTTTATTGAGTAGCTTAAGCCAAACTATGCACAAAATTAAGCAACAGGATGATGTTGAGGCATATTTAAATAGAAATACATTACCAGCCTTTCTGTGTAACTTGAAGTATGAATCAGTTGTGGGCATACAGGAAATGAGTAATATCTTTCTGGACTTTGTCTTAAATTACATTTTGCAAATAAGTATAAAAATGAACTATACGCGACCGAGATGTAAAACAGTGCCAATTGGTAACTCACAATATTGTAAACTTCAATCATTTTTGCTCTGGTTTGAGTAGAGATTAAATGTTCACATTAAATAGATTTTTAATTGTCAATACTACATTGTATTTTTGATCCTCATCCAAACATTATACTCTTGTCATTTTAACCTAGTTTGAACAGAACCTTCTGATATGGAGGTGGGACTTTTTTCCCCCAATTAAAGGGGCATAGCAGGGTTTAAAGTACCAGGAATGACTTTCTCTGTGTAATATTGTTGGAGTGTCTATTGTTTTTATTTTTGTGTGTAGCAAATAAACAGAAGTACCCCCTGAAGCAAGTTTTTCAATGTAACCAGTATATAATGCACTACTTATTAAATTTCTTAAATCTGAAGAAAATCCCTCAAAAAAAAAAAAAAAAAAAAAAAAAAAATTGGCAGGTCAGCTTTTTTGAACTATGCTTCCAAACTGTGAAATTCCAATAACTATAAAGGAGTCTAGTCCTGACGAAGGGTCTCGGCCTGAAACGTCGACTGCGCCTCTTCCTATAGATGCTACTTGGCCTGCTGCGTTCACCAGCAACTTTGATGTATGTAACTATAAAGGATGCAGGTTTGGTGTATTTATTTAATCTTGCTTTAACTGACATTTTTTGTTCTTTATTTTCATTCTTATTACCTTTTATTTTTGTGTTTGTACTTTATCCTGTTGTAAAACATTTTGAACTACATCATCTGTATGAAAAGTGCTCTATAAATAATTTGCTATTAATATTATTGCTTCTACTTTTTTCAGCAATTTTTTTTAATTGATTGGGCTGCTTGTTTGATTATTCAATTAGTGGTAAATTAAATAAAACACTTCCTGCATTGGTTCTGGTTTCTTCACTCCTGTGCAACTCAGTCCCATTATTAGTCTAGACCTGTTATTGATCTAGATAAAACTAATTAAGGAAAAAAGAATGATATTTTGTAACTCTGTACCCCAACTATTTATTTACTGATTAACACTGAGCTAAACAATGTCGGCTGTTGTCAAAGGTGAAGGGTTTCCTTTTAGCAGCTTAACAGTGACAAAACAAAAACCACAATTTGACAACTTGTTACATCAAGAACTTTTGTCAGCTCTTCATTTACCACTGAGGAACTAATTTGATTAGGATCTGACAATGAAACTGCAACCAATGTATAGTCTGATTACCCACGTTTTTAATTTTCTATTGATGTTTCACCCCAAAAGTTTTAAACCTAGAATTAATGTACTGACTTGCACTATTTCTCAGGGGTCAAATGTCCGTTCTCAGACACATCTTGTACCTTCCTCTGGCCTATGACCCCACCAATGAACATCAAGCCATTTTCTCCCATAAAATTATGGACCTCATCTCCTCAGCAGATCACCCTTCCTTGGCTTCCAACTTGTAGTGTCCTGGTTGCACCAGCTGATTTCTACCTCTTGCCCAAGATTCATAGGCAGGATTATGTGGGCAGACCCATTGGTTCAATCTGCTCTTGCTCCAGTAAACTTGTTTCTTTCTCCTTTGACTCCATCCTTTATCCCCTGGTCTAACATCTGCTAACCTACATCTGTGACATATCTGGTACTCTTCACATTGACAATTTACAATTTTCTTGTTGCAGTATGTTCATCATATAATAGCTCTACATTGCCATCTCACACCAGGATGCCAATGTTTTCTAATTCCTTGAAAAGAGACCTAACTAGTTCTGATTCATCAAAACATTGATTTGCTTGAGTGAAATAATCTCATATTGAACAATTTATCCTTAACTCACTATCTCCAGATCAAAAGTGTAGCTATGGGGCCTTGCATAGGCCCAAGTCCAAGCTATTCATGGTTTTTTTCAGATATGGAATAAATTTGTTTCAGTTGTACTCGAGTTGCTTCTCCCAATTCTTTTGCTGGTACATTGATGACAGCATTAATGTTGCTTTCTGTACTTGTACAGATTTTGAAATTATAATCAGCTTCATTGCTAATTTCAACATGGCTATTACCTACACAATCCCTCTGATCGTTCACTTTTTTTAGCCTCTTGGTCTGCATCTCAGAAGATAGTTTTGTATTGCATGTCTGTCATTAGCCTACAAATTCCACAGCTAACTTGACTATACTCCTCCCATCCCGGTTCCTGTAAGGATTCTAGTAGAAAGGGAGGGAACAACAGGATCTCCTGGTGATCAGCTATTTTTAATTCCATTTCTCATGCCCACACTGACACGCATGTCCTCATCCTCCATTGTCAAATCGAGGAAAATTGGAGGAAGTTGTTCCAAAACTGGTGGCGTGAACATTGAAGTCTCGAACTCTTGTTTCTTCTCTCTCTCCTGCTGTTTCACTTGGCCCCCCATCACCCATCACCCTAGCTGTTTACGCTCCCCCACTATTTCCATATGCCTGTTACCCACATGCTCTTCTCACTGGTTCCCATCCCCCACCTCCCTCCCTCCCTCCCTCACTCCCTCACTCTATTCCATTCTCCACCTCCTACCAGATTATACCAACCTCGGCCCATTGTCACTTCTACTTATCACATCCCATCTTTTGACATTATTCCCTCCCTCACCTGTATCCTTTAATCACCAGCCAGCATCTGCTCCACTCCTTTCCTCCAGCTTAATGTAGCCAACCTCCCCTCTTTCTTTTAGTCCTGATGAAGGGTCTCAACCTAAACTGTGAACTCTCTGTTTCCCTCTGTAGATGCTGTCTGTTATACTAAGTTCCTCCATCGTTTTGTGTGTTGCTTCAGATTCCAGCATCGGCACTCTCTTGTCTCCCAGTTCTTCTGCCTCAGTTGTGTTTTCCCTCAGTGATGAGACTTTCCACAGCTGTGCCTCTGAAGAAGGAAGGTCTTTCTTTTTCATGAACTGCAGTTCCCCTCTACCTGGTTGACCAAGCCCTTAAATGCATTTTATTTACTTTTCATACCTTACCCTCTCTCCTAGTGGACAGTGCAGGAGAGGGTTCCCCTGGTCCCCTTTTTCTCCCTTGTCAGTCTTTGCAACTAATCATGATCTCTCTTTTTTGCAGCTTCAGCTAGATTGCATCAAAGCTGCCAATCTCCTCCCCTTGCAGTGTTTTGAATGGACTGTGTTATTCCCGAACCCAATCTGTTTCTGTTAATCCTTCCCATCACCTGCACAAGGTACCACACCAGTTCTTTTACCTCCTCCCTTCCCACCATCCAGGGATCCAAACAATCCTACCACGTGGAGTGGTAGTTTTCTTGCAGGTCTTTCAATTTATTGTGGTGGATTTAGTGTGTACAATTCAGTCTTATTTAAATTGCCCAAGTACAAGATACAAGCTAAATAAAGATGCAAGTTGCTGGAAGTACTTGGGGTCAAGCAACATCTGCAGAAAGTGAAGCAAAATTAAAATTTCAGGTTGAGGACCCTACATGAGAACTTAGTTTTAGGTCATTGATAGCTAGGACAAGAAATAGCTTAGCCAATGTTCACTGAGGTGACTCTGCTGGTTGGAGAATTATCTGTTTAATAGGTTAATAATTGCAGTTGGAAGGTTGGAAGGAGCGAGAAAAGAAAGTAAGGGTCAGAGCTGTTGCTAAGACCTGAAACTAAAAGAATACAAATTAACCTATTTACCAGTTTTTGTATGTAAGTTATATTATAACTGAAAGTGTACATCCACATACTCTTGAAATTATTGAAGATTTCTTAATTCAGCACATTCTCAGGCAATAAGTGCTACATTCTTTGGGGCAAAATTAAGATTTCATAACTTGTTGAATTACCTTAAATTAATGTCCCCTAATTATTGATTTCTCTGTTCATAGGTCTTGTTTTTACAGTGTATATCACTTGTGTTTCTGTAATTGGTTTACTTGAGTTAACTTCTCCCCTTGGCCTCCTTTGTTCCAGAAAAGATGGTTATGATCTTGCACTGTCTACCTGCACTGCACTTTCTCTGTAGCTGTTGCATTTCATTCTGCATTCTGTTTTCGATTTACCTTGCACTACCTCAATGTACTATGTAATGAATCGATCTGTGTGAACAGTATGTTGACAAGCTTGGTACATGTGACAATAATAAACCAATTACAAATCCACCTATTCCTTTCTCAGTATTTAGGTTAAAAATATGAACAGCCACTGGAGTCAGGAATTCATGTGTAATAGCAAGGTTCAACTCCCTTAGTTAAGGTGGAGTGACAACTTTGAGAGGGAGAGAAATAAAATGATGCACAAGATGATATAAATATTCATCTCAACCCTTTTCTCATTTTAAGTAACAGTGTGCTTTATTTGATTTGATACATTAACTCGTATTGTTTTAAATAAAAATGTTTGAAAATACTGACCTTCACGGATCCCAAAGTTTCTCCTAAAAAGGGAATGTTTGTGAAAGAGAGTCATTCGTCTCCATAAAGTGTGCTTGACATCCTCTAGTGGACACAGTATAACTTTTTTTGTGAGTTGAACGTGACTTGGCAAGAAGTTGCTCATTATATTTGTATGGAAAATATGAATAATAAGTCCTTTATTTGCAGTTTCTAGTTTTTGGTGAAAGTTTCTGTTGCACAAACATTAATAATTTGCATTTGACATCATTATAATAAAGTCTTATCTTTTCATGTTTGTCTTCCTCTGCTGAAGACACCCTTGCTTGGATGTAAATGATTTCTTAATAACAAGGAAAAGATAGTTTTCCACTTCTTTAACTTCACTTTAAACATTATAAAATTATATTGTAAAACTTCCAAAATAACAATAAAGCACTTTGGGATTTCCTGAAGCCATGAAAAGTTTGATACCGGTACAAGTTTTGTATCCTCCGCTTTCTAATCTCTCTGCCTCCATCTCTGGAGACAAACTGTCAACTGACATCTATTATAAACCTACCGATCCCATGGTTATCTTGACTATATTTCTTCCCACCCTTTTTCTGTAAAAATGCTATTCCCTTTTCTCAGTTCCTTTGTCTTAGCCACATCTGTTCCCGGGATGTGGCTTTCCTCTCCAGGACATCAGAGAATGGCGTTTCCCTTCCTCACCCACATCTCACCGCCTTAACAGTGACAGAGTTCTTCTTGACCTTAACTACCACCCCTTAAGTCTCTGCATCCAACACATCATTCTCCACTTCTGACATCTCCGAAGGGAATCTACCACCAAACACATATTTACCTCTTTCCCCCCACCCCCCCAACCCCCACATCACCACCACCACTGCTTTCTGTGGGGACTGCTCCCGTCATGATTCCCTTGTCCATTCATCCCTCCCCACTAACCTCCCACCTGGCACTTATCCCTATAAGTGGCCAAAGTGCTACACCTGCCTATTCACCTCCCCCCTCACCTCCATTCAGGGCCCCAAACAGTCCTTCCTGGTGAGGCAATGTTTCACCTGTGACCTGCTGGGGTCATCTGCAGAAGATTGTGAACACAGCCCGGCACATCACACAACCGAATCTTCTGCCCTTGGACTCACTTTGCACCGCACGCTGTCGGAGCAGTGCTGCCAGGATAATCAAGGCAACCCACCCAGCCAACACACTTTTCATCCCTCTTCCCTCTGGGGAGAAGGCTCAGGAGCTTGAAGGCTCGTATGGCCAGATTTGGGAACAACTTCTTTCCAACTGTGATAAGACTGTTGAACGCATCCTGACCTGGATCTGGGCCGTACCCTCCAAATATCCGGACCTGCCTCTCGGTTTGTCTTTTGCACTACCTTACTTTCTATTTTCTATTTCTAATTTATAATTTAAGTTTTTACTATCGATTTGTACTCCAGGGAGTGCGAAGTGCAGAATCAAATATCGCTATGATGATTGTATGCTCTAGTATCAATTGTTTGGCGACAATAAAGTAAAGTACTAAGTCTGGTGTTCCTGATGAGGCCTCCTCTTCATTGGCGAGACCTGTTGAAAACTGGGGAACCGCTTTGTCAGGCACCTCCGCTCCATCCACCAAAGGCGGAACTTAACGGTGCCAAACATTTTAATTCCAATTCCCATTTTAACATGTCAGGCCAGTGGCCTCTTATTCTGTCACGAAGAGGCCACCCTCTGGGTGGAGGAGCAACACTTCATATTCTGATTGGGTATCCTCCAATCTGATGGGATCAACATTGATTTCTCCTTCTGATTTAATTTGTATTTAAAAAAAAAACACAAAAAAAAACAATTCTCTCCCCCTCCCCTCTTCTGTTCCCTAGTCTGGTCTCTCACCTGCAAATCGCCTCTTCCTGGCCCCCCTCCTCCTTCCCTTTCTCCTATGGCCCACTCTCCATTCCTATCAGATTCATTCCTCTCCCTTTACCTTTCCTACCCACCTGGCTTCACCTACTGCCACCTTCTGGTTATCCTCCTTCCCCTCCCCTCACCTTTTTATTCTGGCATCTTCCCCCTTCTGTTCCAGTTTGAAGGAGTGTCTTGGCTCAAAACTTCAACTGTTTATTCATTTCCATAGATGCTGCATTACCTGCTGAGTTCTTCCAAGCACTGTGGAAGATGCCCCACCTTTACCATTTTCCCCCTCACATCCTCATTTCCACCTGCCTGTCACCTTCCTCTGGTGCTCCTCCCTCTTCTTTCTTTCATGCCCTTCTGTCCTCCTATTAAATTCCCCCTTCTCCAGCCCTGTATCTCTTTTACCAATCAACTTCCCAGCTCTTTAGTTCATCCGTCCCCCTCCTGGTTTCACCTTTCACCTTGTGGTTTCTTCCTCCTCTACCATCCCCCCCAACCTTCCAACTCTGAGTCATTTTTTTTTTCTCTCCAGTCCTGATGAGGGGTCTTGACCTGAAATGTCGACTGTACTCTTTTTCCATAGCATTTTGTGTGTTGCTTGGATCTCCAGCATGTTCACATTTTCTCTTGGTTGCACTTGCAAAACTGAAAGGGTGCATATTGGGTACCTAAGACAATTTGAGTTCAGCTGAGCAATTGCAGTTGGAAGTGTCCTGTGGAGTGGAGGTTTGTTCCTGCAATGTGGTCAGCTGTATCCTCAACTCAATAGGTCAATTGGTACATTTAATGTCAGAGAAATGTATACAATATACATCCTGAAATTCTTTTTCTTTGCAAACATCCACAAAAACAGAGGAGTGCCCTAAAGAATGAATGATAATTAACTGTTAGAACCCCAAAGCCCCCCTCACCAACTGCCCCCTCTCATACACAAGCAGCAGCAAGGTAACAACCCCCCTCACCAGCAGAAAAGCACTGGCGCCCCCTACAGAGCACTCGTGTGCAGCAAAGCATCAGCAAAGACACAAACTTGCAGTACCCCAAAGATTACTCGTTCACTCAGTAATTCAACATGCCACAGGCTTCCCCACTCCGGGAAAAAGAGGTGCCCTGTTTCACAGCGAGAGGGGAGACATAATGAACAACTCACTGATTTTGATGTTAAAAGTCTGTTGCGTCACTTTTTCTGAGCTCTGTGCCCAGAGCGTTGGCACCAAAAAGCTTGGGTCTCCGGACACACAGACCCTGGCAGCTAACCCGCCGCCCCGGATGTTCCGTGTTCTCCCACAATGCCTCAGTCAGGGGCACCAGCCTAGAATCAGCCCGTCTCCCGAGCCACAGTCAGGTGCAGAGCAGTTCCATACCAAACTGTTATCTATCTAGATCAGGTGCTTTCTATAATGCATTGATTAGAAATTAGTCTGGGTCCACTGGGACATGCCAACTTTCTTCAGCCTCCTGATGAGCTTCCGTGGCCTTAAACAGTCACTTCCCTTTGGGTCCAGGTGGCTCCACTCCAGGAGTTCTGGAACCGCCTGAATGCAGCCACTTACCTTGAAAGCATAGTGGTAGGGCTGGGCTGCAAGTGAGGCTGAAACGATGTGGGTTCAAGACTCCCTTCCCTAGCACGCTACTTTGTCCAGGACATAGTGAACAAAGCTGATGAAATGGGGACAAGACTGACCTACCAAAGGGAACTGAGAGATTGTTGTGTGCCATGACTCACTAAAACATGGCCTACAGCTGTTCCACCTGCCTGCACCATTTCACCTGAGGGCTTCTCCAGCACTCTGGATGGACTGTATGGTGTCCTCGGGCAAAGTTAAAGCCAGAGCAATCTGCTTCTTAACTCCTCGTGGTGCTAGGACATGACAGTTCCAGCGAGCTCCTGCTCACTCAGTTTGGAACATCTAACAGTCAAGTGTTGGCCATAGTACTTGCCACAGGAGCTCACTTTGGCTATCCTGTTGGCACTCTACATCCCACCTCAGATGGACATGAAGCCTGCACTCAACAAACTATATTCTATGGTCAACATAGGATATGCAGGGGCCCTTTTTATCATTGCTGGTGACTTCAAGCAGGCCAACTTCAAGAGTGTATCACCAAAATGTGACCAGCGCTCTTCTGTCATACAGATAGACCCACACTCTCTATCCTTGCTACACAACCAGCAAAGATGCCTGCTGAGCCACCACCTCTACCAACCCCGCTGTCCACACTTTGATATATCAGATGACCAATTCCTACTACACCCTGCATACAAACAGAAGCTGAAATGGGAGGACCCAGTGTAGAAAGTCACAATGCTGGTCTGAGAAAACAGATGAGCTTTTATGTAAACTGCTGTGAGTTGGTAGTCTGGTCCATGGTCAAAGATTCAGCAGCCAGCCCAGATGGGTATAATACTACCATCATGGACTTTATAAGCAGGTATTGAGGACTGTGTATCAAAGAGGGTAATCTGATACACCAAAACTGGAAACCATTGGATTGGGAGATTCACTCCCTACTGAAATCTCCTCCTGCAACATTCACATCAGGTAACCCTGACCTTTACAAGTATGTCCTCCGTAAAGCTATCAGAGATGCCATGTGACAGTACCAGGCAATAATTGAGTCCCAGACCAGCCGTCAGTGGGCTGTTCCTCCCACTCTCATCTGGGAGGAGGCTACACTGCATCCACACCAGGAACGCCAGACTCAAAAACAGTTACTATCCCTAAGCAGTAAGGCCGGTCAACACATCCACTCACTACCCCACCCTACTGCACCCCCTCCACACTATTTCAACTTGTGTTTGGACACTCCTGGGCCGAGCATCACTTCATTTGTACAGTCTATGTATACAAGCTTTCTAATTTATATTTTGGTTTTTTTTTGTATTTATTGTCCTGCATTGGATCTAGGGTAACAACTATTTGGTTCTCCTTTACACTTGTGTACTGGAATTGATATTGAACAATTTTTAATCTTGAAAATGGAATTGGGCAGCATCTCTAGCAGCAGCTCTTTACCTCCTGATGAGCTTAACACATTCTATGCCTGTTTTGAGCAGAAAGGACGTGTATGTTGCCACCCACCCTGACAGTCTTCAGTGCACCAGGACTCATTGTCACAGTTATGGATATAAGATTAGTCTTCAGGAGAGTGAACCTACAGAAAGCATCTAGCTCAGATGGTGCCCCTGGCCGTATCCTTGGATCCTGTGCAGTTCAGCTGGTGGGGTTATTCGTAGACATTTTTAACCTCTCCCAGTTGAAACAGTGGTTCCCACCTGCTTTAAGAAGATTGCTATTATTCCAGCCTCTGAACACACCCTATGTGCGAGATGTCAGAACCACTGAGCGGTATGTATGTATTAAGGTCTTGATGTCCCTAATACATACTGCCCAGTGGCTCCAACATCTGCTACATCGTGTTTGTTGAGCGACACAGCTCGCGTTAACTCAAGCTTTCTAGACAACCTCTACCTACGACAATTTGTCTACTGCTGAAACAAGTCTATGGTAGATGCCATCTCCTTGGCCTTACACTCATCACTGAAGATCTGGACAATAAATAAATAGGGGAGAAAAATCATTAACTCAAGAGATTCTGCAGATGCTAGAAATTGATTGAGATACAGCATGGAAGAGACCCTTCTGACTCTTCAAGCTGCCCAGCAATCCCCCAGTTTAATCCTAGCCTCATCACAGGACCACTTACAATGATAACTGAACCTACCAACTGGTATGTCTTTGCACTGTGAGAGGAAACTGGAGCACGCAGAAGAAACCCATGCCATCATGGGGAGAACGTACAAATTCCTACAGGCAATGGTGGGAAATGAACCTGGGTTCACACACACCTGGAGGAGCTCAGCAAGTCAGGCAGTACCTATAGAGGAAAGACGGGTTCAGCTGTCAGAAACTGAGAACCTAGCCCGGTAATTTGTTGAGGTACAAGTAGCCACGTATTGAGGAATAAATGATTCTACAAGAAGGACTGGGCTGCAGGTGGGGTATAAAAGAAAGTTGTGTGAAGACAGTGGGGAGGCTAGTGATTTGGACTTTTCATGGAACCGGTCTTCAGAAGAAGAAAAGTATGGGGAGGTATTGGTGCCAGATGACGAGTAACCAAAGGTTCACAAATAAGTATTGGTGGGATCAATTCACTACTCTTCTTAAAACTCAGTTATCTTGAAAGTACCCAATGATGGGCTTCCCCCTAAGTAACCATGTAATCTCCTCTACAGTGCAGCAAAGAATGCATAGGTAATGACTTCACTCTGTGCATGTCTGAACACTACCATCTGAATATTTTTATCATGACTTGGAAAATATCACTAGTCCTTAACTGTCACTGGGTCTAAATCCCTGCCCAGTAACCTTGTGAGATTATCATCACAGCAATAGTGTAAGAAGGCAGATATCTTTTCAAAATCCATTAGTGACGCGCAATAAATTGCTGACCTTGCTGGTGATGTCTTAATTCCCAAAATGAATTAGAAGATAAAGGCTAGCTGGTACAATGAACAACTCTGCCATTATATTGGTTAATCCACAATTGCCTGTTTTTACCTGTCAGGTTAGAACAGATTTGACAAAGGAATAGTGTCAATAAAAAACATAGGCTTTAGACTAAGTCTGGCACAACCACAGCTAGGAACGCATTGCTGCATTTTATACATTTTAGTTGGTTTTGTAGAGATATTAATCTGATATTGAGCAATTGGGTACAGTTGTTAAGGTTGTTTAAAAGTGTATTGCATAGGAATTTTGTATTTTGTGTAGGCTATTCAGCTCTGACGCTGCTCTGCCATCCAACAGATTATGGCTAATCTTGTACCTCAACAGCCATGTCTGAATTCAGGTCTGAAATGGTTCACTTATTTCAAAATTACGTCCCTTTATCTGGACTCTTTTTGCCAAGCGGAACATCCTCACCCTCTCAAGCACTTGAAAAATCTTTGGTATGTAAATACAATGTCACCTCTCATTCTTCTAAATTCTAGACTAGCCTATTCAATCTCTCCTTGTATGACAGATCACCATTGCTGAAACCAGTCTGGTGAATTTCCAATGTTTTCTTCCTCATTTATTTCTTATTTTCAATATTAACATCAAATTTGTACACAATACTCCAGATCTGTTCGCTAAAGCTTTCTATAATTTGGTGAAATATCTTTACTCTTGTACTCAAATCCTCTTTCAGTCAAGATCAAAAATCGCCCACTTTGGTGCTGTTGCACCTGACATTAGCTTTCAATGGCTGTACGTACAAGGACACGCAAGCCTCTTTGAACATCAACATTCCTCAATCTTGCACCATGTGAACAAAATGTCACACTTCTCTACATCATCTGTATTCAGTTTGCCATGTTTATCAAAGGTTCATTTTATCGTCAAAGTATGCATATACAACTCTGATATTCATTTTCTCCAGATAGCCATGAAATACAGAAAAACCATGGGAGGTGTTGAAAGAAAATACATAAACTACCCCCCCCCCCCGCCACCCACACACATACCTGGCGCGAGAAAGAAAAAGAAACAAAACTCTCAAGCGCCAAAACTTCCCCCTCCCTTGCACAAAAAACTAACAGATCACCCACATGGAAAACGGCAGCTGGAACACCAACCCCCTAACCCCTCCCCCACAAAAACAGACAATTTCTGACCATTCAATTAGATTATTAATATGCTTCTGAAACTTTTTTGTACTCTTGTTTAACTTGTCATCAGCAGACTTGGAAATATTATGTTTGGTCCCCTTAACTTAATTATTTCATTTTAAAATCTTTTTTTATTAATTATTATTGAAAATTAACAAAAAAGTACATTGAAGTAATCAAGTCAATATGTCAATTTGTACAATAAGAATTAAATTATCAAATAACTGATTAACAAAGCTAAACAATATATCAATAATAATAAAAAAAAAAGAATGTTAAAACTTTTTTTGGAAAAAAGAAAGAAGGAAAAAAGAACCCCTACTAACAAAAAAAACCGAAAAAAAACCATTGGGAGCACAAACCCGGAGCTATACGCCATACAAGCTTCCATAAAAGAAAAACATCAATCCGCCAACCAAATCCATTTAAACAAGAATCAGAAGGGGACCATCTTAATTCACTCAAATCAAATGATAGTAGCAGTTAAAAGAACCCCACCTTTTCTCAAAGTCAAATCGAGGATCAAAGGTTTGACTTCTGATTTTCTCCAAACTAAGACATAACATCACCTGAGAGAACCATTGATAAAAATGAATGACCACCTTGGGTTGATTTGGAATTGAAAGCTGTGAAACAATTTTACTTAACTTCGTTATTAGGAGCTTCTTTACCTGTACAACTAGCCAAAATTTCTATTCTAAATTTATATCCTATGATTAAGCAGTCATTACGAATTTGGTACCAGTTTTGTAATTTTTTTAATCTTAAAAGATTTAACCTTTTTAGTTTAATTTATCAAAACTATTTATTTAAACCTTCACTTCGTGATCCTACCTTTTCTCTTCGGAGGAATAAAGGAGTTATTCCTTCATGGATCTGTTCCAAGAAGGCCGATTAACTTAATTATTAGAATCTGAGAATAATTGAGAGGAGTTAGCAATGACCTTTGTGTCATTCAAATGATCATAACTTTTCAACTGAACAAGGATCTGTTTCTACTCTTTATTAATAAAGACTTCTTTATTTTGTTATTTCACTCTTAATCATTGTATCATATTACTCCCAATTCCGTGTGCTCCAACCTTGTTCATCTTGTAGACAGCCCCCTGAAAATCCACAAGCACCTCTAATTCCTCTCAGTTACCTCTGCAAAGAACACCTGTAGGTTTGTTTGATGTGATTTCATTTTCTATGTTGACTCTGCTGTAACATATATTTTATTCTATTTAGCAGCATTTATCATAGATTGCAGCATTTTCCTATTTACCAATGTCAAACTAAAGATTAGTGTTTACTCTCTCAATACTTTTTTACAATGTGCTTACATATTTTTATCCTCTGATCTGCAGGAATCATTTGAATCACTGCAGGATCTATATTCCATTTCAAAAGAACAATCAGAGTGTGCATCATCTTTATAGCTAACTTGTTCAAAACTCTTGGATGTAGATCATTAGGTTCTTGGAAGTTACCGCTTTTTCAGGCTTATGAATTTTTTTCACAAAAATAAATGTCTATTATTATCTTATTTGCAAAGTCACTCACCAGTGTTTGAGTGACATTTATGTCACCGGTGCAATGCATGTGTTTAATTACTCTGGGAGGTCTTTAATCTCTTATCTCTCACTGTGCAGCTGTCACACAACTCCAAAGGGCTGGAATCTAACTGCTGGTACAGTATGTTTGCCCTGTGATCGCTTGGGAATACCCCCAAGTACTCTGGTCTTCTCTCACTAGAGATGTGATGCTTATTAGGTTACTTAGCTATCGTAAATTGGTCCCTGTTGCAGGATATTCATTAGGGGTTGTTTGAATGAATCTGTGGGGAAATGGGATTTCTTTAAGAGCTGCCATTGACTCGATAGACTGAATATCCACCATCTATATCATGAGGAAATGGGAATATGATATTAAAATATGAAATAATACTAGTCACTTTGTTTACATGCCTATAAAATCTTGCAAACTGTTTTTAAGTTTCTTGACAGTTCACTAGTTTTCATAAATTACAAAATGCTTCCAATTCTAAAGCTCGCTGCCTTTTTTTTAGGGAAACTTGAGCCTTTTCCTTTGATTTAATGCAATCTTGAATTTATCCAATAATCCATTTTTCCTGTTGTTTTCCAAAGGTCTGTGAGAATAGTCAAGATGATCACAGGGGTTTCCCTACCATCCATCGGGGACATTTATCAGGAGTGCTGCATATGCAGGGCCCTTAGTGTTGTTAAGGATCCCACCCACCTATCCACCCATCCAGCATCCTCTTTGGCTTTCAGGCAGCAGACTCTGATGCACAAGGACAACAATGGTCACGATGGCAAATAGTTTCTTCCATCAGGACATTAGGCTTCTGAATTCCCTGCTGCATTGTATTGTGTTATCAGGTAATTTGTAATATACCCTACAATATTTAATTTATGCATACTTCAATTGTAGATTTAATTCTTACTTTCTCAAGTTATTGTGTGTTATGTGTAGAACTGTGCTTGTATCCTGGTCAGGAGAAATGTCTCATTTGATGGTATACATGTATATAGTTAGAAGACAGTGAACTTGAGCCTTAAAGGAATGCACTTGTGGAAAATCATGCTAGCTATTGCCTGTCCACTGTCGTACCCTTTTGTTTCCTGATCTACCCCAGCTGACCTGCTCCTCATACTTTAAGTAAAGAAGAAAATGCTGGGAAAGGCAGATTAGGAAGAACATGATGAAAAAGAAATATTTGAGTTGGAGATTCTTCATCCAGCTTCTTCAAGGTTGGCATTCCTGGAAATGAAGTGGCACTGAATTTTCTTCATAATTTCCTTTGTTTAGAATGAACGACATCACCTCCAAACATTGCAAATTTCTGCTAGATTATGGTGCCTCTTTCCAAGGGTCCCTCTTACAAATGTTAATTAACCTTTTCTCATGTATGGCCTTCCTCAAACTGTATACATAACAGGAATCTTTTCCCTAAATTATTAATGCTAAATTGAATTGCCTATTTTGTAAATTAAGGTGCCCATGATCAAGGGTAATTTGGCAAATTGGGTCCAAAATTAGCATGATCGTAAAAGACAAAGGGTGATTAGTCAAGGGTGCTTTTATGACTGGAAGTCTGTGACCTGTAGTATGCAAACAGGATTGGTGCTGGGACCCTGGGACATCAACGACTCAGACTTTAATGTTGGAGGTATGCTTGATAAGTCTGTGGATGACCAGAAAATTAGTGGTGTTGATCATGAGGGGAATAGTCTTTGACTACAGGACAATATTGATGAGTTGTTTAAATGAGTAGAGTAATGGTAGATAGAATTGTATCCTGGAAAATGTGAGGTGATCTTCCTCGGGTGTGAGAGGTACTAACAAACCTAGATTATATATGACGCATGTAGGAAGTACAGAGGAACCTTGGAGTGCATGTCTAACAATCTCTGAAGGCAGCAGCCCAGGAAGGTGAAGTGGTAAAGAGGTCATGCAGGGAACTTGCTATTAATAGCCAGGAAGATTAATGTGCAACTTTATAAAATATTAGTTAGGCCACATCTGGAATCCCGTAGGTAGTTACTCCATCAGGTCCCTTTTAAATTTTTCCCCTCCCACTTTAAACTTGTGCCATCTGCTTTCGGACACCCTTAGCCTGGGGAAAAGACTGTCAGTATCCACTTTATCTGTGCCACCCTCCTTAGTACCACTTTAAAAGTGTTCAGTCTTGTTTCCACTTTGCAAGGCATTTAAAAAAAAAACAAACTAATAATGCAGATTTACTCTTCAATCTGTTAGACTTGCTGTAACATTTAAAGTCAGTTTGTTTTCCTCCATTTTCATATGATCCATTTCAATGATTCTGGTTCCCAATTAATGTACGTTTTTCAAAAAGCCAGCATTTCTTCAATAGTTTCTTCTCCAATCTTCACATATTTACTTCGAAAGTTAATCTCTATTCTATTCTTAATCTATCATCCATTCCTTAATATCTATTGAACCACCAAATCTGATTTCCGAATTTCAGTCCAACGATGGTGAAGAGAAAGTCAAATTTACTGCATAAGTACACAGATGTATGGGAGCATAAAAAAATGACTTGCAGCAGCTTCACAATCTTACAGCATCAGATGCACAGCATTCAGAAGAAAACATGAATTAAACACAAGTTGTACCAAATTAGATAAGAAAGAACACAATTTTTTCAAGAAGTCTATTGTTGTGCAAAGTGTTCATCGTTTTGCTGCACTGAGGGAGTGATTAACGTGGTGCAGGCTGGTTCACAAACCCAATGGCTAAAGAGAAGTAACTGTTCAACCTGGTGGTATGGGACTTCAAACCTCTGCACCTCCAGCCTAATCTTAGCTTTGAAAAGGTGGTGTGGCCCAGATGTTGGGGATCTTTGATGATAGATATTGCCTTCTTGAGGCAGCGTCTCATGCAATTAAGTTTAAGATATTATAAGCATTTGGAATTTTTAAAAGTCAGTTTCATTAATGGTGGCTACAGAACTAATGGATTGTCCAAATAGCCACCTGGTTCCCTAATGTCCTTCAGGTAATGTAATCTGACGTGCCTTACCTGTCTGGTCCATATGTAGTTGATTCTAAGGATGGACCATTAATGATGATATTGCTAGTAATATCGTGTTGGCGCGTTAAGGCGTTTGTCTAGTGATCTGAAGGTCGCTAGTTCGAGCCTTGGCTGAGGCAGCGTGTTGTGGCCTTGAGCAAGGCACTTAACCACACATTGCTCTGCGATGACACCGGTGCCAAGCTGTATGGGTCCTAATGCCCTTCCCTTAGACAACATCGGTGGCATGGAGAGGGGAGACTTGCAGCATGGGCAACTGCCGGTCTTCCATACAACCTTGCCCAGGCCTGCACCCTGGAAAGCTTCCAAGGCGCAAATCCATGGTCTCATGAGACTAACGGATGCCTACTATTAGTAATATCCACATCCCATGAACAAAGAAATAAAGATATAATTTAAAATTAAGAAGATCACCTTCCACATATATTGATAGCACCCAATTCTTGCACTTTCCTTAAACTTTTGACACAATTATGCCTGCACCAATGTTATCTGGTGAAATTTGTCTGATATTCGCATTTTATAATAATAACCACACTTCTTTTCTAAAACACTCTGAGATGTCCTGATGTAGTGAAATGTGTTATTTAAACACAGGTCCTGCAATTTTTTTGATTCCTGCTAGTTCTTTGAATTCTAAAGTTCACAAATTCAAAGTGCTAAATGTCTCATTTCCTGTTCTCCCCAATTTATTACTTCTCCAAATCAATGTCTGGAAATCCCCATCCACATCACTCTGTGCCTCTACATCATTATTCCAGGACTGACTCCTCTCACCTGCAGCACATGGATATTGTAGAGTCACTGCAGCATTGACAGTATTTTATTTCATCTTGTTCTGACTTCACATGATTCTTCTTGCTATCTCCCAAAAATATACCTTGGATATGGTATTAGATTATTTCCCAAGCTATTTTCTGATAATATTTATTACTTTGCATTGAAGCATTATTCTATTTGATTGCCAGTCTCCATATTTAATGATGCACAGATGTAATTCAACATTCTAAATTGTGAAGTGATTTTAAATTGAAAAATGGGTAAGAATGTTGTATTATTTTGGAGTAAATTGTCTTTGTTTCCATTTTCATATTTCACCGAAGGCTCACTCTATCCTGAGAGTGTAATTTTCTTTACGCTTATAAATGGCTTAATTCTGGACATTAGTATTTTTGTGTTTTCCTTTCTATAAATCTTTTTGGAGGATGATTACTACTATGATGCATTACTATATATTTTTGTGATAAGATCAAAAAATTAAAATACTTCAGAACTTAACTCAAACTAAAAGCTGCTGCAAATACAAGATCTGACATCAACAACAGAGACTTAAAAGTTTATTGTTTAGGCAGAATATTTATTGATATTTTTGAAAAATGGTCATTAATCAGAAGCAGTGAATCCTGTTGACTCCACATATAATGCCTGGCCTAACCTGATGAATATGTACAGCAGTTTATAATGTTCAAAGTATATTTATATAGACATTACATAATCTTGAAATTTGTCTCTTTACAGGCAAGCACAAAACAAAGAAACCCACAGAACCATTAAAAAAGAAAATTGTCAAACACCCAATGTGCAGAGATTTAAAAAAAGCAAAATCATGCAAACAATAAAAATAAGCAAATAGCATTCAGAACAAAAGTAACTCCATAGTCACAAATCCCTGAGTAGGCCTCAGCCTCAGTTCAGTGCAGAGCTGAGTAAACGTTGCAGACCCATGATCAGAACCAGCCCAACCTTTGCCTCTTGTCTCAACATTCTGCCTTTTCAATTCATTTAGCCTGGTGTTTAATCATCCAACATTGGGTTGTTCCTCGCACTAGGACCCAGCTCCTGTTGCATTTATATGCTCTGGGCCTGGACCCTGCCATTTCGGCTCATATCTGACCTTTCCAAATCAGCCTGGTGCTTGTATCAATCAAACCCTGTTCTTGGTTTAGAATCTGCCACTCCTCTGCTCTGACATTGCTCTGCTCGCTCAACAAACCTTGCCTTGAATGTGCCTTGACCTTGTCTTGTACCCACACGCTTCAACCCTTGACTCGCCCTCGTCTTTGCTCGCCTCTCCGTTGTTTTCCATAAAACTGTTATTAATGAAGTATTCAGTTGTACTGTATGAAACTCTTTTAGTTGGTTCAGGACTATGGTGGTGTAATAGTTATAAACTAATGACAGTTTTCAATCTAAAATGTTAACTCTCCCTTTTCTTGACTTTCTGATGGCCTCTAGTATTTTCTGTTTTCATTTCAGTGGCTAAGTTCCTGGACTGTTACACCAAAGCCTGGATGACAGATCTGAATGCAGAAGTTTGAAATCCATGAAAATAGTTAAAGAATTTCAAGTAATGACATGATTTTGGAATATAAAGCATGCATGAGAAATGGTAAGCATGAAACTTAAGATTCTTGTTTTAAAAGATCTGGCTTTCGGAAGGAAATCTGCCATCCTTATCTGGTCTATTGTAACTCCAGACCTATTAATGTGGTTTACTCTTAATTCTCTTCTCTTTTAATGAGAAATTAAAAATGAAGAAGGTTTGTCAGAAAGTGGTTAAATTCCTGGACTTCCATCCAGGAATTTGGGACCATTGATCCAGTGATCAAAGTTCAAATCCCATCATACCAAATTAGTTAATTTAAATTCAACTTGTTAAAAAGGCCAGATTGTTGTAAAAACTCATCTGCTTTACCAATGTGCATTCAAGGTGCAGGAAACTGATGTTTTACATGGTCTATATTGACCAGTACAAAACAAAAACAGCCCACAATGTTATGCTGGATTAACTAAACTAGTAATTAAATGCCTAACTAAACTAATCCATTCTGTCTACACAATATCAATATCCCTCCAGATAACATTTGTATGGCACATCTGTCATATTTGCCATCCCTGGCAGAGCAATGGTGGGCAAACTATCAGAGAGGATTCTTGGAGATGGAGTTACCAGCATAGTCTGATTAGGGATAGTCACCATAGCATTGTGAGGGGCAATTCATGCCTCACAAGCCTGAGAAGACACAAAAGTGAGAGTGGTTTATAACATGGATATGGATTTCAGTCGAGTGTTCAACAAGGTTTCCCGTGGTAGGCTCATTCAGAAAATCAGGAGGCATGGGATCCATGGAAACTTGGCTGTGTGGATTTGGAATTGGTTTGCCCATAGAACGCAGAGGGTGGTATAGGTAGTAATTTGCCTGGAGGTCCATGACTAGTGGTGTTTGGATTGGATTTGTTCTGGGACCCCTGCTTTTTTGTATGATTTTTAAAAAAAATAAATGACTTAAGTGAGGAAATGGAAAATTGGTTCAGTAAGTTTGTCAATGACACCAAAATTTGTGGTATTGTGTGTGATATAACAGGTTATCATTGGTTACAATGGGATATTGACCGGATGCAGAGCTGGGGTGAGAAGTGGCAGCTGGAGTTCAATCCATAAAAGTGTGAAGTGATCCACTTTGGAAGGTTGAACTTTAAGGAAGAATACAAGGTTAATGCTAGGATTCTTAGCAATGTTAAGGAACAGAGGGATCTTTGGTTCCAAGTCTATGAATCCCTCAAAGTTGTTGTGTAAGTTGATGGGGTGGTTAAGAAAGCAAATAATGGTTTGGTCTTCATTTGTCAGGGGATTGAGTTCTAGAGCCACAAGGTACTGTTGCAGCTCTATAAAACACTGGTTAGACCACACTTGGAGTATTCTGTTCATTTCTAATCGCCTTATTATAGGAAGAATGTGGAAGCTTTAGTGAGGATGCAGAGATTTACCAGGATGCTGCCTAGAATACAGAATGTTTTATGAACTAGGGCTTTTCCCTTTGGAGTGAGGGAGAATGAGAGGTGACTTGATAGGGGTGTAGAAGATAAGGAGAGGCAGAGACAAAGTGGACAGCCAACACTTTTTCCCACCCCCCAATGTGTCAATGGCTTGGAAAAGGTATAAATATCCTGCAGATGCTGGAAATCCAGAGCAAAGCACATAAATGCTGGAGGAACAGGCAGCATCTAGTGAGAGGAATAAACAGTCGGCATTTCAGGTCAAGAATCTTCATCAGGACTGGACAGGTAAGGGTATTTTACGGTTTTTGGATTTATTTTTAGATGGTTCCCTTATGTCTTTTGAACAATTATCTAATAAATATAACTTATCAAGAATACATTTTTTTAGATATTTACAAGTTAGAAATTTCCTAAGTACTATACTTTCTTCCTTTCCAATGCTTCCTCCTATATATATTTTAGATTCGATAATTAACCTTAATCCATGTCAGAAAGGTGCATCGGCTATGATTTATAATATTATTATGAAACTTAGGAAAGCTCCATTTGATAAGATTAGGGTAGATTGGGAACAGGAATTGGGGCTTACCATTTCTGTGGATGATTGGGGGCAGATTTTACAATTAGTTAATACTTCCTCTATTTGTGCTAAACATTCCCTAATTCAATTTAAAGTGGTTCATAGAGCACATATGTCCAAAGATAAGTTAGCGCGTTTTTACTCGCATATTAATCCTTTCTGTGATAGATGTTCGGGGCAGATAGCCTCTTTAACTCATATGTTTTGGTCTTGCCCTACTTTGGAAACTTTTTGGAGAGATATTTTCAATATTATTTCTAAGGTATTAAATATAGATATCTCTCCTCACCCTATTACTGCTATCTTTGGACTACCTAAAATTTCTAGTAATCTTTCCCCTTCAGCCCGTAGAATGATTGCATTTCTTACTTTAATGGCGAAAAGATGTATTTTACAACATTGGAAAGAGCTTAATGCTCCAACTACCTTTTTTTGGTTTTCTCAGACGATTTTATGTTTGAATCTGGAGAAAATTAGAAGTAATCTTTATGATTCTTCATTTAAATTTGAACAGATTTGGGGACCTTTTATTCGATATTTTCATTTAATGTAATATTTACCCTTCTTGTTTTTTTTTCACTGTTTTAATGGAGGTCGGGATTGAGGACGTGATTTTAAGTTTAACTCTGTTTGGTTTCAAGTTAGCCCATTGCTTTGCTTTGCTTTTAGTTAGTTGCACGGTGGGTTTTTTTTTTGGGGTTTTTTTTTCTTTTTTTTTCCATTGATATATATAAAATCTAGTATACTATTATGTTATCTTGCTTTCTTATGCTTAAATTACATTGTTTGTAGTATTTTCTTTTTGGTATTGTTATCTTTCGGAATTTTATTATACTTTAACATTGTATTAATGTTTATATGGCTTACCTTTTTTGTATACTTACTCAATAAAAAGATTTAAAAAGAAAGAAAGGACTGGACAGGAAGGCAGAAGATCCCAGAAGAAGGTGGTTTAGCAAGGGTAAGAGGACAAGCCAGGTGAGTGGGGGAGGAGAGATGAAATTAGAAGCAGGGAGGTGATGTGGAAAAAGCAAAGGGCTGGAGAAGGAGGAATGTGATTAGGAGAGGAGACTGGATCATGGGAGAAAGGGAAGGAGGAAGGACACCGGGGGAGCTGATAGGCAGGTGAGGAGAAGACGTAAGAGGCTAGAGTGGGAAAAGAAGAAGAAGGAAGTGGGAAGGGAAAAATTACCCGAGGATGCCATCAGGTTGGAGGCTACCGAGGTGTGCTCCTTCAACCAGAGAGAGGCCTCATTGTGGCAGAAGAGGAGGCCATGGACTGACATGCCTGAATGGGGATAGGAATTGAAATGGTTGTCCACCAGGAAATTCTGCTTTTTGTGGATGGAGATGAGGTGCTCAACAAATCAGTCCCCCAACATACACTGGGTCTCACTAATGTAAAGCAGGCCGCATTGGGAGCGCAGATACAGTAGATGACCCCAACAGATTGGCAGGGTGAAGTGTTACCTCACCTGGAAGGTCTGTTTGGGGCCGTGAATGGAGGTGAAGCACTTAAAAACATAGAAAACCTACTACAGTGCAATTATCAAACAAACATACAAACTTAGAAACGAGATGCCTGGAGTCAGGAGGGTTCTTTAAAATATCAAAAAATATACATTTCCCTGGAAGGATTTCAAAATTACAAATCTTAGATGGAATGTAGTGTCTAATTTGCAAGAAACGGAAAAAGTGCAAATGAGGCAGCTCAAATTTCTCTTTCAGCAGACTAAATGTTGCAAACCGTCCCTCTATGTACAGGTCTTCAGTAGAAACTAAACCCTTCTCCCTCCAAGTATGGTAGGTTTTATCTGATCATGAGGTTCGAAAGGAGTGATTGAAACAGATTGGTGTTTGTACAGAGGTCTCTGGTAAATTCAGAACACTCCTAATCTGAGTTAGAATTCTCATGGAATTTTTCAAAACAAAACTCAAACTTTTTGAAGTCCCAGGCCTCTCCAACTTGGAGGACAGCATGGCTGGCAAGGAGGAATTGACAACAGAGTTGGACTCCATACATAGCCCAAGGGAGCCCTATCTGGGTTTTCGGCTATCTGGGATCCATTTCTTGCCTACCTGGACGAGACTAGGGGCGGATGAACAATTTCCCCCCCAGCTGATTTCTCACGGCCCTCATTTGAGATTTAATGTTTAGTATTTTTGAGCACTTTGTACAATAGGCATCCCTCTAATGTTGTCCTTTTTTTTGCTTATTTCTTTTTTTTATACATGTCTGAGCTGGTATGTTTTTGTTGATTTCATTGTTTTTTCTTGAAAATTTTTAAAATAAAGTATTAAAAAAAAAACATAGAAACACAGCACAATACAGGCCCTTCAGCCCACAAAGCTGGTGCTGAACACGTCCCTACCCTAGGACTACCTAGGTTTTACCCATGGCCTTCTATTTTTCTAAGCTCCAGATAGCCATCTAGGAGTCTCTTAAAAGACCCTATCGTTTCCGCCGCCACCGCCAGCAGCCCATCTCACGCACTCACCACTCTGTGTGTTTAAAAAAAAAACTTACCCCTGACATCTCCTCTGTACCTACTTCCAAGCACCTTAAAACTATGCCCTCTTGTGCTAGCCATTTCAGCTCTGGGGAAAAGCCTCTGACTATCCACACCATCAATGCCTCTCATTATCTTGCACACCTCTATCAGGTCACCTCTCATCCTCCATCGCTCCAAGGAGAAAAGGCTGAGTTCACTCGAGCTGTTCCCATAAGGCATGCTCCTCAATGCAGGCAACATCCTTGTAAATATCCTCTGCACCCTTTCTATGGCTTCCATATCCTTCCTGTAGTGAGGCGACCAGAACTGAGCACTTCTGCCGCTTGCAGGGATGTGTGCCAGGAGGGAGATCAGTAGGGAGGGATGAATGGACAAAGGGAACACAGAGTGATCCCTGGAGAGATGGAGTGGGAGGGGGAGGAAAAGGTGTGTTTAGTGGTAGGGTTTTGTTGAAGATGGCGCAAATTGTGGAGAATGAAGTGGTGGATGCGGAAGTTCATGGGATGGTCGGTGAGGACAAGAGGAACTCTATCCCTGCTAAGGTGGCAGGAAGATGGGTGAGTATGAATGTCTGGGAAATGGAGGAGATACAGGTGAGGGCAGTATCAATGGTGGAGGAAGGGAAACACTCTTCTTTGAAGGAAGAGTACATCTCTGATGTCCTGGAAGGGAAAGCTTCATCCTGGGAATAGATATGGTGGAAATGATGGAACTAAGAAAAGGGAATAGCATTTTTACAGGAGACATGGTGGGAATAGGTATAGTCAAGATAGCTGTGGGAATGGGTGAGTTTATAAAATATATCATAGACAGTTTGTCTCCAGTAATGGAGAAAGAGGAGAGTGGTGTCAGAAGTGGATCTAGTGAATTTAAGGGCAGGGTGGAAGTTGGGGGCAAAGTTGATGAAACTGACAAAGTCAGCATGGGAGCATAAAGCAGCACTGATACAGTCGTCAATGCAGTGCATTAAGAGTTGGGGAATATTACCAGGGAAGGCTTGGAACATGGACTATCCCATGTACAGTAGTCAACGAAAAGGCAGGCATAGCTGGGGCCCATGGCTACACCTTGAGTTTGGTGGAAGTGGAAGGAGCTGGAAGTGAAATTGCTGAGGGTGAGGACCAGTTCCACCATATGGAGGGGAACTGGTTGGGTCTGTTGTTAAGAAAAAAGCAGAGCTTTAAGGTTGTCTGAATGGGGGATAGAAGTGCATAGGCATGGGACGTCCATGGTGAAAGTATAGGTAGATTTTTTTTTACAGAGAGGCAAGTGCATGGTAGTAAAGGCAGATACGTACATAGAGACATTTAAGAGACTCGGATCGGAACATGGATGAAGAAAAATCGAGGGCTATGGTGGAAGGGTTGAATTGATCTCAGAGTAGGTTAAATAATTAGTGCAACAACGTAGGCTGAACTGCTTCTACTGTACCGTTCAATATTCTAGGCATCCTCCACTGTCTGTGTACGGAGAAAATGCTCCCTCTCATCTTAAATATATGTATTAGACATTTTGACCCAGAGAAAAAGATACCAGCTGACTATCTTATTTATGCCTTTTATAATTTTATAAACCTCATTCAGGTTCCACTGCTCCAGAGAAAACTGCACAAGTTTGTCAACACTTATTCAATAGCACGTCTTCTAATCTTAGCAGCTTCTGGTAAACACGTACAAAATGCTGGAAGAACTTGGTAAAGCTCTACCTATGGAGGGATGAATGGACAAGGGAATCACAGAGTGATCCCTGCAGAGATGGAGTGGGGGAGGGGGAGGAAAAGGCAACATTTTGGGCTGTGACAGAAGGGAGAAGCCAGAATAAGGTGGTGGGGGAAGGGAAAGAGTGCAAGATGGCAGGTGATAATTGAGAACAGGTGAGTGAGGAAAGGATGGTGGGAGAAGGGGAATGAAGTAAGAGGCTAGGAGGTGATAGGTGGAAGAGGTAAAGAGCAGAACAGGGAATCTAATAGAAGAGGACAGTGGATAGTGAAAGAAAGGGAAGGTGGTGGGCAGGTGAGCTGAAGGGAGTCAGAGGGTAACCAGAATGGGGAATAGGAGAGAGGGGTGATTTAGATGTTCATCCCATGGGTTGGAGACTATGTGGACAGGGTATATGTTGCTCATCCAACTTGAGTTTGACTCCTCATGGCAGTACAGAAGGCTAGGGACAGACATTTTGGAATGGAAACATGAAGTGAAATTGAAATGGGTAGCCACTGGGAGAACCTGCCTTTTGTGGCGGATTCAGAAAAAGTGAAATAGTTCCTTGATTTGCGTTGGATGTCACTGATATAAAGGAGGCTGGTCTGGGGCACCAAATGCAGTAGATGACTCTGACAGAGAAGCAGGTGAAGTGTTGCCTCTCCTGGGGCTCTGAATGCTGGTGAGGGAGGAAATGCAGGGGCAGCTGCAGCACTTGTCACGCTTACATGAACACTGATTTCTCTAAATTCTGATAATTACTCCCCCTCCCTTTTTCCATTCCCCATTCTGATTACCCTCTCACCCTTTCTATTCTCCTCACCTGCCTGTCACTTCCATATGGTTCCCCTCCTTCTCATTCTTCCATGTCCTTTCCTATCCATCCTCCTTCAGCCCTTCATCAAAGTTGCTGGTGAACGCAGCAGGCCGGGCAGCATCTGTAGGAAGAGGTGCAGTCGACGTCCTGACGAAGGGTCTCGGCCTGAACTGTCGACTGCACCTCTTCCTACAGATGCTGCCTGGCCTGCTGCGTTCACCAGCAACTTTGATGTGTGTTGCTTGAATTTCCAGCATCGGCAGAATTCCTGTTGTTCTCCTTCAGCCCTTTACCATTTCCACCCATCACCTCCCAACTTCTTTCTTAAACTCCCTTTCCCTTTCACCTACCTACCTTCTGCCTCACCTATCACCTGCCAGCTTGTACTCTTTCCTCTCCCCTTACTCTTATTCTGGCTTCTGCCCCCCCCCCTTCCTTTACAGCCCTGTTGAAGGGTCTTAGCCTGAAATACCCACTTTTTATTCTCCTCCATAAATACTGCTTGACTTGCTGACTCTCTCCAGCATTTTGTATGTGTTGTTGAAGATTTCCACCATCAGCAGAATCTCATCTTTAGCATCTGGTGAATGACCTCTGCATCCTCTCCAAGGCTGCCATGCACTCCCTGTGATGACCCTGATGATTGCTATGATGGGGTGACCAGAGTTGAATGCAAAACTCTAAATTCAGCCTAACCAGGGTTTTGTAAAGATGTAATATAATTTCCTCTACCATCTTCAACAGGATCATACCACCAAACACATTTTCTTTCCACCCCCCCCCCCACTCTCCACTGGGATTGCTCCCTCTGTGATTTCCTTTTCCATTCGTCCTTCCCCACTAACCTCCCTCCTGGCACATATTCCTTTCAGTGACAGAAATGCTACACCTGCCCATTTACCTTCTCCCTTACTTCCATTCAGGGCCCCAAACAGTCCTTCCAGGTGAGGCAACACTTCACTTCCAAATCTGTCGGGGTCGTCTAATTCAATCTGGTACTCCCAGTGCGGCCTCCTCTGCATTGATGAGACCCGATTGGGGGCCTGCTTTATCGAGCACCTCTGTTCCATCCACCATGAGCAGAATTTCCTGATGGCCAACCATTTTAATTGCTATCCCCATTCCCGTTTCAATGTCGGTCTATGGCCGCCTCTTTTACCACAATTTGGTCACCCTCAGGGTGGAAGAACAGCAGCTCATATTTCACTTAAGTAGCCTCCAATCTGAACGTCGACTGTTAATTAATTTCCATGGATGCTGCCTGACCTGCTGAGTTCCTCCAGCTTATCGGTCTGTTGCTCTAGATTTCCAGCATCTTCGGAATCTCTCGTGGATATAATTTCCTGACTACTGAATTCAATATTAAAGGCGAACGGCGTCGAGCTTCCTGACCAGCTCCTCAATTTGGGGACAAGTAGGAATGGGCGATACGTGCAAATAACAAAAAGTTCTGGCTTTGAAAAGAACCGATTTTATATTGATAGTAGATCCACGTATTATTTCAAAACCAATAAGGAAGGGATTTTTCCCCAGAGAACATTTTCCTGAAACCACACGACAACAAGTCAAGCCCCTACCGGCCGGTTTCCGTTCACATGGTCGCCGCCGCGGCCGGTCGGAGGCCCTGCAGTCCCAGAATTCCGCGCCAGCCCAGTCCTTCCGGCCTGGCCGCCATAATCGTCAAGTAGGTAAAAGAAGGGCGGAATTTAAAATCGGGTCGTTATCGGAACCATCCTGCGGTTGGGTGACTCTTGCTAGGTGGGGATGGAAAGGGTAGCGTTATATGTGATTTTTAGACAGGATATTGTATGTGTGTGCATCCCACTGGAGTTGTTATTTGTGAATTAAGGAGGGGATTCGGACTTGGGGGTGTCCGGCTGGAGAACCGTCTCCGCACGGCGAAGGGGATGCGATGTCGGTGTTACTCCTTTTCTTCGACTTTCCGATTTGTGTTTTCATGGTTTTATATCGGACCATCTGCTAAACGTTGGTTAGTGCAGCTCCAGAGAGGCGGTTTGAAGATTTGAGCAGCGTGGCAGGTCCGGCTCTGTGCTGATACCATGGACTCTTGTACGGGGGTTTAACCTCACCTCGGAGCTCGATATCTAATCGGAGATTCTTCTACTCTGTTTTCCCGTGACCTACCACCGATCGTTTTGTCCCTGTCTAATATCACTAGCAAATTAGTGTTGCGTAAGGAAGATTTGCTGTGCACAAATTGGGTAACGTTTCCAACGTGTCAGCGATGGCTGTATTCAGAAGTGATAAAGCTGTTGAGTTTATGGTGCGCTGAAGATGTGATTGAACCTCAGTTTTCTCATTAATCTCTGGAATACGAACAATATTGAAGAGGTGTTAGTAATCTAAGCGTATTCTACAGTAATGATATCTCAGAAGTATGTAATTTGTTAGGTATTTGGGGTGTTGAGAAAAGAACTTCAGAAAGACAGGTCCTTTCCATAGCATAGGTTTTCTCACATGTAACGCCTGTGTAGTACAATATTTAAGATTTTTCACAACGAGCTGTACAGCAAAACTACATGAGTGTAGTCTACTAGCATTGCAACTGAGGCAGCCAGTTTGTATTGAACAGGTTTTTACAGACATAATATAGACATGACGGCAATTTTAGAAATGTTGCTTGGTGTTTGTCGGGAAACTTTATTCCAATGCCATGAGATTCTTTGTAATCAATTCATTCATCAGTTGGTTCATTTTGTTCATAAAATAGTACCTTTTGAGTCTCTAGCATGCTTTGTGCTGACCCAGTGGTATGGCTAGATTTGTGGGTGTGCCTGGAGTAGAGCTACTTAATGTCTTGGAGTCTCACCAGAACACTACTAAGCAGTGGGTGAAATTTCCAAATGCCAGTGAATGTTTTTTATTGAGTCTTTCCAAAGGAAACATTGGCACTAACTTATTTTCCACACTTCTATAGGCAGATTTGAATGCTGCAGTATTTTGAGTTGTATTTGATCCCAGTTGTAACGTGAAGCCATGATTATACTTACTTCATCAGCTACTTTCCTAAGTAGCTAACTTGTTACCCTGAGACTTGCTCCTAGTTTCAAGACACTAGTCAATTAAAAAGACCTCTCACCTTATCTACTCTTGGTAAAATCTCCTTAAGATGGTAATGTTTTAATGATGTTACCTCCTTAAGAGCTTACTGAAAATTGAAGTGGTTTTCTATAATCTTAATACCAGATACGCAGAGGGAAAGAGTACAATGAGTAACTATAAGAAAGTTACAGTTAGACTATAAAAATGTCTTGACATTAGAACATGTTATTTTAAAAAATAAGAGATTTTTTGGCATTGTGGCAGATAAAGATTATTCCTTCAAGTTTTGAATCATTGACAGGTGATTAAAAGGAAGGTGAGATCTTTAAAACTTGGCATCATCTATTATGTCGTAATTAATGGGCTTAATGCTCATGAATTTTAAGGAATTGTGTGGATACTTGGGAAGATGGGTTACCAAGGTGCAGGAACTGGGTCTATACTTAGTAGTTACATTAACTCAGACACATTTGGGCCAAATGTGTCTATTTGTTGAAAGTTTCTTATTTGAATCTATGTTTCTGTATTGGAGAGTTAAGTTGAAAATCATGGTGAACAAACTTAACTTGTATAGCACAAAATACATGGCTAGTACGGCCAAATCAGTTAGCTTTGAGATGGAATCCGCTTGCTCTTTAGGCAAACAACAGAACTTTGTGGTTAAAGTCATACATGGTTTTTAAAATGCACTGAATACTTGTGCATTTGGAATTAATAGGGACAATATCAAGAACTATAAATGCTTTGAAAATTTGAAATGTAGAAAACAAACTTAAGGTAGTTGGATTAATGGGAGTTGGGGGGAGGGGGTCACCAAAGAGTAAGAGGTTTCTGGAACTGGGTGATGGGACTGAAACAATTTTTCTTTCAATTTACCTGAATGAACAGTTGACATGATGTAGCCTGTAGGGACTAAGAATTGGGAAATGGAAATAGTTTAATCATTCTCTTTTGGTCAGCAAAAAACTCAGTGGGCTGAATGGCCTTGATCAGGGATTCTGTTGTGCAACGATGAGGTTATCTGCATTGAGATACCTGAATTTAAATCCCATCACAGTAACTGGGCATTCAAATTCAACACAGCTGACTGAAACCGTAGCATGTCTGACTCTGAACCCACTGAAGTAGTTAAATCGTTACTGCCCTGAAAGTCTGATGAATTATTTAGTTCAAGGCCTGCTAAGGATGAACAATAAATTCTGTCCTTGTTAGTAACATGCATTTCCTATGGTTGAGTTTAACTGTGGGACAGTCACAGAATGGATGATGTAAAATGTGTAGTGTGATGTGATACAGTTTGATGCGAGGAATCAGAAACCATTGTTCCAACTAGGTATCATTTTAAAGAGACTTTGTGATTACAATCTTTGATTTAATCACTAGTCTAGTTGGGTCATATTTAATTGGAGAGTTTGTATTGAATATTTACTGGTATAATTCCAGAGATTGGGGATGCATGAATAAAATGGAGAATTAATATTTTTCCCCTTTAAGCAAAAGCATTTAAGATGTTGGACTCATGAATTTCCAATTCGTCCAATTTCCATTCCTGAAACTGACAGTACTCTGCCAAAATTGATGTACAAATTTTGCTGTATTTTTGCATTCGCTTTGATTTGAATGACTATTAAATATTTGTTTCCCTACTTCATCTAAATAGAAATGGCAATCAGGTATCCTATGGCAGTCGGCCTGCACAAAGGTCACCCTATCACCAAGAACGAGACCGGCCCAAGGCAAAGCCGCAGACGAGGGGTGAGTAACCACACGAGTTGTTGATAGGAGCTGCATCATTAATTTAATGCCTGAAGTTATTTTCCAGGTTCAGCATTCCCAATTCTCCCCTCCAATCAGCAATCCCTGAAAATAGCATAGCAGTTTTCTGAAAAGATCCTGTGCTGCACAGATTTTAGGAAACTTAATTTTAAGGAAGTGGTGGTGAGGTGTTGTAATATATTGGAGAAATATTACAGTGATTGTCATCACAATTCATCCTTGCCTATAACATTCTTACTGGAATTGACAGCATGCACCAGTCTCAAAGTAAGGAGTGGGCCTTTTGAGATGAAGCTGGGAATCTTTTAAGATCAGAGTGTAGAGTAGTGAACTTACAGTTAATACAGGAAAGTAGAACTGAGATAAAATGTCACTCATGTTACATAATAGCAGAGCAAAGCACGGAGTTGAATGGCTCATGTCTCCTCCGGTGTCTTGTGTTTACTTATTCATATTGGCTAAAATTTGAGCAAAGGAGTTGTCCTCCAGTTAACTCAGCACCACAATTTAATGAGGGAAGATGAGGTTAATGGTTCTGGTTCATCTGTTTTTATTGTCTCCACAGCTCTAAATTCTGTTCTTCACAATCTCTCAGTTTTGAATATACTAATTGGCTAAATCCTGCTGGCTGTGGTCATGTGGGGAAAAATGCCACTCTGGGGAAAAAATGTCAGATATTTGTAAGCTTTAATTTTTTTTGTTTACAGCTTTGACACAAATCAGAATCCTGCCTCAGCTTGTATTTTGTCTGTGGCGCTCTGGAGATAGGGCCCTGGTACTGTACTGCACGAGATTTGTCTCTGTGGCCTTGTGCCATGCCTCGTGCCTTATGCCTTCAGGATACAAGGCCCAATGAGATTCCACCTGTGCATCTGTACCAGTTTAGTGTGGCTGGCAGGTTTGGGGAGCAGACAGGCTTAAGCAAAATCTAACCGATCAACTCAACTACAAGTCTTTTGGATGATGGATTTCAAAGATTTACCACTGCTCAAAAATTCCTCATCTGTGTTAAGAGATCTGTTCAAGTCTAAACTCCATTGAAGGTACCCTTAACAGCTTTTATCTAGTCAGACAAAAATGAGAGTACTCTTGTTTAAGAGGGTGATACGTTTTAAGTCTATTCTATCAAACCCTCATCCCAATAATCAACATGGTGAATCTTTGCTATGTCCCCAAAACAAATATATTTCCTTGAAGATTAAATCTGTGCAGAATACTTGAGTTATATTTGCCAAATGCCTGCATGGTTGTAGGACTTCCTTAATTCTTGTAACATTATAACAAGGGTCAACATTACATTTTGTTTACTGCAGTACTTGAATTCCAGCATTTTCTTCTATTGGAAACATTTTGTATCTGACAGCTAGTAATTAACATTCTCATACAGTCTTAAATACTGATTTTATATTCTAACTGGCACAATGGATAATTTCACTTTTTCCAACTTGAAACTGCCATGTATTTGTCCACTCTGTGCCTGTTCGTTTTTCAGATTTTTACCTTCCGAAGCTTTACCACTTACCATCATCTAACTTGGATACATTAAATTTATTCCTATATCACAACAAATATTAAGCATAAATAGTTGAAGCCCCGGCTCTGATTTCTGAAGTTTGCTAACTTGAAAAATAAATCTGTTCCTGTTTTTCATATTAATTAACTGTCTATTCATGCTAATCTGTTGTGTTCACTATGAATTATTCAGCAATGTTGAGGAAATTTTAAATGGGTTTAATACATCCAAGTCCAGTTAGTGGTTTCCCCTTTATCTACTCTGGTTACTTTCCCAGTAATCTGTAATAAATTCTTTAAGTGTGGTTTTCCTTTCATAAAAGCTAAGGTAAAATATGATTTTAGAAAATTGTTCTGTTTATCAGTATTATTTATCCACTAAAAAAATGGTAACAAATGGGTTTGGAATGGAATTTTAAGTTCTATTATTTTTTTTCAAAAGCGCCTGACCAAGCATACCAAGTTTGTCAGAGACCTAATCCGTGAGGTCTGTGGCTTTGCCCCTTATGAGAAACGTGCAATGGAATTGCTGAAGGTCTCTAAAGATAAGCGTGCACTCAAATTCATTAAAAAGAGGGTAAGCAACAATATGGTCAACATGTTTTCATATCTTAAATGTATTGTCTTTATTCTGGTCGTTTTGAATTATTACAAGTTAATTTGATTATGTATATTAACATGTTTGAGGATTTTCACAGTAGAACCCCCCCCCCAAAAAAGGAACTTCTGAAGCGTAAAAAAACCTAAAAGTTCAAAAATAAATGTCAGCAGTTCAAAAGTATTTATCCCCTTTTGCTCAATACTTAGTTGAGCCACCTCTTGTAACTATTACAGCCAATAGTCTTTTTGGATAAGTCTCCATTAGCTTTGCACAATGTGACGGAGAAAGATTTTGCCCATTCCTCTTTGCAAAATTGCTCAGTTGGGGAGCAGCAGTGGACACTAATCATGAGGTCTTGCCAGAGATAATTGATCAGATTAAGGTTAGGACTCTGACTGGTCCACTCAAGGACATCAGTTTTCTTTATTTAAAGCCACACCATGGTTGCTCTGGCAATATGCTTTGGTTCATTGTCCTGCTGAAAGACCAACTTCCTCCCCAGTTTAAGCTTTCTGGCAGAGTTAGCAGATATTTCTCCAGGAACTCTATGTATTTAGCAGCACTCAGCTTTCCATCAATCCTGACTAGATTTCCAGTCCCTGCTGCTGAAAAGCATCCCTGTAGCATGAGGCTACCTCCACCATGCAAATAGGGATGGTGTTACCTGGTTAATGCACAGTAGTAGATTTACACCAGGGGCCCCCAACCTTTTTTGCGCTGCGGACCGGTTTAATATTGACAGTATTCTTGCAGACCGGCCAACCTGGCCGGGGGGGGGGGGGGGGTGCGGTAGGGTTGCCAACGGACAAGAGTAGCAGTCAAGAAAGACTGCAATGACCATGAAGCCTTGCGCGGGCGCCAGTGCACATGCGTGTACCTGCCGATATTATTCTCTGCAAAGCGTTTTTGGCGATTCTGTTCGGGGGGTGGGGGTGTTCATCACGACCGGAATATTGGTAATAAGGGGCTAATACACTCAATTTTGTTTCTAGAAGGGTTTATCTGACGAATTTAATATTAAACACATAGCACATATTTTCCTCACATGAATATAGTGATGAGTCAATCATCAGGGGAGAACGGGGAGCTTGAAGTGTTGAAAGAACTTCCAGTAGAAGTGGTAGAGGCAGGTTCGATATTAACATTTAAAGAAAAGTTGGTTAGGTATATGGACAGGAAAGGAATGGAGGGTTATGGGCTGAGTGCAGGTCGGTGGGACTAGGTGAGAGTGGCTTTCGGCACGGACTAGAAGGGCCGAGATCGCCTATTTCCGTGCTGTAATTGTTATATGGTTATATAAGTCACTTATCAGTCAATAGCATCATAACATTTTAAGTAACGTTTGGTTATTAAACACACAGAACATATTTTCCCCGTATGAACATATAAAATCATTGCAACACACCAGTATCGCTGAATCAGTGGGAGCCCTGGGCTTGTTTCCCTGCAACAAGACGGTCCTAGCGAGGGGTGATGGGAGACACGATACTCGAAGGAGGTTACTTGTGTCCGGTCTATTTAGTTTTCGTCGCATTCATTGCAGAGATAGGTTGGAAATGGAAGCAACGTTTTCAGTTCTTTCGTGGCTATCTCAGGATATTTAGCCTTGACTTTGAATGAGAATGCCGGCAGAGATGTTATGTCAAACATACTTTTCAGCCCGTCGTCATTTGCAAGCTCGAGGAGTTGATCATCTTCCCGCGCTGACATCGATGACGCGCGAGTAATGACCTCGCGTGCGTTCAAGCTCAACAGTGGGCATGACGGAATGAGGAAAGGTGCAGCTGACTCATGTCGCCAAATTGTATCGTTTCCTCGTGGCCCGGTAGCAAATGCTCTGCGGCCCGGTACCGGTCCACAGCCCGGTGGTTGGGGACCGCTGATTTACACCACACATACCACCGAGTATTGAGGCCAAAAAGTTCCACTTTAGTCTCATTCAACCACAAGACCTTTGTCCACATCTTCACAGTATCTTCTGAGTGATGCTTTGCAAAGTTATTATGGGCAAGGATGTGTTTCTTTTTAACCAGGGCTGCTTCCTTGCCATTCTTCCATAAATACCCTTGTGCAAGACCTGGGAGATTGTGGAGCCATGAATAGTGGCTCCAGTTGCAGCCACTGACTTCTGCAACTCACTCAAGAGTGACGCTTGGTGTCACAGTAGACTATTACAAGTGCCGTTCTTCTCCAGCGACTGAGCTTAGAGGGTCAGCTTGACAGTGTGGTTGTGGTTTTGCTGTGAACTGCACTGAGCCCCGAGGTAGGTTCATTGCCTCCAAGATGGTCTTGTCACCTTCCCCAGATCTGTGGTTCTCTGTTATCACTTCCTTGACTTGAATGCCCTTTTGTTGTCATTTTGGTTTCATCTGTTGAAAATCTAATTGGGCCTGACAGAGAGAAGTGGGTAAATTAATTGAAAACAGGTAATCCTCCAACTTGAACCTGAAGAAAGTTGGCTAGTAATTAAAGCAGATGAATACTTCAGCTCCACAATTTTGGTTTTAAATTTTTAGTGAATTGTTGACAGGTTTTAGAATGTTTCTTTTGATTTGACATGATGCACAATGTTTTGCAGATCAGCTCAGAAATCCTACTTCAGTATATTTTTAAATTTAGAAAAATGGGACAGTAAAATGTGAAAATAGTTTAAGGCATTGTAATATCCAGTCTGATCGTTGGTTAATGTGAAAAAGACTAAGGAGCTGGTGGTAGACCTGAGGAGAGCTAAGGTACCAGTGACCCCTGTTTCCATCCAGGGGGTCAGTGTGGACATGGTGGAGGATTACAAATACCTGAGGATACGAATTGACAATAAACTGGACTGGTCAAAGAACACTGAGGCTGTCTACAAGAAGGGTCAGAGCCGTCTCTATTTCCTGAGGAGACTGAGGTCCTTTAACATCTGCCAGACGATGCTCAGGATGTTCTACGAGTCTGTGGTGGCCAGTGCTATCATGTTTGCTGTTGTGTGCTGGGGCAGCAGGCTGAGGGTAGCAGACACCAAAAGAATCAACAAACTCATTCCTAAGGCCAGTGATGTTGTGGGGATGGAACTAGACTCTCTGATGGTGGTGTCTGAAAAGAGGATGCTGTCCAAGTTGCATGCCATCTTGGACAATGTCTCCCATCCACTACATAATGTACTGGTTGGGCACAGGAGTACATTCAGCCAGAGACTCATTCCACTGAGATGCAACACAGAGCGTCATAGGAAGTCATTCCTGCCTGTGGCCGTCAAACTTTACAACTCCTCCCTTGGAGGGTCAGATACCCTGAGCCAATAGGCTGGTCCTGGACTTATTTCCTGGCATAATTTACATATTACTATTTAATTATTTATGGTGCAACTGTAACAAAAACTAATTTCCCCTGGGATCAATAAAGTATAACTATGACTGGTTCATTAGAAAAATACCACGTTTGGAGATGGCTTGTTTTATGCTGCATCATCCATAATAATAAAGCAGAAAGTATCCCACTAATAGTTAATTGATTTGGCTGGAGATTATTTTAGTGCTGTATACCAGGCACGTCCTGAGATATGGGTGGTACTGGTGAGGCAGCATTCTAACTCAATGCAAGGCAAAAGTTCCCAACTTGGGGACTACAGCCGTAAACAGGTTGGGAATCTTGCCATAAGGGAATTGCACCAGTTGAGAGTATATGGATAGAAGATGCTGACAGTATTGAAACCAAAAAATAATTTAAACTGCAGAAGCATCATTCTAACAAAAATAAGTTGTGCTATCAACTTAATATATTAGAGGACCTGACAAAAATGAGCTTTTGTTCACAACTGCTTTGTAAAGATTTATCTAAATCTGTTTACATTTCTTCCAGGTTGGAACCCATATTCGGGCCAAGAGGAAGAGAGAAGAACTCAGCAATGTATTGGCAGCAATGAGGAAAGCAGCAGCAAAGAAAGATTGATCTGTACTAAGTTGTTACCAATAAAATTCATTTTTAATGTTGACACATGAATACCTGGTTTACATTTACAATGAAGACTGATTTTTGTGGAACCATTTATGGTGTTTAAAACCGTATTTCATATTTCCTTGAGGCAATTTAGTTTGGTCTATACAAGCTCACTATATAATTCCAAAATTGAATTTATGTTATCTATTCTCTTAATATTTAATAGCACATGACTAGTGTCACTATTAAGTATAGAAAGAGGAGGGAAGTGTAGAAAAACTGCATAGCTAGAGAAATAGTACAAACCAACTGTATCTCTCTGGGGCACTTGGAGTAATTTAGGCAGATGCGTGAACCATAAAGGTCAGACAAGTTTGTGTATCAGTGCTGGGATTAGGGCCTAAGAGGGATGGTTCACTAACAAGATAGCATTGGGGTAAACACATTAGCCTAAGAGAACATAGGGAAAGTTAAGGTATTTTTGAAGTCTAAATGCTGGAATCTAAATTTGAACTGCAGCTATAATGTAATATAAAATTTAAAAGATCTTGGCAACATGGTTTTCAGGAAAGAAATCAGAAGACACTGATTAGAGAATCTGTTGGTATACTGGGGAGGATAGCTGAGCAATAAAAAGAATCTTCAAAGCAAAGAACTGAATGACACTGACTAGGATAAAGGACAATGAGCAAATACAGATGTCCAAAAGCCACAGTGGTAAGTGGGTTGGATTCCAATTATGCAATTTGATTAGAATCACACATGCATTTGTGGTGAAGTATATTTACCTTCATTGGATTTGGGTTTGAAAAACAAGCCAGGCTCACTGGAGGACAGCTAAGAGATAACAATAAATGATTTAAAATACACAAAGTATAACCCAAAGTTTTAAAAAAGTTAGTTCAAGAAGGAGTGATTTCAGTGGGCTAAAACATCTGGCTTGGGTAAACTAGAATCAAAGAACGATATTAAAAAGTATAAGGAAAAGGCCTGAGCTCCCATGATCCCAGAGCAGAGAAAAAGCATATGCCTGTGATACAAACCAGGCTGGTATGTCTTGAACAGTGTGAGGAAACCAGAACACCTGGAGGAACCAGAATTGAACTCTGAAATTCCTTGAGCTGTAAGTGTTGTGCTAACTACTACACAAGTGGTGAATCTTCCAATAACAAATGGCTGTGTCAAGACTTAAGATGATACTGAATAAGGTGATCATCAAAAGGAATACACATTTAGAAAAAAATACAGCAAAGTATATAGCATATACTTCCAAGGACAGTAGTGATAGCAAATTGAGAGATGGAAGCTGTCTGGAAAAAAAATGCAAGAACCTTGACATGGCAAACAGCCTCCTTCAATGCAGTAACCATGATAATTTAAATAAAAGCACATTGCTCCTTCTCTAATGCTCCATCCAGTCTGACTGTTAAGGCTGAATATGGCCTTACAAAGTGGGACAGGCATAAGCAAACCTCTACAGTAGGGTTAATCTGAGAGTTTGAGAATCTGGAGGCAGGAGGGGGGCCTATTCTGGGATTAGAGGCCTGTGTTTATGAGCGGTCGGGAGGATGGGAAAACGGCTTCTTTGTTTTGAACATCATAGACATGATACATACACCAGAATGTGTGGCAATGCTTATAGGTCGCCCCAGCCTGTCCTTGAGTGTTGCTTCTTAATACAAACAGCACATTTAACTTTTTTTTTGATGTACATGTGACGAATCTGAATCTAAGATTCAGCAGCAAAACTTACTTTCAACTGGAATACATAAATTTGTAATTTCACAGAGCAGTAATATACTAAAAACTGGTTATTAAATATTCCCAACTGTGTTTAGTTAAAATTGAAGCATCAAATTCCCTAGCACAATAAAAAATAGTATTGGTAGCAGCTGAAACTAATCATTCTACCAACTAATACTCACTTCTCGTAAGTGGAGTATGTGTTATTTTACAGATGCCAGACAAGTTGGCTTTTTAGAAAACTGACATATTAAAGCTACAACTACAGCTAAGGCAGTTGCAGGTAACGATTGATAAATCAATCCAGTTTGTATTCAACAGAAGAAGAAAATCAAAAGCTAACTAATGGAATATCAAAGGGTGTGGTTGCCCAAATAAATTAATGACTGCAAAGCAAGGACAGTACAACTGTTCCAATGTGTCTTATTCTGAAAGACAGATTCCCTGGGAAATGCTGAGGGAATTTTATGATTCCAGCAACATTGCAGAACGCACAATTGTCACCATCCAGAAAAGTAAAAAATTAAATAGACCATTCTGAACGTATCAATTCATATCTGAACATGGAACATAGATGCCAGGCACCTCAACTCTTAAATGACCAGTGAATATCAAAATGCAATATGACTAGAAGACATCACAGACCAGATTTCACCTACACAAAGATGCACTTGTACATCTCTGGAGACAAGAATCTTGTTGACATATTCTCAATCATCAAATTGTGCCAAGTGTAAAACATAAACTTCGCAAAAACTAGAGATAATATGAAGCTTTCTTGATATATGTAGCTATCATACACGATTTATTCATAATCTACTGATTCCAATTGCTCCAGGATTCTATAATATCAAAATTGAAGAATAATTCTAGTACATTTATTAAAATAATTTCTTAACAAAATTATTGATGCCAAGATACGTTACAATACTTCAGTAAATGAGCTACGTATTTCCTCATGCTCAATTTGCTTTGCTGCCTTAAGTCTTCCAGTGGTGTAATGGACCAGCACATAACATCTGATTGTATTTCCACAAAAGGGCAACTTATAGAAATATCTTGTGATCAGTTCAATCATTTGTTCAGTGGTCAGTAACCTTATTTATTTGGAAAGGCTGTATTATACACATCCTGGTAATGTTGAGCAAAATGCACCTCCAGGCCCTCTGTAATAAACTTTGGTAGATCAAAAAAATCCTTTTTGTTTTCCATTGGTAAAATGATGCAGTTAACACCAGCTCGTCTTGCCTAAAAAAAAATAAAACACCGTTCAGTTGCAGTCAAACCTCTGGACTACTTGTTTTAAAATTTACAACCATTAACATTTTTAGATTCCTTTACAAACACTGATCTATATCAAGAAAATGATCTTAAATATTTGAGAAAACCTGTGTTTTAAATGCTTAGGAAAATACTAAAATTAGAATTGCAAAATTTAGAACTAGCAGGAAAGAAAACGTAAAAATGATTCAATTTCTTATTTAGCTGAAGGTTAAGTACTGTAATTGAACAACTACAATTTTGCTCCAATTTCGATAAAACTCGAGCTATTCCTTTTCAACTCCAGTTTTGCTTTCAGAAACTTCACTGCAACTTACAGCAATGGTTTTCTCCTTAATTCCACCAACAGGCAGGATTTTTCCAGTTAATGACACTTCTCCAGTCATGGCTAAATTTTGCCTTGCAGGTTGATCCATTGCCAGAGAAAGCAATGCAGTTACAATTGTACAGCCTGCACTTGGACCATCCTTGGGTGTCGCACCCTACAGAAACAAACAAACAAGTAATTAGAAGGTTTAAACAGTGTCACTGATAATAAATGAATTGATTAAACTTGTTCTTCACTAGCAATACATTGTATCGGTACGGGAAACCTCCGATAATCCACTATCTGACATTTTGCAAATCCCAGTGGTTCAGCAATTGGCTCACCAGGTGATGTTTGCTACATTTGCCATGCGCCGTCAGAATGCTTTGCTTACCTTGTTCCCTTTAACCTCACCTGGTTTTATTGGTCATGCTCTTCTGAAACTTACAAGATATTTTAGAAATGTTGCTACGTTTCATCTTACAAACAAGTGAATTTGATAGTTCTGGTCTAAACACCAAAGTCCTGGGTATGCTGGATTAATAGAGTTCTACTGAACTATGTGAATTGAGGCTGTCTGTGGGACTATTACACAACTGTTCATATCAAGTCTTTTATTCTTGTATGAACAACACAAATACTTTTGCATATTAGATATATTAAAATTAACTAATTTGGATCAGATACACGGAATGTATAGCTTAAGTTAACAGTATATACTCAGCTGACTGTCAACACTGGTAGAGTAGGAAGATAAATGTTTCAATGTTTCCTCCACAACAATTCATCATTCCCTCACATCTGTAATATTTATTTATATCAACAGCACATAGTTGTATTTTTAAAAAAGATGTTAAAATAATTGCAAAAATGGTAACCTAGTAAATGGAAATACCTTGAGTGAAGATACCCACAACCACACTTTTGCCCAATGAGCTAGTCCCATCTGCCTGCAATGTGCCCAGACCTTTAAACCTCTCCTATCTACAAATGTTTGTAGATGCCTTTTAAATGTTGTTAATGTTCCTGCCTCAAATACTATTCCTGCCAGCTAGTTCCAAATACACATCACCCTTTGTGTGAAGCTGCTGCCTCTAATGTTACTTCTAAATCTCTCGCCTCTCATAACCTATGCTGTCTTGTTTTTAGTAGCCCCCTCCCAGGAAAAAGGCTATGATGGACCTTAACAGGGCCTTGCTGAAGTCTATATAGAAACAATCATCGCCCTTCCCTCATCTAGCCTTTTGGTTACATTCTGGAAGAACTCCAAGACACAAATTCTCAAGCACAAAGCTACACTAATTGTCCGAAATCAGAATGTCCCACCAGTGTTGGTAGGTCCTGTCCCTCAGCATCCCCTGCAGCAAGTTACCTACCACTGATGTCAATATCAGTGGCCTGTAGTTTCCTGTGTTATTTTTGCTACCCTTTTTAAAAAAAAAATTGTACCACATTAGTTACTCTCCAGTTTTCCAGAATCTCCCTATGGCAGAGGTGAAGCAATAATTTCTGCAAGGCCTTCTGCAATATCTTCTCATGCTTTCCACAAAATTCAAAAATACCCACCAGATCAGGCCCTGGAGATTTATCTACCTTGATATATTTTAATGCCTCCAATATCTCCTCCTTGATAAATTTCTGTTGTCCAAGAGAACATCACTCATTTCCTTCACTTTCATAAATTTTCTACGTAGTAAAAACTGAAGAGTTTAATTAAATGTCTCACCCATTTCCTTTGGTTCCACACACAGGCAGCCATGTTGATCTTTGATGGGACCTTATATCTTCATAGTGACCCTTTTACTCTTAATATACCTGTAGAATCTCAGGACTTTGCTTCCCATATCCTCTTGCTCCCCTAACTTCCCTCTCAAGCGCACTCCTGCACTTCTCGTAGTCATTGGAAGATATATTTGTTGCTTATGTGCAGTGAATGCCTCCTTTTTCTTAACCCAAAGTTTCAATATCTTTCATCAACTCGGGTTCCCTAAACCTGCCAGAATTGCCTTTCACCTCAACAGGAATGTGCAGGTCTTAATTTCTTGACAACTCTTTAAAGGCTTTCCTCTTTCCCTGCAAAAAATCTCACTATTGCAAGATTCAACTTAATGGCTCCAAATTTTGTGTTGCTTGCATTCAGGACCCTAATCTGTGAACTGACTGTTTCCTTCTCCATAACTTATTTAAAAACTAAGAGAATTATGGTCAATGGACCCAAAGAACTCACTGACAGATAGTCATAGTCATACTTATTGATCCCGGGGGAAATTGGTTTTCGTTACAGTTGCACCATAATTAATAAATAGTAATAAAACCATAGTTAAATAGTAATATGCAAATTGTGCCAGGAAATAAGTCCAGGACCAGCCTATTGGCTCAGGGTGTCTGACCCTCCAAGGGAGGAGTTGTAAAGTTTGATGGCCACAGGCAGGAATGACTTCCTATGACGCTCTGTGTTGCATCTCGGTGGAATGAGTCTCTGGCTGAATGTACTCCTGTGCCCAACCAGTACATTATGTCGTGGATGGGAGACATTGTCCAAGATGGCATGCTCCACCACTTGCCCTACCTCAATCCCCAGGAGGTGAACCCTCTCTAGAGGTTCCCCCAATGTATTGATCAAGGAAGCTTTCTTGGACACATTCCACTCCATCGAAGCCTTGGTTGGCTCAGTCAGCATTAGGGAAGTTAAAATCTCGCACCAGTATTACCTTATGTTTACAACTACCTGCGCTCTCTCCATAACTGCTCTTTCAATTCCCACTGAAAATTGGGAGGGTGGGCTATAATAAAATCCCAGAGTGACCATCCCCTTTCTATTTCTCAGTTCTGCCAATATTGCCACACTGGATAATACACCAAGAATATCCTCCTCAAGGACTGTTGTACTGTTGCTATGTCCTCTTTCAGCAAGAAAGCAACCACCCTTTCTTTCTTACTTGCACCTGTCATGCCTGTAGCATTTTCCTCTATGTTCTGTTTTGGTTATGATATTCCAATCCACAGAGCTCATCCATGCCACGACTTCACTGGCCATAACTCAAACCTTTTGCACTGAAATAAATGCACTTTAAACCAATGGCCTTTCTTCCCCCTTTTACTGCACTCAATATTGTAGACTTAGTATTGCATTACCTAGAAAAGCATAACTACATTGGTTTTACTGTGTGAAAGTAGTGACAAATTGATTTAGTATAGAGTTGCAGTATAGTGTTGGCTAATGCAGCTTTTGGTATGCAGTACACAAGTATAACACTCAACAGAAAATGCTTTGTTTATAGTTGTGAAGTAAAGTTGTGGCAACTAATTAATGCAATTAGCATCCCTTTTATGGAACAAAATACCTTTACATACTTAATAATTCAAACACTTACTTCAGGCACATGCAGATGAATATGCGAGTGAGTCAGGAAATCATTAGTAGGGTCTTTCTGCATGAGAAAGGCCCTGGAAAATGTATAGGCAATTTTTGCACTTTCCTTCATCACATCTCCCAGTTGACCAGTCACTTCAAGAGAACCATCTTTACTTTCTTTGTCTCTTGGTCGACGAAGGGAAGTTTCAATGAAGAGAGTTGAACCACCTGATTGAGTATTATAAGGTACACAATTATTTCAGAATGTTTCCATTGTTGGAGAGCCAAAAAAAAAACCTTTTCTATCTGGTTCCCCTTTGCTATTTATTTAAAAGAGCGGACATGGGAGGTTGTTGAAGAGATTCAGGGAGATCTAGATATTTAGAATTAAAATTCTTAAAACTTATAATGCTGTCTAATGATACACTGGTTTCCAAGAACCTGCTTTTTTCTTTCTGAAATAGAAACTAAGATTGATCACCTGAGGTCTTGTACAATTTCAACATCTCAATTGAATTCAACCCCAAACAAAAGTTAAGGTGTATTGGTATTGGTTCATTATTCTCCTATGTACTGAGATACAACAATGCCATCCAGATAGATCATGCCATACATAGTTACATTGAGGTAGTTAAAAGAAAACAGAACATAGAGCTGCACATACAGAGAAAGTTCGGTGCAGAAAGTCAGATAAAGTGCACGTGCTACAATAAGGTGGATTGACAGATCAAGAGTTCATCTTCTAATGTGAGAGATCCATTCATGAGAGATAAAAGTGGGATAGAAGCTGTTCTTGAATCTGGTGTTATGTGTTCTCAAGCGTTCTGTGCAACAGGGAAGGGGAGGAGAGAGAATCGTCCTTAATTATGTTGTCTACTTTAAGAGTAAGAATGTGATAAGGCAGTCCTCAAGATAAATACTTACATTGTTCCTAATGGTCACTTGAGAAATGGAACAAGTTCCTCATCTTCCCTGTTATGATTTATGCAGACTGGTTCCCGATGTGCAGGTTTGTCACTTGAGTAGTAGTTACGCAGGGTACCACTCTACATTCTTAAGAGTTTAGGATACTGAATTCATCAATACATTAAAAAAAAACTTAGTTAAAGACTTGACAAGATAGATAAATGGAGGCTGCTTCTCCAGAGTTAAGAACTAGGCATCATAGGCCATCTTGGACTGAAATAAAAAAAAAGTTCTTCATTTAAAAGGATGGTGAATATTTGGAATTCTCTCTACCAATGTGCTGTGGAGCCTTTCTTATTAATTGCTTAAAAAATAGAGATTGGTAATTTTCTACATGAAAGTGGTTGGGGTGAGGGGAAACAGTGCAGGGAAATGTTTTTTTTAAAAAGGTAGATCAGGAATGATCTTGTAGAATGTCAAAGCAGGCTTGAGCACCTGAGTGACTACTCCTGCTTTCATTTCTTACGTTCTTAAAGGAGAAAGAACAAGAAATAAAGCAATCATCCCCTCTCAGAAAATATAGCAAGCCAAACAATTTCTTGCTGAAATATTGACTTAATTATTAAAGGTAGCCAAGCTTCAAAATTACATATGATAAATAAAAAATAAAACACAGATTTTGGATATCTAACTAAAAACAGAAAATGCTGGAGATACTCCGTCATTAGGTTAGACAGTAATAGGCAGTAATCTTGGATGGAAGATTGTTAGACGTTCCCTTTCCATAGATACTAACCACCCAAAGGAGTATTTCTAGCATTTCCTGTAATTATAATAGAAACTAACAAACTGAAGTTAGAGGCACAACCTCTTTCTTTTTTGGCGTGTGCGTGCGTGAGTGTGCGATGTTGGTGGGACAGTGTCTTTTTCATGCCTTTACAAGGCGCAGAGCGAGAGAGAGAGAGACCGTGTGGGGCGCCACTCCTCACACAGACATTTCATAGTATTTTTCCCTTTTTATTTTACGAGGTCGAGTTGCAATCTCGACACTCAACCCGGCACAGATGGAAAACGTACTCCGGAGCGGCTCCGACTGGGTGTGAACCCGGGAACCTCCGTTCCAGAGTCTGGCGCTGATGTCATTGCGCCACCAGCCGGTCCACAGGCACAATCTCGGAGGGGTAGGGAGGGATGTTGAAGGCAGTTACGGAAAAAGGAAGGGAAGACCATGACTGAGAATTTTGAGGGAAAAAAGTGTAGTGGTTCATTTTAGTGAACAGAGGGATTATAAAGGATTTAGTAAATTTGGTTGACAGAAAATTGAGTTGGAGCTTGAGACTAGCTCTGTGGATGGTGAAAAGTAGCAAGCAGTGTCGGATAAACATGAAATTAGTCAATTCTAGAGGTAATATGTATATATTGTCGTATCTCAGCAGAAGAATGAAGCAGACACAGAAGAACAACATTGAAAAGTTGACAATTGGCAAGAATATATTATGTCCTTATTGTGAACCATTTTTTAAATACAAAACTCATCCTCTCACCCATAGCTGTCCAGGCTAAACCCATTACAACTCCTGATGGAGTGACGTCATACATTCGGTCCACTGTGAATATAGGCTTTCCAACAAAATCATGGAGGTTCTCTGGTGTTGCCACTACCCTGTCAGTTTCTTTATGTACAATTTTATATGCAGCCTTGCGGAATACCTGCAGGAGAGTAATCAAGTAATTTGTGGCTGCAGAGATTGTCTATGAAATTATTTAAATGAGGTATTGAAACACATGTAAATCCGAGTAATACATCAAAACCTTTAAAACCAGCTAAGAAATCTCATGTAAAATTATGTCAACTGAACAAACTCATCAGCTGTTCTCCACAGGCACCCCGTTCTGCACATGGAGAGGATACAAAATTCCCCATCTAGAAAAGCAGCCATATCTGTATGGAACCACTCTATATAAAAACATGCTCCAACAAAATTTAATCGGATTTGTCAAAAATCTATGGCACTTTTAGCAAGAGAGTTCACTATACTAAAGTAGCTGTCATATTTGTGGAAGGTGCAGGTTTTTCACAACAAAGCCTGTTGTTTAAAATGTTCATACCCTTTCCAAACACTGATAACTTTTAATTGTTGCCTAACTCCAATCTTCACCAAACTGTCCACTTGATAGACATTCCATCAATTATCCTAAATATTCATTCCCCTCTTCAGCACAGTGTAACATCCAGACAGGCAGTAAATGATGACTTTACTAACTATGCCCAGGTTCAGGGGAAAAAAAATCTCTGCATTACAAATCAACTATTATGCATGTGTTCCTTTTCTTCAAGTATTCATGTTGAAGAAATATTTAAATAAACTGAAAGCAAAAAAAAACATTTTACACTCTCCTCCCCACACCTCTATTTTTCTCTGCTACCTGATTTGATGCTGAATCATTGCATTTCAAATCAAAGTTTGTTCTGGGTCCTTACACAAACTTTCAATCTGACTTGTTGACATTGTTACTTTCCCTGTTAGCTAAGGTTTCAGATAACTCATTCATTTTACTATAGCTATTTAGCTTGCAACTTTATAATTTGCCACCCAAAAAAAATTGCACTTGCAAGTACATGCCCAACTAGACACCATCAGATACTATCTACTTAGAAGATCTGTAAAGGTTTCACATTTTAGGGGATATCTTAAGTAAGGGCAGAGGGCCCAGTGATTCAGGGAAGGAATTCCTGAGCTGAGAGATCTTGGGATCTAGGTTCATAGCTCCTTGAAAGTGGCCACACAGGTCAATAAGGTGGTTAAGGCGGCTTATGAAATACTTGCTTTTATTAATTGAGGCACTGAGTTCAAAAGTCAGGAAGTTATGTTGCAACTTTATAAAACTCTGTTTTATAATCATCTGGATTTTTGTGTACAGTTCTGGACCCCCACTACAGGAAGGATGTTGAGGCTTTGGAGGGAGTGCCGAAGATGCTACCTGGTTTAGAAGGCATGTGCTATCATCAGAGGCTGTGGGGAGATCTCAGAGATTTACAAGATTATGAGAGGCATAGATAGAATGGACAGAGAATATTTGTTTCCCAGGGTTGAAATGTCTAATACCAGTAGTCAGGCATTGAAGGGGAGAGAGGTAGGTTCAAGTGGGATGTGAGGGGTACATTTTTTTACTCAGCGAGTGGTGGATGCCTGGAATGCACTGCCTAGTATGGTGATAGAAGCAAATACATTAGAGGCTTTTAAGAGACGTTTGGATAGGCACATGGATGTAAGGGAGATGGAGGGATACAGACATGGTGTAGATAGGAGGGATTAGTGTTTGGGTGTTTTTGATTTGCTTTTCAGCTGGCTCAGCATAACATTGTGGGCCAAATAGCCCATTCCTGTGCTGTATCTTTCTATAAGGCAATAAACAACGATTAGATGCTGAAACAAAACAATAATTTGTGGGTGAAGTAAACAAGTGACAGGGACAGAAATGTAGATGGCTGCCAAATTCAGGGACAGGAATGTTGAACTAGTCATAGAAATGGAAATGGGCAAGGTAATGAATACAAGGTTGAAAATTTTAGCTGGAAAACCTATTTTTACTGACTTTTATTTGCATATATGGAGTGATGCAATCTAACATTCTACTACAGCAAAACATTTAATGTTTACACTAATAGAAGGCATGAAACCCCCTTGTATATCTTTATTATTACTGGGCAGCAAATACAATGGAGAAAAAAAAATTACATAGTTTTGTTTAATACTATGTCCGATTCAGCATCGCTGAAAATTAGACTGCATAATAATTGTTTTGGATTTTTAGTTTCAATAAAGAAATTTCTTTATATTTTGATGCATGATATACTGTAGTTCATGCGGAGTCACAGCTGGGGCTACTTTATTACATGCCTTTGAGTACAGTGTTATCTGTAGTGGCTCTTCCACGTTAGAACACTTCTACAGTGGCAAAGACGCACTTACCTTTTCCACCTGCTTTTGCAGATTGCGAACCCCACTTTCCCTGCAGTACTGTTTGATTAGAATAGTTAGTGCTTCAGGTGTGATTTGTGCCTTCTCTTTATCCAGGCCACAGCTACTCATTGCTTGGGGAACTAGATAACGCTGCAATAAGAGTACAAATTAATTATCATACATTTTAACAGTATTTTACATCTTCAGAACATTTCAAAGTGCTATAGACTATAGTGCAATCGCTGCCTTTTTTCTACAGACAAAATGCAACATCTATTTTGTGCACAGCAAGGATGCATAAATAGCTGAAGTAAGGAACTATGATTCAAGCTCACAACCTTGTGCCAGAAATTAGGAATACAGAACTGAGAATGCAATCTCACTATTAAATAGAGAACATAGATGAGATCCTTCATTTATATTCCATGCAATGTAGGCATCACTAATATACAATTTCTCATGTCCAATGCAAATACTAGAATAAATGCACACAACTTTTTATTATTTTTATAGTAATAGATAATATTCTGCCCATTTAAAAAGGAACAGATTTACCTCAGCAATTGCAAGTTTCTCCTGCGCTACATAACCAGAAACGTTAATCATCTCCATTCGATCCCGGAGAGGTTCAGGAATTGTTTCAGTCACATTAGCAGTGCAGATAAAAAGTACCTAAAAAATTTAAAATAAATGGTTGGACAGAGTACTTTCAGTGCTTTTCTTTCACTTCAGTGCCAAGAGTCCTGATTTGCTCCAGGTACTCTATTACAGATGTAAACCAGTTTGCCCAATCCTCATGAGGCCCAAGCAACCTAGACTTGGTGACAATATTTCTTGGCTTTCTTGTTCCAAATGATTTAGATGGCCAAACAGGTATAGAAAAGGATGCTTCTGCACAAGACTATTATGTACAATTTTTTGCAGCCTTTGTCTTTCTGCCTTAATTTCATGCTAATTTGATCAGCAATATTAAAATTCAGTGTTGTCAGAATATTGACAAACTTATTCAGCCATTCAGGATATTATAGCTAATCCTAAGTTTTTCCTCAGCTGACATCCGTTCAGGGTATTTCCACAAGCAATCAGAAGTAGGAACCAGGGTGATATTCTTCATCTGTTGCCTGGGATGTTGAGATTATTTAGAGCTTTCCCATATGACCCAGATAAAAATCAGCTAAACGTGACATCATCATTCATATAATGTCTTACTGAGAGTTCCATCTGGAGGCAACAGATTTAATCTCAGGTCATCAATCCCAAAATTTAACCCCTTTCTTTCATTGCAGATGCTACCAGACTTGCAGAATCCAAACTATACCTTTGATAAATCGACTGGCACATCAAGGTAATGGTCCAAAAAGTTAAAATTCTGTTCTGGATCGAGAAGTTCCAGGAGAGCTGAAGATGGATCTCCTTGATAACCACGACCAATTTTATCAATCTGTAGTAAATAAGTATGATTGCTTGATGTGATCAAAAATTCAGAATTCCTGCATGCTACTTAATAAGCTAAAGTTGGGGATAATAGATGGAAATACTGATTGTGTAAATTAAAATCAGCAATAATGTAATTAAGTATCTGTGAGTGTTGAAAACACATGAAAGGCAATTATACTTTAAGGTTATGATGAATTTTTGATTGACACTGGTTTAAAGCTTTCAGACGAAATATTAACTACAACCATATTAGAGAAGGTTACCTCATCAATAAGAACCAATGGATTTTCAGTTTTTGTTTTCTTTAGACACTGAATGATTTTTCCAGGCATTGCTCCAACATATGTCCTCCTGTATTAATTAGAGAAGCATAAAAAGGTTACCACAACTATTAATTTATCGCAGTATACTTCTATGTTGAACACTGTTTTAGAAGCAAAGCCAGAAATTAACACTGGTTCAATAAGTACAGAAGAACAGAGTCATACAGTTGTCAAACATGGAAACGTTCGGCCCACCAGATCTATGCTAACCAATATGCTCATTTACACTAATCCCACTTGCCTGTATTGACTCTCTAGCACTCTATACCATGCTAATTTAAGTATCTGTCCAGAAGACTCTTAAATGTGTTACTGTTGCCACCTCCATCATCTCCTCTGGTAGCTCATTCCAGATACCAACTACTGTGTGAAACAGTTACCTCTCAAGTCCCCTTTTACACATTCTCCTATTCGCCTTAGGACAATGGCTTCTGGTTATAGATACTTCGATCGCGGGAGAGAAAGTCTAGTTATCCACCCTACCTATGCCTCCCATAGTTTCATACATCTGTATCATGTCACCTCTCAGTCTCCTTCAGACAATTTCTCCTTAAAACTCAAGACCTCCAATCCAAGCAGCATTATTGTGAATTTTTTTTGCACCTTTCGCTTAATTATGTCTTTTCTGTAACATAGCAACAGTTCTGGTGACCATATCAAAGATACGTACAACTGTAACATGATGACCTAAATCTTGTACTCAATGCTGATGAAGGCAAGCCATCCACTTTCCCCATCACCCTGTATGCCTGTGTTGCCACATTCAGGGAACCGTGTACTCGCACTCCAAGGTCTCTGTTCAACAACATACCACTCTCTATGTCCTGCCCTAGCTTAGTTTCCCAACATACATTATTTCACATTTGTATGAATTAAATTCCACTTTCCCCAATCTCCGTCTTTTCACAAACCTGACCAACACACTACAGGATACAAGAATCAGTTACAAATTCCACATAGATTAGAGGCTTTGAGACACAAGTTTCTGGCTACAATGATGAGAACATGGTTCAGAGCTGCACATCCCAGAAAAACGTAGCAATAGGCATCTACAACACTAACCAATGAGGAAACTTTTTAAATCAGCTGAATGTTGCCTCTGTCTATTATTAATTATCAGTGAAACAAGATGTCAAGAAGAGTGCTATCAGACATTTATTCATAATTGCAGCAACACACATCAAAGTTGCTGGTGAACACAGCAGGCCAGGCAGCATCTCTAGGAAGAGGTATAGTCGACGTTTCAGGCCGAGACCCTTCATCTGACGAAGGGTCTCGGCCCAAAACGTTGACTATACCTCTTCCTAGAGATGCTGCCTGGCCTGCTGCGTTCACCAGCAACTTTGATGTGTGTTGCTTGAATTTCCAGCATCTGCAGAATTCCTCGTGTTTACGTTTATTCATAATTGATTTGCTTACTGATGTTAGGTCTGAGTCCTGACAGATTATGTTATTTTGCATAATACATTTTTGTTTGGAACTTGAAAAGCCTTAAACTCTATGAAAGCTACTGATGTCCCCTTAACATGTGATATTCTTGACAAGACAATATGATGTCAAAACAATCTTATTTTTTCAATCCCCTTTTAAAATGCCCAACATTTGATTTGCCATCTTAATTACTAGTTAGTACACACAGGTGCAAATGTACACAAGCATTTACTACTTTACCTGTTATCTCTTATTTTCCCAAATCATATTCCCTATGCCACTGGCCTATCCCAGTCACTTGACACAGCTACAACCTCTTGTGCTCACATAACCACCTGAATTTGCTTAAATTTGGGTAAATTGTATTAACTTATCAATCCTCATTATAAACTGCGATTGAAAAGGGACCAATAAAAATCTTAAGATGACTCAACTAGTAATAATTAGATTCCAAAGAAATTAAAAATAAAAAGCTGTTGGAACTCAGCAGGTCAGGTAGCATCTATGGAGGGAAATGGACAGTGGACATTTCAGGTCAAAACCTTTCAACTGGACTGCAAGATATAGTTAGTATAAAGAGGTGAGGGGAGTCAGGTTTATTATCACTGCCTTCTAGGAAGTGAAATTTATTGTTTTGCAGCAGTAGTACAGTGTAAAGATGCAAAATTACTATAGATTTAAAAAATAAATAAATAGTGCAAGTAAAAGGAAATTATAGGAAGTGTTTATAGCCGGTTCAGAAATCTGATTAGGAAGGGAAAGAAGCTATTCCAGAATCATTGAGGGTGGATACCTCCTCCCTGACAGTGGTATTGAGAAGAAGACATGTCCCAAATGCTGAGGGACACCGCCTTCTTGAGTCACTGCCTCTTGAACATGTCCTCAATGGTGGGGAGCATTATGCCTATGATGGAGCTAGGAATCTTCACTACATGCCAGGCCGTGAAGCAAGCAGTCAGAATGTTCTCTATTGTACACCTATAAAAATTTGTGAGAGTCTTTGGTGATTATAGCAAATTTCATCAAGCTCCTAACGAAGCAGAGCTGCAAGTGTGTCTTCTTCATGACTGTATTGATATGCTGAGCCCAAATCAGATCCTCTGAGATGTTGACACCCAGGAACTTAAAGAACCTCACCACTTCCACTGCTGACCTCTCAATGAGGACTGGTGTGTGTTCTCTCAACTTCCCATTCCTGAAGTCCACAGTCAATTCCTTGTCTTCCTGATGCTGAGTACAAGGTTGTTATTGTGACACCACTCAACCAGCTGATCTATCATTCTTGTATGCCTCTTTGTTACCATCTGAGATCTTACCAAAACAGTGACGTCATTGTGAATTTATACCTGGCGTTGAGCTGCCACAGTCATGACTGTAGAGAGAGTAGAGCAGTAGGTTCAGCATGCAAATAGTAAGTAGAACCAGGTGAGGAAGGGTGACAGGCAGAAGGGGGGGGGCAGGGGAAAGAGTGGAAATAGTGACAGAGGCAGGGAGGTGATAGGTGTAGACAACAAAGAGCTGCAGGTGATGGAATCTCATAGGAGAGGAAGGTGAATCATGGGACCAAGGAAGATGGGGGTGAGCAGATGGGAACAGTGGGGTAAAGGATCCAGTGGGAGGCATATGTGGGTTATCAGCAGATGGAGTGGGTGGAGGAAGAGAAAGGAACAGGGGCTGGGTGGTGCGATGAAGGGTTTGTTGGTCTAGAAGATTGGGGAAGAGCAAAAATGTAAAGTATAGCAACAGGTTACCAGAAATTGGAGAATTCAATACTTAAGCCGTCAGGTTGTAGATTACCCAGGTGGCATATGAAGTGCTGTTCCTATAGTTTGTGCTTAGCCTCATCCTGGCAGTGGAAGAGATAGGGGGATTTGTTAGCTAGGGGAACAGTAAAATTCTGTGGGCAAGAACGAGATTCCCTGATGGTGAGTTGCCTCCCGGGTGCCAGGGTCCGAGAAATTTCAGATCAAGTCCTCATCATTCTCAAGTAGGAAAGGTGAACAGCCAGAGGTCACGGTCATGGTCCATTTAAGTACCAATGATATAGGTAGGGCAAGTGATGAGGTTCTGCAAAGGGATTTCAGGGAGTCAGGAGAAAAGTAAGGGCAGGACCTCCAGGGTTGTGATCTGAGGATAACTACTTGTGCTCCATGCTAGTGAGGCCAGAAATAAGATTATACAGTTTAACATGTGGCTTAAGGAGATGGTGCAGGAGATAGGCATAAGGTTTTTGGATCATTGGGCTCTCTTCCAGGGAAGGTTGGTCATGTACAGAAGAAACGGTCTGCACCTGAACTGGAAGGGGACCAGTATCCTAGAGGGAAGGTTTGCTAATGCTGCATGGTGAGGTTTAAACTAGAGTTGCAGGGGGATGGGAACCAGAGTGCCTGAACAGTTAGTGGAGAGGTTGTGGAGACAGATGTTTGGAGACTGCAGACAAAGTCAGGAGTCAGAAGGTTGAGCATGGTGCGAATAGTGCCCTGAGATGCGTATATTTCAGTGCAAATATCATCATAGGAAAGGTGGATGAGCTCCGGGCATGGATCAACACCTGGAATAATGATATTGTAGCCATTAGCGAAACTTGGTTGCAGGATGGGCAAGACTGGCAGCTCAATATTCCAGGGTTCCGTTGTCTTAGACGTGATAGAGTGGGACGGATTAAAGGAGGATGGGTGGCATAACGAGTCAGAGAAAATGTCATGACAGTGCTCTGTCAGGACTGAATGGAGAACTCGTCCAGTGAGGTGTTATGGGTGGAACTGAGAAATAGGAAAGGTATGACCACATTAATGGAGCTATGTTCCAAACCAACAGTCCGAGGGGTTTAGAAGAACAAACTTGGAAAGATCGCAGACTGTTGCAAGAAACACAAGTTGTTATAGCAGGTGATTTTAACTTTCCATGTATTGACTGGGACTCCCATACCGTAAAAGGACGAGATGAGATAGTGTTTGTCAAATGTGTTCAAGAAAGTTTCCTTAATAGTACATAGAAGTTCCAGTGAGAGAGTGTGCGATATTGGACATTCAAGATGAGGTAGTAAACTGGATTAGACATTGGCTTTGTGAAAGAAGCCAGAGACTGGTAGTAGATGGTTGCCTCTCTGATTCAGGCCTTTGTGTTGCAGAGATCTGCGCTTGGTGCATTACTGTTTGTCATCTATATCAATAATCTGGATGATAATGTGGTTAACTGGATCAGCAAATATGCAGATGACACCAAGATAGGGGGTGTAGTGGACAGTGAGGAAGGCTATCATGCTTGCAGAGGGATCTGCATCAGCTGGAAAAATGGGCTGAGAAATGGCAGCTGGAATTTAATGCTGACAAGTGCAAGGTACTGCACTTTAGTAGGACCAACCAGGAAAGGTCTTAGACAATGAACAGTAGGGCACTGGGGAGTGTGGTAGAACAAAGAGATCTGGGAATGTAGGTCCATAATTCGTTGAAGGTGGTGTCACAATTAGATAGAGTTGTAAAGAAAGCTTTTAGCACATTGGCCTTCATAAATCAACGTACCGAGCACAGGAGATGGGATGTTATGTTGAAGTTGTATAAGATGTAGGTGAGGCCTAATTTGGAGTACTGTGTGCAGTTTTGGTCACCTACCTACAGGAAAGATGTAAATAAGATTTAAAGAGTAAGAGAAAATTTACGTTGTCAGGTTTGAAGGACCTGAGTTATAAGGAAAGATTGAATAGGTTAGGACTTTATTCCTTAGAATGTAGGAGATTGAGAGGAAATTTGATAGAGGTATACAAAATTATGAGGGTATAGATAGAGTAAATGCAAACAGGCTTTTTCCACTGGGTCACGGGTTAAGGGTGAAAGGTAAAAAGTTTAAAGGGAACACAAGGGGAAACTTCTTCATTCAGTGGGTCACGGGCGTGTGGAATGAACTGCCAGCACAAACGTTGCGTGCGAGCTTGATTTCAATGTTTAAGCAAAGTTTGGATACGTTCATGGATTATAGGGGTATGGAGGACTATGATCCCGGTGCAGGTCAATGGGAGTAGGCAGTTTAAAAGGTTTGGCATGGACTAGATGGGCCAAAGGGCCTGCCTATGTGCTGTTGCAACTCAGGTTAATTAAACCCAAAGATGTAATGTTAGACGAGGTTTACCAAATTTAAAGAAGAGCTATGCGAGAACGAGGCATGTTTAACACAGGTGTGGACAAGCAACAGAAACGCAATAAGTTATAGAAACTAACTAAATATATAAACTGTTGAAAGTGGAACTAGTAGTTAGTATCTCTACCCTACTTATTGGAAATCCTCAGGGAGAAACCCCTGGAGAAAAGACAATATTGATAAAAGATTTATTGAAGCTACGACTATAACGAGCACTAGCTACAGCGAGATGAAGTAGGCATAGGGCAGTGTCCAAGATCTCTTCTGAGTAACCAGGAATTAGCTCTGTTTAATCATACCATGGGACTTGGTGAGTTAAAACACTTTTACTGTTCAGAGTGTATAATTTGTGTGTAATATTTCAGTATTGCTGTAACTGAGAAATGTTTGGAAATGACAATGTGATATTGAGTTATGTATTTAGAAATTGAAAATAGAATGCGTACAAGAACTGTTGTATACAGGTCGAGTTTTTTTTTGTGTAAGCTTTGTGAATCGGCTTTCCATTGATGACCCACCATGTCATCTATCAAACTAAGAAAGAAGATGGCAAGCCACCCACGATCGAAGAACCAGCAAGGGAATGGAATGCTTCAAGATGCAGAGGATTTAATACGGTTGGTTGGATGTATGAGTTTATTTCCCATCCAAAGGATCTGAATTTGATCTTCTGGAAGAACTGATTATTTTTGCCAAGGCTTTGATAAGTGACTAAATGAGATTTACTTTGTTTAAAAGTTGTGATGTTGGAGAGTTTGTTGTGAAAGAAGTTAAGCTGTATATATTCTTAGAGTTGAATTTGAATTTGTAGACGTACTGACTCGAAATCATAATACTTAAAAATAGGAAATCAATTAATTTCCTAACTAAGGATAAATAAAAAGGTAAATATTAATCTGTAAACCTTTAAATAGGGAATAACACTAAATCTAATTATTTAGATAAATTGGAGTAATAAGCTATTCTAATGAGATTCTAACTAAAAAGGAATTTGGTTTTCATTTGATATCTGAGATTTGGAATCTAAAGCAGAATGTCAGAGTTTTGAATTGTGCTTACTCGTAAATATTTTGTGTACACTTAAACGCCACTTAATGCTGAGGATGCGTTCCTCTGCTGCGCTATGTAAATCAGCGCTATGTGGGGTCATTCTAACACTAAGTAAATGGATAAGTGTGTCTGCTAAAAAAAGAAATCAAACCCGAGACATATGATATATTATTTTATGTATACACAGTAATTTGTGGAGTTAGAAACATGCAAGTAGGCTTAACCTGTACATCAGTCTAACAGCAACAGTAGAGGGAAGTGGGTGGTGGAGGAGGGACCAAATTGTGGGTGCCACTTCTTCAGTAGGTGTCGAGATTTGACTGCCTTTTCTTGTTTCCACTCATGAAGCAGTTCATGGTAGAAGGAAATCATGTTGAGAACACCTCATTTTGCCATATTGCTTCACTCCCAGTCAGGTCATTAATAACGAACTGGTCTGTGATTTGAGTGATCGTGGTGATGCTAGTGCTGAGGAATTTTGTGGTGAGGTTTCTTGCTGGTGCTTAAACTTCTCCACCTGTGTCCTCATATTCACCCAGAATGCATTGCCCTGCCAATTCTTGAAGCTCTTTGTTATTAAGCTTCTTGCTGTGTGCACCAACCGCTTCACCAGAGATACGTATGCTATGGAGATTACTGCACTGTTTAAATCTACCAAACCAACCTCTGCTGGCTGTAAAACTTACTGACGCATCTTCATCTTGAATATAACTGAAGTTGTTCCTTGCCTTTTCCATTATCATCATCTGGCTTAGGGCTATGTTTCATTGTGTTTGGTCATCTACCCATGTATTGTATTTAGTATATTTTCCATTTTTTCAAGCAAATAGGTCCTTGAATGAGTCACCTTCATTAATAATAACTTTGAGGTTGTCGTTGCAGAAGCTTTTATCTTGTCTGCATTTTTTAATAATTGTTCTGACCATCGATGTAGCCAACTTCAAAGAGGCACCAACATCAACCTGACGCTCACCAGCTTCCAAATACTTACAATTTCACATCCCAGCTAATGCTTTTCCTAGACATCTTAGATGTACTACCCTCAGTGGAAGTTATAGACCATTTTCCAGACATTATGGGTGAAAAAATGAAATAAATTGGCGAGGGAGTAAGAATGTTTACTTACGTGGGGGGAGGGAGAGCGTATGTAAAGGGCTTACATTGGCTGATTGAATGTTTACTGTAAAGGCAGCTGCTCGAGAAGTTTTAAGTATTCTTTAAAATGAATTTTCGTCATTTAAAAAAAATTTCAATCAAGAATTGAATAACCACATTGTAACGAATCTGCGGGGTCTGAGTGTGTATTGCTATTTTTTTAATAAACAAAACTTACCTCCAGAAGTATATGTTTTCTATTCACTGCCTCCTTCCGATACCTAGAGCTTCTGATGGCCCACTAGCACCTGGTGTAGTACTACATAATTAGATTTTTCCTCAGAGAGCGCGGCGACCAGTCACATGAGTTAAGGTAAGCACTACATAGGTGTTACACTGCACTATGTACTATGACTCTAATTAGATGAGGATATAAATTGTAGAAGTACTGAGATACAGAGGGACCTTAGAGTATAACTCCAGTGATCCTTGATGGTGGCAACAGTAGGTAGATAATGTGGTTAGGACGGCTTGTGAGATACTGGTCATGAGTCAGGACATTGAAAACAGAAGTAGAAAAGTAATGCCTCAATTTTTTAAAAACATTAGCTGGAGTAGTGTGGTGTAGTTCTGGTTACCAAAGTACAAAAAGGATGTGAGAGCACTGGAGAGAGTGTGGAGGGAGGAAATTTACTACAGTATTGCCTGGAATGGAGTACATCAGTTATGAGAAGAGATTTTATCCCCACTCCCAACCCATCAAAAAAAAGAATACTATACCCTTATTGGCAGCAGATTTCCTTGTGTTTTTTTTTTAAAAAAACATCCAGATTCAGTTGCTACTTTTAAAGCCACTGGCAGTATTCCAGAATATTTTGGAACCTCTCACCGACAGAGCCGTTATCATTGTAGCTGTAATTTTAAAACATTGGAAACGGGCCAGCAAGTCTGGGAGTTGTCAGCTTTTGGCCCCTTTCACTTCTCCATTACTTTCTCTTTACTGGCATTAATTACATCACCTTCCTAACTCTCATTAACATTTGTTTCCCTGCAACTTCCAGTACATTTTTCAGTAAGAGCTTTTCCTTCAGGACTAGACACATATCCTGTACTATATTCTTTGAAGAAACTCCAACCTCCTGTAGTTTACCTAACAGATTTTTTTTCCCCTAGCAACACACACAACACACTGGAGGAACTCAGCGGGCCAGGCAGCATCTATGGAAAAGAGTACAGTCGACATTTCGGGCCCAGACCCTTCATCAGAACTGATGATGAAGTGTCTCGGCTCGAAATGTCGGCTCTACTCTTTTCCACAGACACTACCTGCCCTGCTGAGTTCCTCCAGTGTGTTGTGTGTGTTGCTTGGATTTCCAGCTTCTGCAGATTTTCTTGTTCAAGATTTTTTTCATAGTTTACCGATAAGCACTATATGGCATTAAAGGCAGACTAGCTTAAGTCTGTAATATTAGTGGCAATTTTGTGTTCTTTCTTTTTGAACATAACATTTAGTGAATAATACCCACAACAGAAATGAATTCAATCTACACTCAGTCCGCATGAAGGGTTTCAACCTGAGATATCAGTTGTCCAGTTCCCTCCACATAAGCTGCCTGACTCACTGAGTTCCTCCAGCATCTGATTTTTTGTTTTGCTGCAGATTCCATCTGCAATCTCTGGTCTTCACTCACTGTGGGTTGGTAACTCTTAAATCTTACTACAAGCTGCCCTCTTGGTTCTAGGGCATAATTTTTCAAACTCTATCCTGAAGACAAAAGAAATTCACTAGCTTTTCTGCTTCACCATTTAATTTTATCTATTTAGAAGTTAAAATCCACCATTAAACCGTACTGCATTAATAAATTATGCCACTTCTCATCTGTAATAATCCTAATAAGGCACTCTCACTGTATCATCTCAAATCATACAAAGTAGCCATCTAAAATCACTATTGATACTCCCCCCCCAATCAAATTCCCCATCCTATAATGCTGTATATTCAGTTCTTAATCTAAAAAGGCTCAAGGTTATCATGTTGTCCTCTTAAAATTTCAGTTAAATTTCATACATCAGTGGCACCACTGGGTAAGATCACTATTTGCACACTCTTCTTTGCATGGCTACTGATTAATCTGTATAACATTGTGACTCAGAGACATAACTATTAGATATTTCGTAAAGATTAGTGAATTATATATAGTCTATTTCAACTTTTGAATAAAAGACTAAGAAGTGCTTTAAAAATCCATCAGAATGACATTCAAGTTCCAAATTAATTCTATTCAAAGATTTAATACTAATCAGAACACAACTGGAAGTATTTTAAGTGAAATTGTATAGCTTATAGCAATCAGGTTGTAGAAGTACCTGTGACCCTTGATTTCCGCTACATCAGTCATTCCTCCAACACTGAATCGGAAATATTCTCTGTTCAATGCTCTTGCTATAGACCGAGCAATGCTGGTTTTGCCAACACCAGGGGGACCATAGAAGCACAGAATCTTCCCTTGAGTAGTTCCACGTAGCTGGCTCACTGCAATAAATTCCTGCAATCACAAAAGTGGTTATTGCACTTTATACAATGAAAGGCTTAAACACATCCACAGTAAGTAACTTTTGCAACAATATTATATGGCTTCCAGTGCATTTAAAATCCTGAATTAGATCCCAGACTAAGGCCAAACAAGGCAAGACTCTTTCAAAAGATAACTTTATGCCATTAATGGTTGATAGGACTTTAAGGACAACTGTAGTGCACGGACTGGATGTAATTTTAAGTCCACATGAAGTCAGTTAAAGAACTGAGACACCGATCTAAACATTAATTTTAATTTCAGTGACAATAACACCTATTAAATGAGTAAGCAACTCCACCTTCCGCCTGTGGACATGTAAGACACAGCGTCTTTCTGTCTGCCTTTAATTTCTCCCTTTCCCGACTTAAACTTTGAAATTTTAACTTTATTCAGTCGGATCTGTCAAACTGATAATTATAACCATGGCTACCTTGAGAAGCACTAAAAAAATTCCCGATACAGGTAACGGTAAATCTGAAAAAACTGACGAAGCTTCTGAAGAGCCAGCCTGGGGTAATGGATCAGAGACTCAAATGAGCTCTATTGTCGCTGAATTAACTCAACTGAAAGAAAGTCTTCTTCCTTTGGAGGGAAAAATTGATTCTTTGAGCTTGGATCTTAAAGAAGTAACTCCTAATGCAGCTGATATTTCTTCTCATTTGGAAAAAGCACAACGTCGGATTGTTGATTTGGAAGCTCGTTCTTGTCATTATAATATTAGAATTGTTGGATTGAAAGAGCAATCAGAATCTGCCGATATACTGGACTATTTCGCTAAAATGTTTCAATCTCTATTTCCTGAGGCGTTTTCACAACTGCCCGATATCGAAACAGCCCACAGGATTGGAACTCCGAAAGAAGGTAAAAACAAACATGTTATTGTGCGTTTCCTCCGTATTCAAGATAAAGACCGTATTATTAAACCGGCAAGAAAGCAAAGACTGTTTGAATCTCAAGGCTCTGAGATTCATTTCTTTCAAGATTTTCCATGTGAAGTTGTTCAGCAACGTTCTGGATTGGCGACTGTAATGTGAATGGCCTTTCAAAAACAGATCTATCCCTCCCTTCTTTATCCAGCTAAATTAAGGTTTTTCACTAAAGACTCTGGGGTTCGTATCGTTGAGGATCCAGCCGATGCAGTGCGTTTTATTAATTCTCTCTCGGATGAGTCTGAAGCCTGAAGTTTAAAAGACTTACAATTATTTGATCGTTTTGCGATATAAGGAATGATGAGATCGGAAGAATTGAGAAGTATAGAAAGTCTTGCTACTAAAAAGTACCTTTATCTTTGAAATAGACTGGTTTGGACAGTTTTAACTTTAGAAGATATTTTATGGGATCTTTGGAAGACTAGAAATTTTAAACCATTTAGAATTTCTTTCTGTTTGCTACATACATGAATTAATTGTTTCTTTTTGCTTTGTATGGTTTTGTTAAGAACTTTTAACTACTATTCGGTGTTTTTTAAAAATTTTATAGATAGATGTAAAAAAATTTAAAATGGCGACGTTTTCTTTTCTGTGCAAATATTTCAAAAATTTGTTTTGGAAGTGTTTTTATTCTTATCTAATGTTATGAAGGTTACTTTCTAAATTGAAGGCCATTTCTGTTAACTTGTTTTTTCTAATTTAATTGTAATGGGTTGTATGTCGACTGTAATGAGTAGTATACCTGGGAGAGGGAGACAGATTACTTTTTTTTATTTGTACCTTTTACTTAGGCAGGTGGAGTTCAGAATTGCTTCTATGCATTTCTCGGGGTTTGCATCGATTAATATCCATTTATTTCTGGGCTTTGTAGGTTGGGTGGGGTTTTTTCTCTTTTTTTATTTCTATTTTTTATTCCCATTATGGAATTCCAGAGGGTACGCAAATTATTATCATTGTTGTTTATCATCGCAATTTAAAATTTCTTTATCCTGACATGGGTTTAATTGTTTTCTTTAGATATAAAGTTTCATGATGTTAGTTAAACAGTTAAATGTTTTAAGTTGGAATATCCATGGTTAAAATCATCCTATTAAGCATCAGAAAACATTTAAAATTATTAATCGATTCTGACCTGATATAATCTTTGTACAAGAGACACATGTAAGGTTATAAGATAACAATCGATTTTTAAAATTTTGGAAGGATCCTCAGATTCATGCAAACTCTCAAAGTAAAATTAGGGGTGTTTCCATTTTTATTGATTCCAATATTCCCTTTAATCAGGAGGATATTATATTTGATATTAATGGTAGATTTTTGATTGTTAAAGGAACAATTTACAATAAGAAAATGGTTTTGGTTAATATATATGGACCAAATACTGACGATCCTTCCTTTTTTAAAGATATTTTTGCTCTATTACCTGATTTAAATGAATACATGTTATTAATGGGTGGAGATTTTAATATTTGCTTAAATCCCTTGTTAGATAAATCATCATCTAGACATCAACTCCCTAATCGTTCTGCATCACTTATTAATTCCTTTTTAATTGATTATGGTTTAATTAAAGTCTGGAGACATATGCATCCTACTGATAGAGAATATTTCTTTTTTCACATGTTCATAACAAATATTCGAGAATCGACTATTTTATAGCTGACCCTCGACTTTTACTTAATGTTCAGAAATGTGAATATGATGCAATTGTTATTTCTGATCACGCTCCTTTAAATTTAATATTTGATTTGAAAGATGTTATTTTTTCAAGACCACCTTGGTGTTTTCCAGAACATTTGTTATAAAGTTCAGATTTTGTTGAGTTTATTGAAACTCAGATAAAAGAGTTTTTTTCTCTTTAATAATACAGGAAACTTCTCAAAGTTAGTAATTTGGGACACGTTAAAAGTTTATTTACGTGGCCAGATTATTCCTTATTTAGCTAAGTTGAAGAAACAGACAAGAATAGAATTAGATAAAATTGCTAAACAAATTAAAGAATTAGATAATACTTTATACTTTATTGTCGCCAAACAATTGATACTAGAACGTACAATCATCACAGCGATATTTGATTCTGCGCTTCCTGCTCCCTGGATTACAAATACTAAATATTAAAAATAGTAAATACTAGTAAATATTAAAAATTTAAATTATAAATCATAAATAGAAAATAGAAAAATGGAAAGTGAGGTCGTGCAAAAAAACCGAGAGGCAGGTCCGGATATTTGGAGGGTACGGCCCAGATCCGGGTCAGGATCCGTTCAGCAGTCTTATCACTTTTGGAAAGAAGCTGTTCCCAAATCTGGCAGTATGAGTCTTCAAGCTTCTGAGCCTTCTCCCGGAGGGAAGAGGGATGAAAAGTGTGGTGGCTGGGTGGGTCGTGTCCTTGATTATCCTGGCAGCACTGCTCTGACAGTGTGCGATGTAAAGTGTGTCCAAGGACGGAAGATTGGGTTGTGTGATGTGCTGCGCTGTGCTCACGATCTTCTGCAGCTTCTTTCGGTCTTGGACAGGACAACTTCCATACCAGGTTGTGATGCACCCTAGAAGTATGCTTTCTACGGTGCATCTATAAAAATTAGTGAGGGTTTTAGGGGACAGGCCAAATTTCTTTAGTTTTCTCAGGAAGTAAAGGCGCTGATGGGCCTTCTTGGCAGTGAACTCTGCTTGGTTGGACCAAGTCAGGTCATTTGTGATATTGACCCCGAGGAACTTAAAGCTTTTGACCTGTTCCACTTGCGCACCACCGATGTAAATTGGGTCATGCGGACCGCTACTTCTTCTGAAGTCTAGAACCAATTCCTTCGTCTTGCTGACGTTGAGGGATAAGTTATTGTCCTCGCACCATGCCACCAGGTTCTTAACTTCTCCTCTGTACTCAAACTCATCATTACCCGAGATACGGCCTACAATTGTTGTGTCATCAGCAAACTTATATATTGAGTTTGATGGAAACTTGGCTACACAATCATGGGTGTACAGTGAGTACAGCAGGGGGCTGAGTACACAGCCTTGTGGGGCACTGGTACTCAGAGTGATTGTAGAGAAGAGCTTGTCCCCTATTTTTACAGCCTGGGTCCTGTCTGTGAGGAAGCTGAAGATCCAGCTGCAGATCTGAGTGCTAAGGCCCAGGTTCCGGAGCTTAGGAATCAGTTTATTTGGAGTGATGGTATTAAAGGCAGAGCTGTAGTCAATGAAAAGGAGCCTTACGTATGCATCTTTATTCTCCAGGTGTTCTAAGGAGGAATGTAGGGCCAGAGAGATGGCATCAGCCGTTGACCTGTTGCTCCTGTAGGCGAATTACAAAGTGTCGAGGTTGACTGGTAGGCTGTGGTTGATGAGTGCCATAACCAATCTCTCGAAGCACTTCATAGCAATTGATGTCAGAGCCACAGGTCGATAGTCATTCAGGCATGCCACCTTGCTTTTCTTCGGCACTAGGATTATCGTTGCCTTCTTTAATATCAACGCAATCCTTCCAAACGTTGAATTGTTTAAAAGAAGAGTGGAACTACAATCACAATATAATTTATTATTAACTTACCCTATTGAAGGATATTTGCTTAAATTAAAGTCAGTTTTATATTTTTGGGGATAAAAATAATAGGCTATTAGCTTCCCAGTTAAGAGCTGCTAAAGCTAAAAAAAAATTTTAAAGATTCGTAAAGATAATGGAGATATAATAAGTAATTCTGAAGATATTAATAATATCTTTCAGGATTTTTATTCCGATCTTTACAAATCTCAGTTTCCAGCAGATTCCTCTAAAATGAAAGCTTTTTTACATAAGATTAAATTTCCTCAAATTATTGCTGAAGATCAACAGATCCTCGATGCTCCAATTGTTGAGCATGAAATTCAGAAAGCTATATGCTCAATGCAATCAGGTAAAGCTCCCGGACTCGATGGTTATTCAGTAGGATTTTACAAAAAATTTGAAAAATTACTTTCTCCATACCTTTTGGAAATATTTCATGAATCTTTTGAGAAAGGTAATTTACCCTCTTCTTCTTATGAAGCTTCTGTTTCTTTAATCTTTAGGAAAGATAAAGATCCTACTGAATGTTCATCTTATAGACCTATTTCGCTATTAAATGTGGATGCTAAAATTCTTTCCAAGATAATGGCTAACCGTTTGGAAAACATTTTATCTAAAATTATCGCTATGGATCAAACAGGCTTCGAAAAAGGCCGTTATTCTTTTTCGAATGTTCGGAGATTGATGAACATTGTATATTCACCATTATCCAAAACACCCCAATGTGTTATTTCTCTGGATGCAGAAAAGGGATTTGATAGAGTTGAATGGACTTATTTGTTTAATGTATTAGAGATATTTGGCTTTGGTAATAATTTTAATAAGTGGATTCAAATGATCTATAAGAACCCTATTGCTACCGTTATTACTAATAATCTTAGGTCTCCTTTTTTTCTTACTTTCACGAGGTACTCGACAAGGGTGTCCATTAAGTCCTTTATTATTTAATCTCACACTGGAGCCTTTGGCTATAACAATCCGCGAAGCTAAAAATATTCATGGTATCTCTATAAATGGGACCACACATAAGATTTCTCTTTATGCAGATGATCTTTTGGTTCATATCTCGATTCCTGAAGATTCTATTCCTAATCTTTTGGAATTATTAAATGATTTTGGAAAATTTTCAGGATATAAACTTAATTTATATAAAAGTGAATTGTTCTCTTTAAATGTTCCTGTTTTTATATATAAGGATTTGTGAATTCAAAAGAATTGTGAATTCTTTTAAATATTTGGGTATTATCATTACAAAAAAAATAAGGATCTTTATAAAGCTAATGTAGTTCCTTTATTGGACTCTATGAAACAATTATTTTCTAGATGGAATCCTCTTACACTTTCTTTAATAGGTCGTATTCATGCTGTGAAAATGATGATTTTCCTTAGACTTTTATATATTTTTCAAAATATACCTATCTTTCTAACCAAAAATTTTTTCGATCAAATTGATTCTATTTCATCCTTTATTTGGAATAATAAAAAACCAAAAGTTAACAAGTTTCATTTACAAAAATCTAAAAAGGATGGTGGACTCGCGTTACCTAATTTAAGATTGTATTATTGGGCTGTTAATATTCGACAATTATGTTTTTGGTTATATTGGCTCGATAAGAACCAAAAACCAGCCTGGATTGATTTGGAATTTAAAGCTATTAATCAATTTTATTTAACTTCACTATTAGGAGCTCCATTACCTTTACAACTTGCTAAAATTTCCGATTTTAAATTTCTACCCTGTTATTAAACAGTCCCTACGGATTTGGTTTCAGTTTCGCAACTCTTTTAATTTTAAATAATTTAAATTGTCTAGTCCTGTATTTCGAAATTTGCTATTTAAACCTTCAATTACTGATCCCATCTTTCTTTTATGGAGAAATAAGGGGATTTGTTCTTTTGCAGATTTATTTAGTGATGCTCGATTGATGTCTTCTGAAGAGTTAATTAGTAAATATTCTCTCTCTCACACACATTTCTTGCAATATTTACAGGTTAGACATATTTTTACAAAAATATGTTTCTATGTTTCCATATATGCAAGAATCTGATTTGTTGGATACCATTTTGAATATGAATCCCTTAGTGAGAGGCTCCATTAGTAGAATTTATAACTTATTTATAACTACAAAAAGATAACCTCTCACTAAAGATTAAACAGGATTGGGAGAGAGAACTTAATATGACTTTTGTTAATGAAGATTGGTTGCGAGTTCTGAAAATGGTTAATTCTTCTTCGATATGTGCCAATCATTGTTTAATTCAGTTTAAAATTGTTCACCGTTATTATTTAACAAAGGAGAGGCTATCCAAAATATTTCCTAATATAGATAATTATTGTGATAGGTGCAAAAATGAAGTAGCTACTTTGTCACATATGTTCTGGTCATGTCCCTCATTGAAATCTTTTTTGGAAATCTTTATTTTCTACAATTTCTAAAGCTTTCAAAATTAATTTACAACCTAATACATTGACTGTTCTATTTGAAATAGTTCCGCATCACATTCAGGGCATTTCATTTTCAAATCAACATGTAATTGCATTTGTTACATTGTTGGTAAGAATAGCTATTTTATTGAAATGGAAAGATACCTCTGCTCCTACACTAACTCAATGATTTTCCCAAGTAATGTTATGTCTTAGTTTGGAAAAAATTTAGAAGTAGAACTTTTGATCCCTGATTTGATTTTGAGAGAAGGTGGAGCTCTTTTGCTAAATATTCATTTAATTTGAATCAATTTACATGGTTTCCTTCCAATTTCATGTTATATAAATATGATTTGGCGGTTGTTGCTTTTTTTCTTTTTATATCTATAAATGATTGTAAGACGTATTGCTCCAGGCGTTAGATCCTAATGGTTTTTTTTTCTCTTTTTTTGTTTTATAGTTAGTGGGGGTTTTTTTTTTAGTTAGCTGGGGTTTATTTTTTCCCTTCTTTTCCTTTTTTTTTCATTATCATATGTAAGGTTTTTTTTCAGTTTTATTAATTATATACATAGTAATTTGTTGAATTTCTGTATTTTATAGCTGTAGAAGATTATATATTAATAAAAAGATTTTAAATGGAATTAAATAAGTAAGCGGAGCCTTTCCCCAATATAACCTAAATTTAAAACACACAGGAAGAATGAGGTGATACCTAGTTGAACTCAGAAGGCAGACACGCAAGTGCAATCTGCTGAATCAGTAAAAAGCAGGGCTTGGTTACATTCAGAACATCTTAAACCCAAGCTCCAAGCCAGAGTCCAAATAACTCCAACTAGGATCTATAATTAGCTTCACTGATTCCCAAGGGAAAAATGCCCGGCAACCTACACAACTACTCCCTGTAGGGAAACAGGTCATGTCTTTCAGAACTTCTGATAAATGATCATTGACGTGAATCCTATTTCTCTTGCCACAAATGCTACCCGAGATGCTGAAAATTTCCAGCATGTTTAAGTTTCTATTCGAAATTTTCGGCATCTAATTTTTCCCTGGGTTCAATACGAGTCCAAACTGTTCAAGTGAAATCAATACAGGCTATAAATCTGTATGTCAACACAAATCATTGACCCTTGGGTCTGACTGATTAACAAGCCTATGCAACTCTCGTACCAGGATGCGTTTTTTGACCTCTTCCATGCCATAATGATCTTCTTCCAGCACCTCCTGTGCTCGTTTCAAATCCACATTTTCCTCACTGCATTTTCCCCAAGGCATTGTTGTCAGCCAGTCCAAGTAATTTCGGGTTACGCTAAAGGAGATGAAATGGAAACAGAATGTCAGCAAGAAAACAATAATATTATTTTAAGTTGAATTTAAAATTTGATTATACTACTTAAAATTTGTTATGAATTAATTTAAAAATATTGAACAGTTATCTTATTGAGTTGAAGTTTGCATTGACTTGTACCCACTGAACCCTGACACAACTTGATCTGTGTTCAGGTTTTTTTCTTTGTTAGACTAGAAGTTTGACTGCAGTAAAAATAAGCTCAGAGTCACCAAGATTTTAAGCTCTAATTTCTAAGCAAAGGTCTGTAGACTGACATGCACTTGCAAAATTTTCAGCATACTACAGTGCAACACAAGTATTTGAAATGTATTTAATGGATTATAAGATTGTAAGAGATAGGAGTAGAATTAAGCCATTTGGCCCCTCAAGTCTTCTCTGCCATTCTATCATGGTTGATTTATTATCCCCTCAATCTCATTCTCCTGCCTTCTCCCCATAGTTAGTAAACACGACAAAGTTTAAATAACTATCAACCTCCGCTTTAAATATACCCAGTGACTTGGCTTCCACAGCCATCTATGAAACAAGCTGCTGGATGAAGTGGTAGAGGTAGGTACAATTATGACATTTAAAAGACATTTGGACCCGCAAATGGATAAGAAAGGCCCAAAGGGACATGGTACAAAGACAGGCTGATGGGCTCAGTTCAGACAGAAAACTTGGTTGTTATACGTGATGTTAGAAAGTTTGTGAACACTGAACCCTCTATTTCTGCATAAATCTGACCTAAAATGTAATCAGATCTTCACACAAGTCCTAAAACTAGATAAAGAGAACTCAATTAAGTAAATAACACAAAAACATTACACTTGTTCATTTATTTATTGAGGAAAATGATCCAATATTACATGTACTTGTTGGAAAAAGTATGTGAACCTTTGGGGTAATGTCTTCTGCAAAAGCTATTTGGAGTCAGGTGTTCCAAACAATGAGATGAGATTGGAAGTGTGGGTTGTGGAGGTGCCCTGTCCTATAAAAAAAAGACACACAGTGAGGTTACTGACAGAGCCTACTCTTCTCAAGAAAGATATGTTCATGTGCATCATGTCTTAATCAGATCAATTTTCAGAGGACCTTAGAAGAATTGTAGATGCATGAAGCTGAAAAGAGCTACGAAAATATTTCTGAAGACCCGAGGGTTCATCAGTCTACAAAATTGTCTACAAATGGAGGAAACTCAGCACTGTTGCTACTCTCCCTAGGCGTGGGCATCCTGCAAAGATCACATCAAGAGCACAATGTGCAATGCTGAAGGAGGTGAAAAAGAACCTCAGGATAACAGCAAAAGACCTGTAGAAATCTCTAGAGCTTGCTAAAGTCTCTGTTCATGTGTCCACTATAGGAAAAACACTGAACAAGAATGGTGTTCATGGAAGGACGCTTTGCTTTCCAAAGAAAAACACTGCCACACGTCTCAAGTTTGCAAAAAGCCACCTGGAAGTTCTGCAACGCTTCTGGTACAATGTTCTGTGCACAGCTGAGACAAAAGTTGAACTTGGCAGAAATGCACATTGCTATGTTTGGAGGGAAAAAGGAACTGCACACCAACACCAAAACCTCATCCTAACTGTGAAGCATCGTGGTTTGGGGCTGCTTTGCTGCCTCAGGGCCTGGACAGCTTGCAATCATTGAGGAAACAATGAATTCAAAATTGCATCAAGACATTTTACAGGAGAACATCAGGGAAACAGTACGTCACCTGAAGCTTATTACAAGTTAGATAATGCAACAAGACAATGATCCAAAAAAAAGAGTAAATCAACAACAGAATAGTTTAAAAAGAAGAAAATTTGTGCTTTGGAATGGCAGATTCAAAGTCCTGACCTTAATCCTATAGGAATGTTGGGGAAGGACTGGAAGCAAGCAGTTCATGCAAGGAAGCCCACCAACATCACAGAGTTGAAGCAGCTTTGTAAGGAGAAATGGCCTAAAATCCCTCCAAGCTGATGTGCAGGACTGATCAATGGTTACTGGAACCATCTGGTTGAAGTTATTGCTGTACGAGGAGGTCACACCAGTTACTGAAAGCAAAGATTCACGTACTTTTTCCGACAAATAGATATAATACTGGATTATTTTTCTCAATAAATAAATGAACAAGTATAATGTTTTTGTGTTATTTACTTAGTTGGGTTCTCTTTATCTAGTTTTAGAACGCGTGAATATTTGATCACATTTTAGATCATATTTATGCAGAAAGAGAGACAATTCTACAGGGTTCACAAAGTTTTCAACACCACTGTATACAAGTAGCATGTCTGCAATCTTCTGACAAGCAGACTTGCACTTCAGTGCACTGACAGCTCAAATTGATATGCTACGTTACTTCACATATTATAACTGACTACATGTCATAATTAATAGTAAATCTCATTTGCCATAAGATAAGAGTTAGCACGGTAAAATGTAAAATCACTGTAGTTGTAAGCAGCCTAAATAGCACACTGCTATTTTGAAGAAATGATATGGTCACAATTGGATTGTATTCAGCTGCCTACATGCATTCTTTGTTTCCTGCTGAGCTGTTCATTACCATCTTTCACCTCAGTATGCAAGAATTGGCAGCTAGATTATCAAGTAAACAGGATAGTGGTTCTCCCAAGATTTGAGTAGAAGTAGGTACAGAACTCCCAGGAATCCTGAAGCGACTAGATCAACTCAACATAGTAAAGCACCACAGTCGCATAGCAGTCAGCATGATGCTACTATAGCTCAGAGCATCGGAGTTCAATGCCAACGTTCTCTGTACAGAGTCCCTATGTGCCCTCCCCATGGAATGCTTGCATTTTCTCTAGGTCCTCCGGCTTCTTCCCACAGTCCAAAGACGTACAAAGTAGGTTAATAGGTCATTGTAAACCATCCGGTGATTAGGTTAGGATAAAATCAGGGTCATTAAGGGTTGTGGGGCGGTGTGGCTTGAATATTCCATGCTGTATCTCTAAATATATTCAGTAAATAAAAATACATTTATAGATTCTCACTGAAATGGTATATAATTACAAACTGGCTCACATGACTTTAATGCGTCTTCCCAACTTTTAATTGCTCCATGAATTTTAAGTCCAATTTTAACTTAATATTGTTGTTTTAGCATTTGGCCATTTTCTTGGCATATCCTTTTGAATCTACATATCATCTATTTCCTATCAGACTACTTTAATCCTTTCATATGGTTTCACTAAGATCAATAATTATATAAATGTTTTTCTTTGAGAATTACTACAGAAATTAAATTTCAAAAGAAATCTTCATATGAGATTGACATTCTGAAAGGCACATACACAAGTTATTTAAAATTAGACTGTCAACTTTTTATTGCAGAGAATATTTCAACCCATTTTGACTTTTCACTGCAATTTATCTGCTTGTCGCTATTTTGCTCTTACAATTATATTTTAATTCATCAACTCCAGGAATGTATTTTCTTCACCATCTTTCACATAACAGGGTGTTCAAAACAATGCCTGAGGTGATTGTGGTACCAAGTTAAACTAATTGATTCTGCCAGAATATAGTCTATATTCCTCCATCCTCTACCCATTCATGTGCCTGCCTAAATTCCTCTTAAAAGTTATCAGATCTTCCCAACAGTGGGTTTCGGGCCCTCCTATTATCTGTGTTAAAAAAAAACAACTGCCTTCCAAATCTCCTTTAAACTTTCCCCCTTTCACTTTAAGTTTGTGTCCTTGAGTATTGGATATTTCCATCCTGGGGAAAAGACCATATACCAAATTATGCCTCTTATAATTTTATCAACTGCAATTAAGTCTCCCCTCAGCCTTTAAAACTCCAGAGAAAATAATCCAGTTTCTTCAATTTTTCCTTATTGCTAATAGCCTCTAATTCTGGTGAACTTACTTTGCACCTCTCCAAAGCCTCCATTTTCTTGCTATAATGGGGAGGACAGAAATGAATGCAATATTCCAGATGCAGGCTAACCAGAGTTTCATGAAGCTGCAACATCGAGACTCTTGAACTCTGTGCCTCAATTAATAAAGGCAAGCATACCATATGCCTTGCTCATCACCCTATCCACTTGTGCGGCCACTTTCTGGGAACTATGGACTTTGACCCCAAGAACCTTCTGTACATTAACACTGTTAAAAGTCTTGCCATTAAGAATGTACAGTATCTTTACATTTGACCTTCCAGTATACAACACTTTGCACTGGGCTGGATTAAGCTCCATTGTCATTTTCTCTGCCCATATTTCCACCTGATACGTCTTGCTGTATCATTTGACAAACTTCCTCATTATTTTCAACACACAAAATGCAGGAGGGAGTCAGCAAGTCAGGCAGCATCTATTGAAGCAAATACATGGTCAACATTTCAGGCTGCGACCCTTCATCAGGACTGGAAAGGAAGAAGAAGCCAGAATAAGGTGGAGAGAAGGGAAGGAATAAAAGCTGGCAAGTGAAGCCAGGTGAGGGGAAGGTGGGTGGGATGAAGGGAGAAGCTGGAAGGTGATAGGTGAAAAAAGTAAAGGGCTGAAGAAGGAATGTGATAAGAGAGGCCAGTTGACCATGGGAGAAAGGAAAGAGGAGAGACATCAGAGAGAGGCGATGGGCAGGTGAGGAGAAGGGGTATGAGGGGAACCAGAATGGGGATTGGGAAAGGAGGGAAAGGGGAGGGAGGAAAAATTACCAAAAAGTTAGAGAAATCAATGTTCATGCCACCAGGCTGGAGGCCACCCAGATGGAATATGAAGTGTTGCCCCTCCAACCTGAGAGTGGCCTCATTGTGGTAGCAAAGGAAGCTATAGATTGACTTGTCAGAATGGAAATGAAGAGTGGAATTAAAATGGGTGGGCACCGGGAAATCCTGATGGCCTGAAGGAGCATGATCTGATCATGATCTTGATGAAGGGTCTCGGCCTGAAACATCAACTGTTTATTCCCAACCGGCTGAGTTCCTCCAGCATTTTGTGTCTGTTGCTCTAAGAGTAACTGCTTAATGCTCTGGATTTCCAGCCTCCGCAGAATCTCGTGTTTCTCATTATTCATAAATCCCTTAGTTTTTGTGTCATTTGTAAGCTCACTTATCATACCACCTAAATTTTTGTCCAATCATTTGTACATGCCACAAACAGATCTTACCAAACTTCAAATTTTCTCTCTACCAAAATAAAGCTGAAGAAATGTTCCATTCCCTTCAATAAAAGAACAGTAAGGAAACTGGAAAAGTTCTGTATCTGTAAAAATCTGCGGGAATCTCACTTGAACTCAGAAGAATGATTATCAAGCAAGTTGAGTTTGTTCAGTTCTTCATCAATAACCTCCATGACATGCTTCGGAATAACCAATTCCTTCAGCCTTTCTCGAAACTTCTCCTCAATGGCATCTTTATCTTCCTTCTCCAGCCCCAGCTCCTTTTTAATAATCTTCAACTGCTCTTGAAGCAAGTACTTACGATGAGTCTGCTTGATCTTCTCTTCGACCTAAGAATGAACAAAGTCACTTTATAGCCGGGGTGGTAATGGAAACAATCTCCCATTACCCATTAAATGCTCCCGATGGCATGCGCCTCAAATACCCTCTGGCAACCAAGTCCAGGTCCTGACCTCCACGTGTGGCTTAGCTACTAAGCCCAGCGGAACTGTTTCTACTGACAGCAGAAGAGACAAAGGCAGCTTACTGACACCTTAAACTCAGTCACTTCGGGCAGATGGGGCTCGTCAGCTGTGGTTGGCAGCTCATCTAGGAGAGTGAAAACTCTGTTCTCAAACCTCTACTGTCTTGTGGCTATACCCACTTATGGGGAAGGCTTCGGGAGTAAACCCTGAGGGAAAAATTCGGAGCTGGAATCCCTGAGGCAGTCCTACGTTGAGTTCAATGTTGACTGGTAACTCCTGCAATGCTGCTGGTACCAAACTGTATTGGTCTCTGTCATTCCTTTAGGTTCATTAGTTGTGTGGAGAGGGGGAGCGTGCTACATGGGCAATAGCTTGCTCTCCGTATCGTACTACCCAGACTTGCATATCTAGACAACTAGGACACAATATCCATGGCCGACTCTGACTATCGGAGGCCCACACCTCACTTTCCAAACAAAAGGCACTTTAAAGTGCTTTACGTAGAACAAGAGACAAAAATCAAACATTAAATTTCAGACAATATTAAGAGAATAAAATCAGACAAAAATAGATATGATAAATTTAAGTTACAGTGCAGAAGATTCTAGTTAAAAGCTATAGCGAAAAGAAAAGTTTCAGGCCTCAATTTAAAAGAGCATAAAACTGGGGCAGACTTCAGATCCTCTGGAAGGTTATTCCAGACACATGGAACATAGTCACAAAAAGCGGCTTCACCAGGTTTAGTTTTGACCCTGGAGACGGAAGCAGACCTGTCCCAGACAACCTGAGAGCTCAGTAAGGTTTATAATGTAGCAAGAGATCAGAGATGGATTTTGGCCCTAGACTATTCACTGCTTTATAAACCAGTGGTAATATTTTTAAGTCAATCCTCTGATGGATAGGAAGTCAGTGTAGCAATCTGAGAACTGGAGTGATCCCCACCAGGAATGCCTCAAAGCTCTCCATTTCTTTCTGGAGACCAGACCCAACCAGTTCCCCTCCACCACCACTCTCCTCTGTCTGGCAGAACTGGTCCTCACTCTCAATAATTTCTCCTTTAGCTCCTCCCACATCCTTCAAGCAAAAGGTGTAGCCATGGGCACTTGCATGGGTCCCAGGTAGGCCTGTCTTTTTGTCAGCTACGTGGAATAGTCTATGTTCCAAGCCTACACTGGAGTCACTCCCCCTTTACCTACGCTACATCGATGACTGCATTGACGCTGTTTCCTCTGCCTCCAATTTCCACCCTGCCCTCAGATTTACCTGGTCCATTTCTGACACCTTCCTTTCCTTTCTTGATCTCTGTCTCCATCTCTGGAGACAACTTATCCACTGATGTATATTATAAACCCACTAACTCTCACAGCTACCTAAACGATACCTCTTACCGTTACTTGTAAGAATGCCATCTCCTTCTCGCAATTCCTCCGTCTTCGTCGCATCTGCTCTCAGCATGAGGCACTTCTTTCCAGAACTAATGAGATATCCTCCTTCTTCAAAGAAAGGGGCTTCCCTTTCTCCACTATCAACACTAACCTCAAACGCACCTCTTTCCATTCTGCGCATGTCTGCCCTCACCCCATCCTCCTGCCACCCCACCAGGGATAGGGTTCCTCTTGTCCTCACCTACCACCCCACCAGCCTCTGCGTCCAGCACATAATTCTCCGAAACTTCCGCCACCTCCAACGGGATCTCGCCACCAAGCACATCTTTCCCTTGCTCCCTACTTTCTGCAGAGATTGCTCCCGAAGCGATTCCCTCTTCCCATTCATCACTCCCCACTGATGTCCCTCCTGGCACTTACCCTTGCAAGCAGAACAAGTGCTACACTTGCCCTACACCTCCTCCCTCACTACCATTCAGGGCCCCAAACAGTCCTTCCAGGGCGACACATTACCTGTGAGTCTGCTGGGATCATATACTGTATCTGGTGCTCCCGGTGTGGCCTCTTGCATATCGGTGAGACCTAACTAGATTGGGAGACCACTTCACCGAGCACCTACACTCTGTCCACCAGAAAAAGCGGGATCTCCTAGTGGCAACCCACTTTAATTCCACTTCCCAGTCCCATTCCAACATGTCAATCCATGGCCTTCCCTACTGTCACAACGAGGCCACACTCAGGTTGGAGGAGCAACACCTTACATTCCACATGTGTAGCCTCCAACCTGATGGCATGAACATCAATTTCTCAAACTTCCAGTAATCCAGTAATGGCCAACCCCCCACCATTCCCCATCCTTTTTTCCCCTCTCTCACCTTATGTCTTTGCCTGCCCATCGCCTCTCTCTGGTGCTCCTCTCCTTTTCTTTCCTCCATGGCCTTCATTTCTCTCCTATTAGATTCCCCCTTCTCCAGTCCTGTATCTCTTTCACCAATCAACTCCCCAGCTCTTTACTTCACCCCTCCCAGTTTCACCTATCACCTTGTTTCTCCCTCCTCTCCCCCCACCTTCTAACTGACTCCTCATCTTTTTTTCCTCCAGTCCTGCTGAAGGGTCTCTGCCTGTAATGTCAACTATACTCTTTTCCATAGATGCTGCCTGGCCTGCTGAGTTCCTCCAGTATTTTGTGTGTGCTGACTGAGTACGTTCTACCTTCTTGGTCTTAGGGAGGACTCTAGCAGCAGCGTTCTGAATGAACTGCAGCAGTCTGAGGATCAACTCTGTAGATCAGAAAAAAACTAACAGCACTCAGGTGTTGTTTTTAAATATTTAAAATAATTTAAAAATGTTATGAAAGCTTGAAAAATCAGAGCAAATATGCCTGCTGGAGATCTAAACAAATACTCGCCCTGTGCAATACCAGGCTTACATTTTCTACCTCTGGAATGAGTTGAATTCAAGAAGAGGAGAAGCTATAACTGGCTTTAAGGTTTCCAAGCTAGAAATAACAAACAGATCTTCAGTTCAAGGTCACTGGGAAACAAATGCAAAAATGAACTTGGTGGTACGTTCAATGATTGATAGTTATTGTGATTTGTACAGAAATAAGTGGAAGAACTTGATATTGTAAATAGGTTGCAACGTGGCAAGAATTAATAATACAAACGTTTGTAGGTTAGAAACAGGAGAGAAAGGCAAGATCACAAATAAGATGACTAATTACCTCTCTCCCAAGGCGCTGCTGAAGCTTGCTCAATTCAAACTCTTTTTTCAACAGAGACAATGCCTTATAGAGTCGCTTTGGAATCTAAACATAGGGACAAAAGAAGCAACACACCCAAGCATTTCATACATATTCTTTAAGAAAATCTATTGACAAGAAGAATTCAATTTCCCTATTATGCATTCAATTATACAATATGCCGTATTAATATTGGAGTTGTAGTGACAATTTGTTGGCAGCATAGTTCAAAGTAAATTTATTATCGAAGTACATACATATCACCATTTACTGTGCAACCCGGAGATTCATTTTCTTGTGGACATACTCAATAAATCCAACAACCGTAACATAATCGATGAAAGACTACACCAACAGGGCAGATAACCAGTGTGCAAAAGACAACAAACTGTAGAAATACAAAAAGAAGAAAAAAAAGGAAATGATAATAAATAATCAATAAATAGCCAGAACATGAGATGAAGAGCCCTTGAAAGACAGTCCATAGCTTGTGGGAAGTTCAGTGATGGGGCAAGTGAAGTTGAGTGAAATTACCCCCTCTGGTCAAGAGCCTGATGGTTGAGGGGTAGTAACTGTTCCTGAACGTGGTGGTGTGAGTTCTGAGGCTCATGTACCTTTTTCCTGATAGCAGCAGTGAGAAGAGAGCATGATCTGGGTGGTAGGGGTCCCTGATGATGGATGCTGCTTTTCTGTGACAATGTTCCATGTAGATGTGCTCCTCCTGAAGTCAATAATAAACTCCTTGGTCTTACTGACATTGATTAAAAGGCTGTTGCTGTGGCACCACTCAGCCAGATTTTTAATCTCCCTCCTATATTCATCACCATCTTTGATCCAGCCTACAACAGTGGTGTCATCAAACATTTGACATTGGAGCTGTGCTTGCCCACACAGCCATGAGTGTAAAGTGAGTAGAGCAGGGGGCTAAGCACACAGCCTTGTGGTGCACCTGTTCTGATGGTGATTATGGAGGAGATATTGTTGTATATCTGAAGTGACTGAAGTCTGTAAGTGAGGAAATCAAGGATCCAATTGCACAATGAGATATTGGGGCCAAGGTCCTGAAGCTTCTTTGACTAGTTTTGAGGGGATTACAGTATTGAATGCCGTATTGTAGTTGATAAAGAGCATCTTGATGTATTCTTCTTTGCCAACCAGATGTTCCAGGGTTGAGTGAAGGAACAATGAAGGAAAAGTAGTATAAACAAAAGCCAAATGTGTCAATAGCAGTTGGAAAATGTACTTAAAAAATGTTTTTGAAAAGGTGAAATAAGCAACAGAAAGGAACTGTGATATGAAGAGAAATTCAAAAAGTAGGGTTCAGGTTTGGGATAAAGATGGGGGAGAAAAACCTGGATGACTAAAAAGTGCAGGCGGGGCTAGACTGAGATGGGTGGGGGATAGATATAGCTTCAAATGGAATTGGAGAAAAACAATTAATAAACAAACAGAATGAGAGTCTGCAACAAATGCTCTTCAAAAGAGTCATCAACACAGATTCATGAGGAAATCTGCAGATGCTGGAAATTCAAGCAACACACATAAAAGTTGCTGGTGAATGCAGCAGGCCAGGCAGCATCTCTAGGAAGAGGTACAGTTGACGTTTCGGGCCGAGACCCTTCGTCAGGACTAACTGAAAGAAGAGCTAGTAAGAGATTTGAAAGTGGGAAGGGGAGGGGGAGATACGAAATGATAGAAGAAGACAGGAGGGGGAGGGATGGAGCCAAGAGCTGGACAATTGATTGGCAAAAGGGATATGAGAGGATCATGGGACAGGAGGCCTAGGAAGAAAGAAAAGTGGGGGGGGGGAACCAGAGGATGGGCAAGGGGTATAGTGAGGGGACAGAGGGAGAAAAAGGAGAGAGAGAAGAAGAATGTGTGTATATAAACAAATAACGGATGGGGTACAAGGGTGAGGTGGGGCATTAACAGAAGTTTGGGAAGTCAATGTTCATGCCATCAGGTTGGAGGCTTCCCAGACGGAATATAATGTGTTGTTCCTCCAACCTGAGTGTGGCTTCATCTATACAGTAGAGGAGGCCATGGACAGACATATCAGAATGGGAATGGGACGTGGGACTGTGTCCAGTGCTTTCCATGTGGCCTTCTGTATATTGGTGAGACCCGACGCAGACCGGGAGATCGTTTTGCTGAACACCTACGCTCTGTCCGCCAGAGAAAGCAGCATCTTCCAGTGGCCACACATTTTAATTCCACGTCCCATTCCCATTCTGATATGTCTATCCACGGCCTCCTCTACTGTACAGATGAAGCCACACTCAGGTTGGAGGAACAACACCTTATATTGTGTCTGGGAAGCCTCCAACCTGATGGCATGAACATTGACTTCTCAAACTTCCGCTAATGCCCCAGCCCCCCTCGTACCCCATCTGTTATTTATTTATATACACACATTCTTTTTCTCTCTCTCTCCTTTTTCTCCCTCTGTCCCTCTCACTATACCCCTTGCCCATCCTCTGGGTTTTTCCCCCCCTCCCCCTTTTCTTTCTCCCTAGGCCTCCTGTCCCATGATCCTCTCATATCCCTTTTGCCAATCACCTGTCCAGCTCTTGGCTCCATCCCTCCCCCTCCTGTCTTCTTCTATCATTTCGTATCTCCCCCTCCCCCTCCCACTTTCAAATCTCTTACTAGCTCTTCTTTCAGTTAGTCCTGACGGAGGGTCTCGGCCCGAAACGTCGACTGAACCTCTTCCTAGAGATGCTGCCTGGCCTGCTGTGTTCACCAGCAACTTCTATGTGTGGTGTTTCAACACAGATTCTGTAATTTTAACACATTTATTCACTTGACAGCAAAATTCATTTTAAAATACAACACATCAATATTTGAATCTTTGATCAATTCAGCTTATCATATTGAAGCTTTCAAGGTCATTGTTTTCAAGCTGGCTCTTTATCACAGAACTCAAAAAATAACATAAAAAGGAGAAACTATTGAATTGTGTAAAGAAAAAGCTCATCAATACTCTTAAGGGAACAAACCACATTTATCCAAATGCCCTATTTGTGACTCCATTCTTATAACATTATGAGCAAGTCTAATCTGTCACCATTACCATAAAAATGCCACAGCAAATCACTTTTGCTGTTCTGACTGTTCCTGATCAGAGTAGGGCTGCAAATAATGCCTCCAATCGATTTGTCCAATATGTTATATCAGTAACAACAATAACATGGGAAAAGGCCAAACCCAAAATGGGCTTGGTTTAAATATCAGGACAACCTGAACTGACATCTTACGTTGGTCTCCTCCAGAACTTCTTGTAGTTCATGTGATTCTGCACCTGTGAGAGCAGCTCCCATGTCACTTAAATAAATTGGGTTGTCCACTACCCTTTGTCCTGCCTGCATCATCTGAAGTACCGATTCTCTGAAAAATAGCATGGACAATTTCACATTTAAAGTGAGGTAAAATAATGACATTAATACTATTTTAAACAAAATCAAAGAATTATTTTTCTTAGCACCCAAGAGAAGCAAGCAGAAACCTCCTCAAACCTCTTCCACCATCCAATAAGATGATGGCCGATTCAGTCTTACTCCCAACATTACCTTCCTGCTCATTCCCTTATCCCTTAGTTCCCTTGATGCCAATTTCCACCTGATTGCATTGAATAACTTGGCTTCTATAGATGAGGAAGAGAATTCTTGATCTCCCAATCTACCTCATTGTGCCCTTGCACTTTATTTATCTGCATTGCACCTTCTCTGCAGCTGCTGTACTCTGCATGCTGTTTTTTTTTTACTACCGATGTACACATGCATGGCGTGATCTTATTCCGTAATTTGAAACCATTTTGAGGTAAAACCTCCAAGCATCCATTCTGTCAATCCTTATCAGAATCTTCCATGTTCCACTGTTTCTCTAATCAGCTTCGGCACAGCTGCTTCAATCTTACTTCACACATCAACTCCTTCAGTCCAGGAATTAACCTAGTGAACCCTTGCTGCATTGTTTCTAATGCATGCAAACGATTTCTTAAATACGGAGATCAAACCTCTACATAGTACTTCAAACATTGTCTACCTGCTACCTTGCAAGATTACAGAAAATCCTCCCTGGTCAAATACTCTTATCCCAATAAAGGGTAACATTTCAATCATCATCATTATGTGCTTTGTTATATGATGTGGGCGATCATGGTCTTATTCATGACTATGATTGTTCTTGGCAAATATTTCTACAAAAGAGGTTTGCCATTGTCTTCTTTTGGGCAGTGTCTTTACAAGATGGGTGACTCTTCAGAGGATGTCTGCCTGGCATCACTGGTCACATAACCAGGACTTGTGACATGCACCAGTTACTCATATGACCATCCACCACCAGCTCCCATGGCTTCATGTGTCCCTGATCTGGTGGAGGGCGGGGGGGGGCTAAGCAAGTGCTTGCTCAAGGGTGACCTGCAGGCTAGCAGAGGGAAGGAGCACCTTACACCTCCTTTGGTATGGAGATATATCTCCATCCCACCACCCAAACATTCCAACAGCCTTTCTAAGTACCGGCATGCTCTCTTGCTGTACCTGCATACTTGCTGAAGAATTACAACCCCTAGATCAATAAGTAGAGCAAAATATTGTCTCACACTGTTTAAAAAAATCTTACTTCCAATGGATAACCTTGTATTTTCTCACAATACTCCATCTGGAGGAGGAGAAGATGGCGACGCGACGGAGCTCGCAGCGGCCACTCGGATGGTGATGTCTGTTATTTATCAAGTAGGGTGCCGTGCACAATCCTGATTTGATGGAGACGGACGTGAGAGCATGGAGGAACATCTGGTGAAACTTCTGAAATGCCTGCTTCGCTGCTGCTGCTACTGTGTGATCCAGAATCTCCAGAGGGGAAGACCCCAAGTCCTCGTCTGTGCTTGTTGCTTGGCGGCCGGGACGGGGTTGAAGCTCTCGGCAGAGGATGGTGCTCGGAGAGGCTGTGTCGGAGGCTCGAAGTTTTCGGACGGACTCAGAGTCTGCTGCGGTCGGGTGCTTCCAATGGTGCTGTATCAGCAAGTTTGCGGCACTTGGAGGTTCATGGCAGGGAGAGTTTCTCCCTTCTGCCGCCCGCGTGAGATGATGAGGCTATTGGGACTTTGAGACTTTTTTCCCCCCCAATGGTATTGCTTTGCCTGTTGTAACTATATGTTATAATTATGTGGTTTTGTAAGTTTTAGTCTTAGTTTGTCCTGTGTTTTCTTGTGATATCATTCTGGAGGAACGTTGTATCATTTTTTAATGCATGCATTTCTAAATGACAAACAAGGAACTGAGTGTCCTCATAATCTAAATCTAAATCAACCTGATAAATAAATTCTCCACTCACTTAATTCATCTTTATCCTCCAAATTATAATGAATATAGAAAAGTTATTATGACAAAGGAGAGGAAGAAAATACTGTAAAACTGGTAATACCTCTAGGTGCATTAAAATGCATGATGTGGCCAAATTGCTGCTGCCCATCAATGTGCTGGAGCTAATTATCTAATGCATATTTCCCTAGGAAAAGAGTCTACTTATAGCATGGAATTAAATAAATACTGAATTCCAGTATCCAAGTTGAAAAGAGCACCAGCACATGGGAACATGCTTACCTTTTCCAAACTATACACCAAGTTGTCCACACAGTAGTCAAATGATAAACTATGAAAGCATATCCCTTTTATAACTCCTACTGCCAATGATAGGCAAATCAAATTCACAGCTGTTCCTATTGTCATTATTGCTCTAAAATCCTTTGGTACTTATTATTCTGTGCCATGCACAGTATTGTAATATACTTATTCTGCTACACTGGCTGTTTATCCCCCACCACCCCATTGCAAATACCTTAAGACATGAACAGATGAAAAAAAATTAAACCAGTGGTGTTAGACGAAAGTGCAGAATGTTCAAGCAATTACCTGTAAAGTGGATTCAGGGCAATGATATCACGTATAGTTTTCACAACTTCTGCTGTAAGTGCCTGTTTAAAAAATGCCAGTTAATATTTTTATTCACATTGAGAAAGATTTGTTTCAATCCATTTGGAGAAATAGTATTAAAAACTTTGTACATTTAAATAAATCTGCTGACATTTCAAGAAGACTTACAAATTGTTATTAAATCTTAATGGGCAGCATGATAGCACAGCTAACAGAGCTGCTGGTCTCATAATGGTAGTGACCCAGGTTTCAGTCCTAACTTCTGAAGATGCCGGTGAGGTGCTTTCACGTTCTCCCTTTGACTACGTGTATTTCCTCTGGTTTTATCCTACATCCCAGACACGGAGGACGGCCGCTTAATTGGCTATTATAAATTGTCCCTGGTGTGTAGGCAGGTGGCAAAATCTAGGCAGATCTTGGGAACATGGGGGGATAAATGGATCCTTGATGGTTAAGCATCAGTGATCAAAGATTTGAGAGGCACCCCCAGAACTTGACCAAAATTCTGGAGATTAGCAAAGACCATGGCTACGAAGTGGAATCACTTCGAAGAGTGGAGAAGAAAACTATTGGCACCGGTATTTTTATTTGCATCATTGCCTAAATAATTTACTACAGAAAATTGCTGGAAAGCACAAGAGCAGGAACCATATGTTAAGTAAACATGAAATTACTGCAGGTTTGGGAAATGTAAAATAGTTATAATAAAAAAAAATTGGAATTAGTGAGTGGGTCAGCCTGCATGTGGGAAAAGGAACAGAGATAACAGTTCCGGTCGAAGACTCTTCGTTAGAACTGGAAAGGAGACAAAAGGAAGGTGTTAAGTTGCAAGAAAGATGACAGAGGGAGGATGTCTCTGATAAGGTAAAACCAGGGTGACCATGGAAATAAGCTGCAAACAAGCTTACCTGGTCACTGAGGGAATAGGAACGATTTTAGAATGAGAAGATTGACGAAATAATACAGGAATTCTGAAATTCTGAGCAGGAAGACGTACGCAGCAGGCCAGGTTGGGCCTGTCCTCCACCTGCAGGTTAACATCTTATTAAGGACAAGAAGGGAAATAGATGCCATTGAGGGAGAACGAAGCAAGAAAGAAAGAAAGAGGTCCTTTTGGAGAACAGAGCACAGGCATTCCTGGAAGAGAAGTGGCAGTGAATGCAATAAACAAGGGATTTTCTTGCATTTTCTGATGCTTTACATTCAGTGTTCACAGTGTGGCTTCCTCTACATTGAGGAAACTAAACACAGTTTAGGTGACCACATAGTAGAGAACCTGTGTTCAGTCTAACCTTCCCAATACCTGCCACTTTGATTCTTCTTTCCGCCCCGACCTATCCATCAGTGGTCACCTGCACCATTACAATGAGGCCCAACACAAGCCTGAGGAACAGCATCTCATCTTCTATTTGGGCATGTTGCAGTATTCCAGACTCAATATTGAAATTAATAACTTCAAGTAGGTACCTTGATTTCTTGGTCTGTATCAGTCATTCTTCTGTAACAGTAGCTGAACTGTATTTTTTTCTTTCCCCTCCAACAATGGAGGACATGCTCAGCCTGACCTGCCAGGCACGTTGCCCTGCTCTACATTTTGCAGCTCCCATTTTCTGCCCACGTTATTTTGTCTATATTTTTACTATTTAACTGCTCCTATTCACTTACTGACCAGATAATCTTGTTTATAGTTTATCCCCATCATCACCCCGGTTTACCTCATCAGAGACAGTCCTTGCCCACCCTTCGTATAGATTGGTCTTTCCCAGTTCTGACTAAGGGTTTGTAAACCAAAATTTTAAACTCTGTTTCTCTTCCCACAGATGTGGCCTGACATGTTGAGTATTTCCGACAGCTTCCACTCTTTGTTGTGTGAACGGGACTGAAGATAACACAACACAAATGCTTTGAGAATGTGACACTTCAGCATTACCATTTATACTTACTTTGACCTCTTCAGTAACCTGAAAGTCTTCATGAGAAACATTTTCCACCTCTACCATTAGAACTTCACCCATTGGGGGTAGATGGGATTCCACATTTAAGGACATCTCTGAGCTTTGGCCATTGGTTCTATCTACTCTGTCGGGCTTTTGTTTCTCCTGAGTTGGTTGATTCTGCTCAAATTCCCCAGGTACTGATTCATCAGCCTCTACTTCCAGCTGCCTGGTTAACTGGATTCTGGGGAACAAAAATCAATAAACATTTTAGAGTCAACATAAGATAACAAAAAAAAATCATAGAAACCTAGATCCAATCAACTAAGGGCAACAAAATTGGCTCAGTGGGAACTCTATTTCTGCTGTCTCAAAATCCTGTGAGGTTAAACCCCAATTCACTGGTAGTTCGTTGCTTTTAAAGTGCTTCAGGCCATTTTTGTTCCTCATGAATACCTTTATGGAATTAGGAACTCAAATGAAACAGAGAAGGAAATGTATTGAGACCTGCAAACATCCAAACTAAGATTATTGATCACAGACTTATAGTTACTAGGTATCAAACAAAAATAGGAATTTTGAATGTTTTTAAATAAAGAACTATGGAACAAATTTTCAATAACAGGCAGTAGAATAGACAAGTCCTTTAGGAAAAGCAACATAAAAGGGCAGAAATTGCTGTATGCTGTCAACCTGACTTGCATTTTCTGTTTATATTTCAGCTTTTAGTTTTCTGGCCAAAACTTTAAATTTATTCAGTAATCTGTCACAACTATATCAAGAAAAAAATGCGGTGAGAAATTACAGTACAACTGATCACAAAATCCAGATGCATCACAGTTTGGTATGGCAACTGCTCTGCTCAAAACCATGAGAAATTGCAGACAGATTTAAATGTAGTTCAGTTCATCACACAAACCAACCTCCCCTTCACTGACTCTATCTACACTTCCCACTGCCTTGGGAAAGCAAGCAACTTAATTAAGAATCCACCCCCCCCGCCCAAATCTCTAGTAATTCCCTGTTTTCCCCTCTCCCATTGGGCAGAATATACAAAAGTTTAAGAGCATACATCACCAGGCTCAAGGACAGTTGCTATCCTGTTGTTATCAGACTCTTGACAAGACCTCTCATACACTAAGTAACAAACTCGAGGTCATACCAATACCAAAATCAAAACAAGTCATTTTATTGAGTTGAGGGCAATTAAAATTTATTTATTGTGATACAGCATGGAACAGGCCCTTTCAACCCTGCGAGCCATGCTGCACTGATTTAATCCCAGCCCAATCACGGGACAATTTACAATGACCAATTAACCTACCAACCGGTACATCTTTGGATTCTGGGAGGAAACCGGAGCATCTGGTTTCACGAAGAGAACATACAAACACCCTACAAGCAGCGGTGGGAATTGAACCTGGGTTGCCTGTACTGTAAAGTGTTGTGCTATGCGTTATATTATAAGCAACACACTTTATCAGAGAGAAGAAAGTTTATAGAACCTCACTTCTAACAATAAAAATCTTTAAAATGTAAACATGCGATTGTTTTTTTTAAACAGTAAGAAATGAGGTAATTCAATGCAATGTCTTACTTACCTTCTATGTCCCATTACAATCATGCGCAGTCTGTCTCCCAAATCCTGCATCTCATGGATCTGAACGAATGTTCCCGTTTGGTAAATCTCACCCAAATTTTCAACTACATCAGATTCATTGCTGTGTGTTGGCAGAAACAGAAACAAATATCAGCCCTCTTACAGATTTCTAAACTCTGTATCACCGTTAAAGGTTTAAAAGAAAGCTGCAAAAAAATTAAGAATTTGAAAATAAATTTTTGACAGTACTCATATAAAACCAGTAAATTCTCCAAGTTTAAACATTAATTGCATTAAGCTCAATTGAAGACATCGAATCTGAGTGAGACAGAAATAAAGTAACAGATCTTTAATTTTTTTTCCTTTCAACGTTATACCTTCCTGTTCTGAAATTGTCTACCCAGCAACAAGTAGTCACACATTACATGTTAGCATTAACAGACTTTTATTACATTATCTTAATTCACTATCCATCCAGTGAAGACTTTATAGTAGGAATCACTAGGAGAGCAGCAGTGAAAAGTCAAGCTGATTACTTTTAATTTCTGATATGAGATCATGAACATTCATAGTTAAGCATTTCTCTAACCCACTGAAAATGCTGCCCCCCATGTAAATCCATGGAATTGAAGCTGCTTAATATTTAACCAAATACAAAAATGTGGGCAAATTTGAATTTTTATTAATTTATCAACCATCTAAGCCTCTGGGGAGCCATATGCAGCTACAAACATAGTACTGATTCATTTTATTTTGAAAAAAATTCTAAATTTTCCAGCTCCTCAAGTAAAATTTGTGTAGAAATTTAGGGAAGGAAGAAATAGCTATTCATTTTAGTTGAAGACAGATAGCCTGTCTTCTGAAAACACTTCTATATCATTTTCACAAGGTTGATAGTAAAACACCAGTGACATTACTGCTCATCAGTACTGGACTGACCTTCTAGGCTCAGAAATTTATTATCCTGCACAAACGGCCATGACTTATTCTCTAATTTTTAGGATATTTAGAAGGACTTTATAATCACACAGATCAGGAAAAAGTTATTAGCCTCACTGAGTCTTTGTAGATCTCTGAAAGATCTACCTATTGATTCCATTCCCTCGTTCTTTCTCCATTGCTCTACAAATTTCAGTGTCTGTCTACTAGAACTATTAACTTGCCTCAACAACACAAAAGTCGGGCAGCATTTACAAGACCATAAGATATAGGAGCAAAATTGGGCCATTCAATCATGGCTGCTATTTTTTTTAAAAAAACCTATTCTCCTGGCTTCTCTCCATAACTCCTAACCTCTTTACCAATCAAGAATCTATCAATACCTTAAATACATCCAATGACTTGGCCTCCACAGCCCTGTGGGGCAGCAAGTTCCATAGATTTACCATCCTCTGACTAGGCTCTCCCGGTAATGGAAACATCCTCTCCATGGAACACTCTGCCTAGGCCTTTCAGTATTTGGTAGCTTTTAATAACTTCACCCCTCGAGGCCGGCTGGTGGTGCAATGACATTGGCGCCGGAGCCGGGAGCGGAGGTTCCCAGGTTCGAAACCAGTCGGGTCCGCTCCTGAGTACACTTTCCATCCGCGCCAGGTTGAGTGTCGAGATCGCAACTCAACCTCGTCAAATAAAAAAAAAGAGAAAAATACTGCGAAAATGTCTATGTGAGGAGTGGCGCGTCACACAGTCTCTCTCTCACTCTGTGCCTTGTAAAAGCCATGAGAAAGGCATCATCACGGACGCATGCACAGACAGACTCGCACGCACACGCCAAAAAAAACTTCACCCCTCATCCTTCTGAAGTCCATTGAGTCCAGGCTCAGAGACATTAACATGTTATGCCTTTCATTTCCAAGATCATTCTGCGAACCTCCTCTGGACCCTTTTCCAGTTACAGGGACACCACACCATGCAGCCAATGAACAGACAAACTCTGTCTAATTACTCTGCTCTCAGCTGCAGCATCAAATAACTCTGCAAAATTATATTTTCCCTTTCCAAGCCACAGTTTGTATCACTAGAGTATAGAACACATTTCTGAGTGTCCAGTGGAACAGCAGTTACGGAAACAGAGGGGAATAAACAATCAATGTTTCAGTCTGAGACCCTTCATCAGGACTCACTTACTTGTCATCTTTTTTAAGAAATACTCCTGCATATGGCAGAGCCAAACGCACTTTCCTTCGAAGCAGTTCCATCAACTTTTTATTTCTGACCTAAAAAGGAGTGAGCATTCATATTACTGTGATAGAAAATTATTTTAAATATTAAAAACCAAGGCCTCAAGTTTAGACCTGAAAGGAGCACTGCAACACACTTTTTACAGACAGATTCTATTGGTAATCAACATAACCTCAAAAGATGACTATAGAAATTAGTTTGTAACTATTGAGGTATTTGCCACATTTCTCCGCAAGCGCTTGGCCCTGTCTCTTTTCTCCTTAGGATTCAGGAAGCAGCACTGGAACCCCTTGAGGATCTGTCAGTTCTCAAAGAATCCCAATGAGTGCCTTTCTCCCATTTAGTTCCCTCTACTCCTTTCTTTCGATCTCTTTTACATGTCCACCAAAAGTTCAAACATCACTCAGACAGTAGCAGTGGTTGGGAGCTTTGCTCAGCAGCGTTAACAGCTCTGCCACTGTGCTGCCTAAAAGTAGTTCAAGTTAGCAACCATTATTTCTAAACAAGTTTCATTAGGCAACACATTAATTTCCCTGTCTAAGCCACCCACAGACAGTGATCAAGAACACTCTCTGACTCTGAGACTTGGCTGTCTTGAGCTTAGTACAAAATTACAATTGCAGGTTCGATGTTGTCGTTTAAAGTTAAATTGGATAGATCCCTGGACAGGAAGGGAATGGAGGGTTATGGACCGAGTGCAGGTCGGTGGGACTAGGTGAGAGTAGGAGTTCGGCACGGACTAGAAGGGCCAAGATGACCTGTTTCTGTGCTGCAATTGTTATATGGTCATATGGTTTAATTACATGCTTTTACACGACCTAAAATAACATTACAGATTTTCTACTGTACAAGTGCCATTTTGCACTCATCAACTTCCATTTATTTGTCTCAAGGTTTCAGCAAAAAGCAGGGTAATAATCAGCTTATAAACAAACAGGACTACTCAATTAAATACACAGGCTGATTGACCTTCTTCAGCTTTATGACATCAGCAAAGCAAACTGATTACGAAAGTCACGAACACGAGAAAATCTGCAGATGCTGGAAATTCAAACAACACACATAAAAGTTGCTGGTGAACGCAGCAGGCCAGGCAGCATCTATAGGAAGAGGTACAGTCGATGTTTCGGGCTGAGACCCTTCGTCAGGACTAACTGAAGGAAGAGCTAGTAAGAGATTTGAAAGTGGGAGGGAGAGGGGGAGATCCGAAATGATAGGAGAAGACAGGAGGGGGAGGGATAGAGCCGAGAGCTGGACAGTTGATTGGCAAAAGGGATATGAGAGGATCATGGGACAGGAGGCGTAGGGAGAAAGAATAGGGGGAGGGGGGAAGACCAGAGGATAGGCAAAGGGTATAGTAAGAGGGACAGCGGGAGAAAAAGGAGAGAAAGAAAAAGAAAGTGTGTGTGTGTGTGTGTGTGTGTGTGTATGTATGTATGTGTGTATGTATGTGTGCATATATATATATATATAAAACAGATGGGGTACAAGAGGGAGGTGGGGCATTAGTGGAAGTTTGAGAAGTCAATGTTCATGCCATCAGGTTGGAGGCTACCCAGACGGAATATAAGGTGTTGTTCCTCCAACCTGAGTGTGGCTTCATCTTTACAGTAGAGGAGACCATGGATAGCAGAATAAGTCATTGAATAAGTTATCCACACAAAGCTCAACTGATAGCCTGGCAGTAGAAGGGAGACTAAGTTTTCTTATTCAAACGTTCTTAGAATATTCTAAATAAATTTTTAATCCATTAATGCAGAATCTTAAACAGTCTTGCAGTAAAATTCAAATTAGTTCTGAACATTCACTCAACTCCCCAAAGGTTCTTACTTATGGCACATCTGATGCAATTGCTTGCCTTGTATTGCATCAGACATGCAACAGCAGTAAAGATGGCCATATGAATAGGTTTACAATGAGTGACTCACCAACACTGGTTCCCCAAAGCCTCCCCAACATCCACAATGCTCCACAGGAGTGCAATGAAATATTCTCCACATGTTGAAGTTACGACACTTGAGACACAAAACATCTCCCCAGATGACAGCTTCTGTTTGATTAGCACTCAGTTCACCACTCCATCCACAAAGCTTAGGTTCTCTACCTGCTGTACATCTACGTGCCCTCCAAAAAAGGCCCGTGATGAGACCTTTAAAATCATGGACCACACACATCTTGGAAACTGTCTCTCAATGAAGGAGGCTGTTAATAATGAAATTTACCAGTATCAGAATTCCATCACCATCATTTGGAGGCGGGCGGGCGGTGGTGGACTATAGGGTGGTTTATTAACTTCTCAAGGGCAATCGCAGCTCAGTCAACCAACCACACCTACAGCCCATTAATGAATTAAAACATGCACTCTGCATTATTTGCCTGCTTAAAATAATGGTTGCATGTTTATACATGGTTTTAAATTTAATTCTCATATTTCAAAGATCCACACACCTTCCCACTGCTTTTTAAAAAAAAACATAATATTATTCTTCTCCGTGTTTTCAGTTGCATCTATTTGAGGAACTATTCACGTGTAAAGTTAGGACATCCCCATCCAGCCCAAAGGGATTCATTAAAACTTGTTAAACTAGATTATTGTATTTCGTGAACGAGTTGCTTTACTGAGTGTGAATGGCCTGCCGCGGACTTCTTACCTCGATAATTTTAATAAATCTGGGAAACACTGGATTCCTGGTGACTGCGATCAAGGGAACATTGGGGAAAACATCTGGCACGATCATGGGAGACAGCGCTGTCATGGCAGGAGCAGCAGCTCCATCGTCACCATCTCCCGCTCCGCCTTCCACACCATCATCCTCGGAGTGAATCGAATTACCTCCGCTCCTCTCGCTGAAGTCCTGGAAGCTTCGTGTCTGCTGGAAACAAGTACCGGGAGCGATGCCACTGCCACAGGCCGCATTAGTCACCCTGGTTACCGTCCAGCACTGTATGCAGCCCAGTAAACGCTCAGGCGCAACTGAGTGCAACCGCTTTGTAAAACAAGCAGCAGCAGTTGCCCCAGATTTATTACCAACTGCAGCATGGCTGGGGACCGCAGTGGAAGAAGGACATCGAAACCTACCGCCTCCAGTGAACAAGCGACTCAGTGAACCGAGCCGCATGTACGCTGACATCTTGGACGCACATTAAACTCCCACAATGCGTCTGGACCAGTCAGGGACTTCCGGGAACCCCAATAACCCATCACAATTGGCCAATGTTGTCCGAGTAGGAGGGATCTTTCAAAACGATAGGCGGAGTTTCTCCTGGGGACTGCTGCTCAATCTTATAAATCTGAAGAGTTCAAAAAATATTACGACTTTACAGTTGCTTAAGATCTCATTAAAAAGAGCGTAAATATTACTTGTCAGGCAGTGTTTGGGGAAGATGAAAGGTTGCCGGTCCGATGCTGTCTGTAAGCTGTCAGTGCAATTGAACCCCAGAGATTTGACTAATAAAAATTATGTTTTTTCGATGCCATTGTTGCTGTCATGCACCTAGCCCTGATACATCTAGAAAACAAGGACACTTATGTCAGAATGCTCTTTCTGGATTTCAGTTTGGCATTCAACACTATTGTCCCACAGACCTTGGTGGCATTCAATACTATTGTCCCACAGACCTTGGTGAGCAAACTCCTACTCCTTGGTCTAAATACACAACTGTGCAACTGGGTGTTGGACTTCCATCCAACAGATAGTCTGAATGCACAGCCGCTCCTCCCTCCCTGTCACCATGGGTGCTCCCCAGGGTTCTGTGCTGAGCCCATTGCTGTATGCTCTGCTCACACATGACTGTAATCATATTGTCAAGTTCGCTGATGATATGACAGTGGTGGAGTTCATCACCAACAACTCATAGATGGCCTATAGAGTGGAAGTGAAGGGCTGGAGGCTTGGTGCCAGGCAAATAATCTCTTCCTCAAAGTCAGCAAGACAAAGGAGATGGTTATCGACTTCAGGAGAACTTGCACCACTCACCCCCGACTCTTTACATCGGTGGCACAGCGGTGGAAACTGTGAGCACATTTCACACAACCTCTCATGGTCCCAGAACAATCAGGAGAGCTCAACAACACCTCTATTTTCTGAGGAGGCTGAAGAGAGCTGGAATCTTCACATCTATACTCACATCATTCTATAGATGCAGAGTAGAGAGCAACCTAACGTGATACATCACTGCATGGCATAGAAAATGCACTGCAGTGGACAGGAAGGCTTTACAATGGATAGTCAAAACTGCTCCACACATCACCAGCACCAGCCCACCGGCCCATAGCAGTTTCTTGAAAATAAACCAAAACTGCTGAGAGGCTAAGCCAGGGTACTTGACACTGTGATGCACTTCCAATTTGAGAAAGGTATGTTCAATCATGTATTGCAAACCACCAAAGACGAATTATTCTGTAACGATAAAAAAAACAAAACTAAATTAGCAATATTCCGATCTTGGCGTTCGAATCAGTGTAATTAAATGTTCTAATTAGCATAATAACTGTAATTGGTGGCTTAATAACATTCCAATTAGTGACCTAGTTAGTGTAACTCAGTGAAATTAGCGAACTACTTAGCAGTCTAACTAAATTAGCGAAATAACGGTCAACAAAAAAATATAATTCCCCATGGCTCACCCCTTCTCTACCTAACTAACCTAAACCAACTGACAAAGTGTGAATATGTAACTACTTAATTGCTTCTACCACACCCCAACCCATGTGACAGATTATCATAATAAACACATCACAAAACACACAGACAGAATGTTGATACATGGCTGCTACATCCCAGCCCCTAATTATTACATTATAATAATTACAACTACATACTACTAAAATAGGAGACATGAAACCTTCGAGGACAAACATTTTAACATTTATACAAACGTCCTCTTCCTTCTTCCAGTCAAGTCATGTTGTTCTGCAGGGGATGTGGCTTATTCTGCCAGTTGAAAGTCACTTTGTCGTGATTGGTTTGTTTAGAAATTGAAGTTGCTTTTCCCATTGGTTAGCTGCCTGGTGTCCAGATTCAAATGTCCCAGGCATAAAATAGCACAAAGAAAGGGCTCATTCTTTCTTCCTTTGTTTAAGGCAAATGGTACTCACAGCCACTGGGAAGGTGTGCTGTGCATGCACATTTGATTAAGTCTGTTTATTGGACGTATTTTTGTTGAATATTCAGCTTTGTAGTTTCTGTAATGCAGAACATGAATGTTGGGATGAATTTTTACTCTTTGTAAATAAGTAATTGATATACTTACTTGTAGTCAGTGTTTCTGTCTCACTTGCCAGACCCGCGATCCTGATTCAATGTTACATTTTGACACTTCAAGCAGAATCTGGGTTTTGAGCAGAAATGCATTTCTTTAAGAGGTTATTTAAAAGACCAGACCCCCAAATTAGAGTTGCCAGGTGCCAGGATGGACAGATAATAGAGAGGGCTTTGGAAGTCTTGCTAACCTACTGATGGGATATGGAATGCCAGTAGATTGATCAGACCAGTTAGATTTCATCGGGGTGGAATCTGGACACCACATTGTTTCCATTCTTAAATCTTTCGGTTTTCCCAGGAGAAAGGATTGCCGGCAGGATGCTTTCTGGCTGTCTTCAGCGATTGTAAGACATCAGTATAGAATGATAGCGAGTTTTAAGGATGAATTGGAAAATCACAGTCACCACTGTATTAGTCTGAGAAAATCATTATTAATGGGTCATAGTAGGGCTGCAAAGGTTGAGCATAAGAATATAAGGATAGTTTGTCAGTTAATGAAGCTACAGCACTTAGACACCGCATGCTGAGCTGCTTGACAACCTGACTGTGTTAAGATTCAAGCAATGATGAGGCAGGGCGATGATCCTACTGGGGGGACGGGGAGTTCTTGCTGGATAACAAAAATGATGGAGAGAGGGTTTAATCCTTGAAATGATCGCCCTCTCCCCTGCGTATCCAAAACAGTAAGGACCAGGCCGGTGATCACATGTTCCCATATTCAGCATAGGGGGCATTGGCCCGTGGCTCCTTCTGTTCAGGAGGGGGAAGAGGAGGATCAGGAATGTGTGGGTGATCGTACAGTGGGCCCCTTCAAGACAACAGAGATCAGAGAATTCTCCACCAAGGAATTAGCAAGTTTAGGGGATAGTTACAGACAAAAGGCTGGGGAGTCTTTGGCCACATGGTTTGACGATATGGGGTGAGGGGGTACTGGAGTGATCCTATCTAATGGAGAGATGGTTGCCTTAGGGAGCCTATCGTCCCAACACATAATCAATAACACCCTGAGGATAGTCATAGTCATACTTTATTGATCCCGGGGGAAACTGGTTTTCGTTACAGTTGCACCATAAATAATAAATAGTAATAGAACCATAAATAGTTAAATAGTAATATGTAAATTATGCCTGTAAATTATAAAATAAGTCCAGGACCAGCCTATCGGCTCAGGGTGTCTGACCCTCCAAGGGAGGAGTTGTAAAGTTTGATGGCCACAGGCAGGAATGACTTCCTACAACACTTTGTGTTGCATCTCGGTGGAATGAGTCTCTGGCTGAATGTACTCCTGTGCCCAGCCAGTACATTATGTAGTGGATGGGAGACATTGACCAAGATGGCATGCAACTTAGACAGCATCCTCTTTTCAGACACCACCGTGAGAGAGTCCAGTTCCATCCCCACAACATCACTGGCCTTACGGATGAGTTTGTTGATTCTTTTGGTGTCTGCTACCCTCAGCCTGCTGCCCCAGTACACAACAGCAAACATGATAGCACTGGCCACTACAGACTCGTAGAATATCCTCAGAATCGTCCGGCAGATGTTAAAGGACCTCAGTCTCCTCAGGAAATAGAAGACGGCTCTGTCCCTTCTTGTAGACAGCCTCAGTGTTCTTTGACCAGTCCAGTTTATTGTCAATTCGTATCCCCAGGTACTTGTAATCATCCACTATGTCCACACTGACCCCCTGGATGGAAACAGGGGTCACCGGTACCTTAGCTCTCTTCAGGTCTACCACTAGCTCCTTAGTCTTTTTCACATTAAGCTGCAGATAATTCTGCTCACACCATGTGACAAAGTTTCCTACTGTAGCCCTGTACTCAGCCTCATCTCCCTTGTTGATGCATCCAACTATGGCAGAGTCATCCGAAAACTTCTGAAGATGACAAGACTCTGTGCAGTAGTTGAAGTCCGATGGGTAAATGGTGAAGAGAAAGGGAGACAAGACAGTCCCCTGTGGAGCCCCAGTGCCGCTGATCACTCTGTCGGACACACAATGTTGCAAGCACACGTACTGTGGTCTGCCAGTCAGGTAATCAAGAATCCATGACACCAGGGAAGCATCCACCTGCATCGCTGTCAGCTTCTCCCCCAACAGAGCAGGGCGGATGGTGTTGAACGCACTGGAGAAGTCAAAAAACATGACCCTCACAGCGCTCGCTGGCTTGTTCAGGTGGGCGTAGACACGGTTCCGCAGATAGACAATGGCATCCTCAACTTCTAGATGGGGCTGGTAGGCGAACTGGAGGGGATCTAAGTGTGGCCTGACCATTGGCCGGAGCAGCCCCGGAACAAGTCTCTCCAGGATCTTCATAATGTGGGAGGTCAATGCCACCGGTCTGTAGTCATTGAGGCTGCTGGGGCGCGGCGTCTTCGGCACAGGGACGAGGCAGGACGTCTTCCACAGTACAGGAACCCTCCGGAGCCTCAGGCTCAGGTTGAATACATGGTGAAGTACTCCACATAGCTGAGGGGCACAGGCTTTGAGCACCCTGATACTGACACCATCCTGTCCTGCAGCCTTGCTTGGGTTGAGACGTTTCAGCTGTCTTCTCACCTGTTCAGCTGTGAAGCCGACCGTGGTGGTTTCGTGTGGGGAAGGGGTATAGTCATGAGAGCAGGGTGGGGGACTGTGAGGAGGGGTAGGAGTGGAGAGTGGAATATATGTTGGTTGGGGGCCGACAACAGAATGCTCATGTGGGGGATGGGCAGGGGCCACAATGTCAAATCTGTTAAAGAACAGGTTAAGTTCGTTGGCCCCGTCCACACTGCCTTTAGCTCCTCTGTTGCTAGTTTGCCGGAACCCAGTGATGGTCCTCATCCCCCTCCAGACCTCTCTCATGTTGTTCTGCTGGAGGTTCCACTCAAGCTTCCTCCTGTACCTGTCTTTAGCCTCCCTGATCCTGGCTTTCAGGTCCCTCTATATTGCCCTCAGCTCCTCCCTGTTTCCATCTCTAAACGCCCTCTTTTTAGCATTCAGGATCTCCTTAATGTCCTTTATTACCCATGGCTTGTTATTTGAATAACAAAGGACAGTTCTTGTCGGAACATTGCAGACCACACAGAAGTTGATGTAATCAGTGATGCACTCTGTGAGCCCATCAATATCCTCTCCATGTGGCTCACAGAGTGCCTGCCAGTCTGTCACCTCAAAACAACCCTGGAGCGCCTCATAAGCCTCCTCCGACCATTTTCTCACTGTCCTCGATGCTGCTTGCTTCCCCTGAACATTATGCATCACTATAGGATTGGGTAATGATAGCGGTTAAACTTACTAAATGGAATTTAAAACCCCAAGTTGAATGGAACACAGAAGAGGAGGGCACTAAAGTTCTAAGCTAGTGGGCTTTTATCACAGAATTATACTACGATAGTGGTAGCCCACCAGAGGATATTAATTTAACTTCTAGAATGATATGACATGTGGTTATGGCAGCAACATTTCAAATCTAAGGGGTAGTGCTGTCTTTAATAGCACCAGCTGTTGATCATCACATAGGTATACTAATTCAATTATTACTGGGGTTAGAGTATGTAGACGAGGGTGTGCGTAGTCAGGTATGGAAGTTAGATAAACAGATGGGGAGTGGGGGATCCTGCATGTCCCATAAAGAAATGTGTTTGGCGTCGCTCAAAGCTGGGGTCCCGAAAAAGTAGATAAATAGGACTCCCTCCACCACTTTCTGCGCAATGTGGAGGAAGCTCTGTTTGGGGGACCAAGAAAGGGAGACTGTTGAAGGGGAAGGGTTATTCTTTAAGTCCTTTCCTGATAAGGGCTCCTCTTGTTCTCTGGTAGATTCCTTGCTTTCCGTTCAGGATTCCCTGCAAAGGACCTTGGCTAACGCTCAGCAAGGGTGGGAATGGGGGGGGGGTTGTGGTTATCACATTTGCACCTCATTGTTGTGTGCGTGTGTGGGGGGGGGGCTTTCAACTTGCATCTCTCTTCCCTGTAAATAGAGTGGGTATGATTTGAATGCAGAGAAAGGTTAGGGGTGCGTGTGTCTGTGTGTACGTACTATGCCTTTAAGAGACTCTGTGAATGAGTTGAGCCCCACTCAGTTGTTTTTCCTTTCTCAGTTGTTCTCTGATAAGTATGCTATTTCTCTGTGAGGAAGTAACTGTCTGTTTTAAGCTTTTGCAGTTCCACACCAAGCTTTAAAGAAGAGGAGTACATCTGGGCTTTGTGGTTTATATTCTAATCTGTTAGTTTGTTTCTTGTGTTTGCTTAGTCAGTTATTTTGTTTCTTGTTTTCTTAATCTGTTACATGTTTACTTCATCAGTTACTTTTGTTACTTGTTTCTTCGTACAATTAGTTTTAGGGATGACTCATTTCATACTGGCCGTATGAAATTTGAGTTGATGGGGTAGAAATTTGGGCAACTTTATTTTGGATATGAGATGCCTGCATTTCAGGGAATTGAGCATTTGGGGAGTAATTTTTTTAGTTTTGTTATTTTTGTGTTTTCTAAATACCCAGTGACAAATCAGTAATAAGTGCATTTATATCTCCCTGTATTACAGAATGGCAAAGTGGTGGATGCTGACTTGTGGTGGGAGATCCTGTGATACATTGCTGTGGATGGCATTTGAATGTGCACACTGGACCAACGGGTCAGATTGCTGAATTTGTACGGTCTTCTACTCTATCACAGAAGGAGTGCCACTGATATTGATCCCTTTGGTGACAAAGAAAAGACTGTTGGGGGAACTTATCTGGCATTTTGGGTTTTGGCATTTAGTTTTGGGGGATCTGGGAGGGAATAGTCTATTCCAGCCAATCTCAACCCAAAGTATGGCAACAGCTTTAAGGGGCTTTCACCTTCAACCTGCTAGAGGTCACATCTGCTGGGTTGCTTGAAGTGCTTACATACCTCAACCAGAATGCTTGTCAGGCCATAAGAGTTTCTGAAACTCTATTTGCACTTAAGGTTCATAGATCTTGGAAGTTTCAATCTTGATATACAGCATTTCAACACAGAAATACTATTAGTCCAAAACAAAGTCATGAAGTTGCATGTGCAACTCCTTCCTCCACAATATGTCTATACAGCTTGCCGTTGTAGCAGCGGTAAGTTCCACACAAGGGATGGAAATTGACTTCAATGGAGCTACCCTAGATTTCCCCACGATAAAAGCACTGTGCACCTGTTATGCAATAATAGGTAGGTCACTGCTCCATAGCCATCTTTGCTTCCATCTGTAAAGTTGTGTAACCAGGCAGCAGTAACCTCTCCAAAATCCAGGTGTCAAGCATCCAACAACCTTGAAGTCTTCCATCTGGCAGAGTTCTTCCAGCCACCTTGTCCATTCATGAGTAACTGTTGTTGGTATAGTGTCATCCCAGCCAAGTCCTATCTTACATAGATCGTGTAGGATCTTCTTAGCAAATAGCACTACCAAACTCAAGATTCCTAAAAGATCATTGATGGAGCTAACTGGAGAGGATTTCCTTTCTGGTGAGTGGTCTATCTTTGATAGTGATCTTTAACTTGGAAGTATCAGACTGAACAAGTCATTGCACACCCAGTACTCTCTCTACCAAAGGAATATCTTGTTTCAAATTCAAATCCTTTACGTGCTAGCTCTTTTTCAAAGAGCAAAAGACACTGTGTCTGTTGCTTATCCACTACATGACTCAAAAGCCACCTTTCACACAAATAGATAAAAAGCCATGATCGGGAGACACTGCTTTGTCCTCAGAGGACACTGACCAAAGGCAGACATAAACATAGAAGCAATGCAAAACTTTATTCACTGTCTCACAGCTGGACTGTTCTTCATTGTCCTTGGCGCATTTTCTAAGAGTGAAATTGGCACAGCTTGGTGAATTTGCTCCAAAGACACGTCCACCATATCTTGGCTGAGGTCACTATCAGGCCACCAGAGAAACCTCAGCAATCTGCATCTTCTACTGGTACTTTAACCTGATGAAACATTGATTCAATATCTGCCATGATCGCCACTGGTTCTTTTCTGAATCTGTTTATGACTCCAAATAGTGAACTAGTAAGATCTGGTCCTTATAAAAGCTGATTGTTAAATGATATTGCCACAGTCAAACACAACATGGGGTTTCCCTATCTGGAGTGATAAACACCATGATATGGAATATACCAGATTTTCCCATCACTGCATTCCAGATCCGCTACTGGCACTGTTTCTTCATAACCTTTGGAGATGACATCCTTCATGAAAGTTGTGTAGTCAGTGTGAAATGACAAATCCTTCTTAAACCTCTTCCTTAGATTTATGGCATGCTGTTCAGCAATTTTCCAGTTACTTGGCATGTTAACTTCCTCCTTTCTCAAAGGTAAGCTAATCTGGTAGTGGCCATCCACCAGTTCTGTGGAATTCATAACCAGCTCAATGAACTTGTGATCTTCTCTTGACAAACCAGGCTGTTCATCCTGACTGCATTTAGTGAAATCTGCCTTGAACTGCTGCCGCCAAAGCTCAACTAAGTTCAAAACTGAGATCCTGTTAACTGTCAGCTCTGGCTGTGCACAGTCTCTCCCATCACCATAGTTTCCTTCAGTGGTCCACTCACAGTCCAACCTAACATTGTCCTAATTGCATAGAGTCCATTATTAACACTGTGAATGACTTGCAAAAGCTCCAATGCTTTAGGCACATTTGTACTATCAGGAGCTCAATTTCTGAATCAATCTCTTGCAAATGGATACATTTCAGGTGAAATCATCTCTGGAGATCACTCTTGTTCTGGAATGCTCCCTTTGTGGACAGGTAGTTCACAGTAGTTTTCACCAATTAAGCTAGCACTTCCAATACTGAAACAATGCAGCTACTCACAACCTTCTCTTGACCCATGGTGTGTAAGAGAATGTGTATTTTTTCCTGTGAGGTTGAGCTTGTTCACAAGGCTAACTGTGCAGAACACTGCTGTACTTCCTTGATCTAGGAAAGCATAAGTAACCATTGTCTTGTTATCCATCTTAGACTTAACTTGTATTGGAGCTATGGGAAATTTACAATCACGATTGCCAGCCTCTGTAGGGCCATTGGGTACCAGGGCTCTAATCACTGCTATGTCTGATTATTGCACAGCTTGCTTTGATTTTGCACACTTTTCATTAGAGTGAATGTGAAGTCTGCTGGGATGCTTGCCACTGCAGACCTTGCATGAAAAATGCTTCTTGCATTCCTTGAAGTATCCTGTCCACAAACAGCCAAAGCAGACACCATTTTCCATTAGGAAAGCAATCTTCTCACTATGAGCCCTTTTCTCCAGCTAAGGGCACAAATCCGAAACAAGTTCACCCTCGCAGAACAGGCAAGCCCATTTGGCTGGGGAGACCATTTCCCTTACATTAGTTCCAGGTTCACATTTAGCTTTACTTCTCATAGTGGCCCTAGTAGTGGCAAAGTTGCTTCCTTTAGCCTTAGGATGAAATTATGGCTTAGTTTTTTTTAAAAAACACCTTTGCTTATTGCCAGTTATGTGGTATACTGTATATTCCCAAACACTAGGAGTGCAGCAATTTTTACTTGCCTTTCAACAAAATCAACATCAGTGAAAGTAATCTTACAGTTGGGGCCTTTCTTCCAGTTCACAGACCACTGTACTCCATTTATCTCTGAGTATATAGAGAAATTTCTTTATGATCAACACATTGGTAGGCATGTCCAGCTCATGCACATACTACACTTCTTCCAGGGCATTGCAACAGATTCTAAGAAAATGGCTGGAGTCTTGAAAAGCTTTCATGTCTTCAGATTTAGTAGGTGCCCAGGAAAGAGTGTTTTGCATGTTCCTGTAGTAAAGCCTTAGCTTTTATATAGCCTTTCTTAGGATCAACATGCTGGCAACTTCTGACAAATTATCTTAGATGACCACTAGTATACTGTTCAAGGAAATAGAGGTGTCACTATAGCCGCCAGTCTTGCCTTTAGCACTATTTTCAAAAGTCATCATGAACAAATGATACTGCAATGGATCTCCTTTGTAGAATATGAATCTCTCTTTTAGGCAAAGATAAAATGCATTGCTGTTGTACCAATATGGTTGTTATTTCATTTGGCCTCCTCATAATATCAATAATACTACTCTGACATCTGTCACCTGAAACAGAAGTGTTTCCGTGCTATAAGTGAATGCCCCCATAAGCACTTTGAGCTGTGGGATATGACATAGATTCAGAGTGACACATTAGTGTAGACTGGGTGTAAACACCATGAACTACCTCTTGGGGGGTATAGCTCACGTTTCACAGATACCTGAGGAACAAATGAATCAACATTGACATTGAATGTTTTTGTTGTCTTCTTTGCCTTTTCATTACAGGAGTTCCCTGCTGAAGCACTTGCAACACTTAAAGCCCCTAGCACATTAACTTTGGCCACATATGCTGCAAATTCTTCCTCCAACAAGCTGTTCTTTTCTTCTCTGTAGCTCCATGGCAATTAATCAGTCCTCTTGCTCCTCTAGCATGTCTGTTGTTCAATATTTGTTGATGTGCCATTATTGCAGTTAAATCAGCCGCTGATTTAATGCATGCAGAGGTGGTAATAGATGCTGAAGATTTTCTTTTTGCAACAGCAGTTCAAGCATTGACATTTGACACACTGTTGTTTGGTTTCACATCATCTTGTGGGTTCTGTACTCTATGTGCAGTCAAAACATGCCTTGGAATTTGAGAAATATTGTCTGATGGAAGTAAGACACATATTCACTTGTTGCAGCAATATGACCTTCAATGGAACATGTTTGATTCAACCACAGTTTCACGTCGCCTATGAAAGCACTACTATAGCCATCAATGTTTGAAAAACACTTATTGTGTCTGTTCTGCTCAACCTTGGGAAGTAATAAGATTAGCATGTAATGTTGCCTAGCAACAGCTTCACAGAGATTAGTCAAGTCCTCAAGATAAGATTAAATTTTTAAGACATTTTCTTTATTTTTCATAAGATCATTAATTGATATTAAATCTTTAATTTTGTTCACATTTGTTCCATACTCCTTTTGAAGACTTTAAGTAAGATTAGCCTTAGGTTCACCTTCAATTTATCTTTTACAAGCCCTGATACCAGGGTCATTGGCGCCTGTTCCATACTTTAATACATTCATGTTACTTTCTCTAGTTGTGCGACTCGCAATTAACTCTTTGTTTGCCCGCAGCACCGTGATATTCGATTCAGTGAACATAGTCAACAAACTGTCCGTGCAAATACAGCAAACTGAACATTCACACCAGAACTACTATACTCAAAAAACAGTGACGATCCCCAAGTGGTAAGGCTGATCAACACCTCCATCCACTAACCTACCCCTCCACCACAACTTTATCATTTCCTGTCAGAGTTTTCTTATGTACAGACACACCTGAGCCAAGTGTCACTTTATGGACAAACAAGCAATCAATGTATTGTGACGTTCTTTATCTTATTGTGTTTTTTTCGCACTGTATTGGATACAGAGTAACAATTGTCTCCTTCTCCTTTACGCTTGTGCACTGGAAGTGCCATTAAACAATCTTGAACTTGATTCCTGACTTGTTGAGTTATCTCCAGAATTTTCTGTTTTATTTCAAAATATTGCTATTTACCTAATTCTTTTGAGGGAGTCATACGGACTGGCCCTGTTGCAGGATCTCAGCCAGTGGAATGTATCTGTGCCTCCACAGATGCTGTATGACCCGCCGAGTTCCTCCAGCACTTTGTTTATTTTGCACGTTATGTTTACACGTTTCTATCGAAGCTCAATGCACTCTCAAGGAGTCAGGCATATTACAGCATTCTGGATCAAACAATGAATTCAACAGTTAAAGATGTTCACCCATTCCATCTTTCCAATACTTAACGTTTCCTTCTTTTGATAAATTCAGATGTTACTCGTTGTCCCCTCTTTACAAAATCTGTAGACATGCCATTTCTTTTCACTAGCATTACCACTCTTAAACTTCTCCAGCTTTCCACTGACCTCCCTTTTGGTTCTCTGTCTCTCTTTATTTACAAAATAAAACTTTCTACTAAAAAAAATCTGCAGTTTGACTCAGTTCTGACAAAATGTCTGAAATATTAGCCACTTCCCTCTCTATAGATGCTACCCAAACTGTTGAGAATTTCTGGGTTTTTTTCTTTACGTTGCAAGTTTCATTCATCTTTGGTATGTAATGATCTTCTCTAACTCTTGAGCATTAAGACCATTTTCACAAATAAATGCTGGTTGAATTGTTCTTTCAGGAGTACCATGTACATTTCAAGTCACATATTTCTATATAGAAAATTCTGTACTTCAAGACAATAAATAATCTAGCTGAGATCCAAGTCGACTGTGATGCAGTGTTGGGTGTTATACGTGGCAAATGGGTCAACAAATCTTCGTCAGTGATGAACTTGTTAGAAATTATGTTCATTATGGAGATTGAGATTTAGTAGTTAGCCTGGTCTAATGTCTGTTTGATCTTGTGTAAGCTTACATTCTACAAAGGGTGAAATTAAAGAAGGAAGGTTCATTCCTCTGGATGGCCAGAGCTACAAATCTTGCCTTTCAGCATATTGATGATACTTGCTTACCCATGTATATGCATGTATTGAATGGGACTCAGCAAATATACAACTTAGAGCGACACCTAAAATGCTGTAGGAAGTCTATGGGTCCTGCAGCATTTATAGAGGGAAATGGGCAGTAAGTGTTTTGGGTCGAGACCCTTCATCAGGATGGAAAAGAAAGAGAGAGCTGGTATAAAAAGTCGGGGTAAGGGGTGAATGGGAATGATGTTAAGAGACTAGGAGGTGATTAGTGAAAGTGATGAAGGGCTGCAGAAGATGGAATCTGATAGAGGTGGACCATAGAATAAAGGGAAGGAGGTGGGGAAAGGAACTAGAGGGAGGCATGTGTGGATGATGGCAGATTGAGAGAGCAAGGGAGGGAAAAGAGAAAAATGATGGGGCTGATGGGATAAGGAAAACAAAGAGGGAACGGAGTGGAGTGGTTACCTGAAGTCACATGCTTCTTCATAAGCTATTATGAAGGGGACCAGGATGGCAATGCTTGGTTGTTGGTAGGTGGGGTTAATACCTGACTTTCAAGAGGACTTGTGAGTTATGTTCTGGCTGGACTTAGTCCTTAAACTGCTGGAGAACAGTGCGGAAAGAACAGGTGCTGTTTTCTCCCGGAAGGGATTAGTTTTTAGTTCCAAGTGCTCTTGCCACATGTTGTCACCCTGCAGCCTTATCCTTCAATTATGGAGGACAGCATGTGTATAATTGAGGGAAGTACTAGATAGTGATGCAGCCAGTCAAAATGCTCTCAATTGTGCCCCTGTAGGAAGTCCTTAGGATTTGGGGGCCCATACCAAACTTTTTCAACTGTCTGAGGTGAAAGAGGTGCCATTGCGCTGTCATATAGACCACATGAGATCCCCGGTGATGTTTATGCCAAGGATCTTAAAGCTGTTCACCCTCTCAACCCCAGATCCATTGATGTCAATAGGGGTTAGCCTGCCTCTATTCCTCCTGTAGTCCAAAACCAGCTCCTTTGTTTTTGCGACATTGAGGGAGAGGTTGTTTTCTTGACACCACTGTGTCAGGGTGATGACTTCTTCTTTGTAGACTGCCTCGTTATTATTTGAGATTAGGCCAATCAATGTAGTATTATCAACAAATTTAATTAACAGATTGGAGCTGTGGGTGGCGACGGAGTCATGGGTATACAGAGAGTAAAGGAGGGGGCTTAGGACACAGCCCTGAGGGGCAGCTTTGTTGAGGGTCAGAGGGGCAGAGATGAGGGAGCCTATGCTTACCACCTGTGGGTGATCTGACAGGAAGTCCAGGATCCAGCTACACCTAAGAAAGGATACGCTGGCATTGGAGAGACTCTAGAGGAGAATTATCCCAGGATTGAAAGGGTTAACATACAAGGAATGTTTAATGGTTCTCGATCTGTACTTGCTAGAATTTAGAAGAATGATGGTGGATCTCATTGAAACCTATTGAATACTGAAAGGCATAGATAGAGCAAACGTGAAGAGGATGTTTTCTACTTCAGAGGAGTCTAGGACCGGAGGGCACAGCCTCAGAATACAAGGCATCCCTTTAAAACAGAGATGAGGAGGAATTTCTTTAGCCATTGGATGGTGAATTTTGTAGCATTCGTTGCCACAGACAGCTATGGAGGTGAAGTCTTTGGGTATATTTAAAGCAGAGGATGATAGGTTCTTGAATAGTACAGCCTCAAAAGTTATGGAGAGAAGATAGGAGAATGGGGTTGAGAGGGATAATAAATAAGGCAAGATGGAATGGTGAAGCAGACTTGATGGGCTGAATGGCTGAATTCTTCTCCTTTGACCATGCTCTTATAGTCTAAAATGACTCCCTGGAGGTGTAGTGAGAAAGGATAGTAGAGGTGGTAAGAGAGAGTGGAAAGAAAGGGTAAGATTTAAGTGAAGGGCTGAGAGTTGGATAGAGAACAGTGGGTGTATACATTCAGTGGCCAATTTATTACGTACATCTGTACACCTGCTCGTTAGTACGTATATCTAATCAGCCAATCATGTGGTAGCAATTCAATACATAAAAGCATGCAGACAAGGTCAAGAGGTGATAAAGTTTAAGGGAATAGGGGATTCTCAAGATTCCTGTAAACAATGGATTCAGTACTGACTATGTCTGTGACTGCAGTGTGTTTGAATAATGTCTCCCAGCTGCCTTCTTTGGAGCAAGATGATTAAAGTTTGCCCAGATCTACATAGATGTCTCTGGGCTTTTCACACCTTTTGATTTTGACAAAAAGCAGTACCTGATGGAAATTAGACAGAACATTCCTTTCTTAATTAAAGCACAAATTTGACGGATGTTCTTATCTTTGTAATTAAGTTGTGGCTCCAGCAAACCAGGTAAGACATTCTTTTCTTTAATTAAGGTGGATGGAGTGTCTAACAAATTGATTGTACCTTTGTATCAATAGTCCATTGACTTGACCGGAATGGTTATCAAACTGATTGTTCTTTTGTATTGGTGGCCTTATAACTTCTGACAATTCTGACATCAGGCAGTGAACTTGTAGAACCGCCGGGGAGATGAGAAAGGGTCTCTTCCTGATGTCGGGTCCAAGTTCACTCGCCGGCTGAACTCGAAGAAATAAACAGGTGAAAAGATAAGTAACGATCTTTTTGTGCTGTCATTATTTGATCCAGCAAAGTTACGTTTACAGAGGTTCATTTTTTGTTCAGACCAAACATCAAAATAGGGAAACAATGTGATCCATGTGATTTTGACTGTGAAATAATTGCTAGTGCCAGATAGGGTGGTTTGAGTATTTCAGGAAATGCTGATCTCCTGGGATTTTCATGCACAACAGTCTCTAGTGATTACAGAGAAGGGTGCAAATACAAAAGAAGACAGTGGTAGTTCTGTGGGCAAAACCGCCTTGTTAAAGAGAAGGGTCAGAGGAAAATGACCAGACTGGTTCAAGCTGACAGGAAGTCAACAGTAACACAAATAAACACACATTACAACAATGGTGTGCAGAACAATGGGTGGGGGATATTATAAGAGGTATGTGGAGGAAAGAAGTAGTAAGGTAGTCGGTAAGGGGAAATACTATGAAAATTGGGAAGAGTAGGGGCGTTCTGTGGGGGAGTTTGAGGAAGGGAAATGCTTTCAGATGGAGGAGGGGTGAGGCAGATGGGAAGGTAAGGACCCAGGGTGTGAGATTAGCCATCAGAACTCACTAAACCAGACTGGAAGCAAGTCATTTTCAATCTCAAGTGATCTCATAAGACAGGGGTCCCCAATCTTTTTTGCAGTGCGGACTGGCCGACCGGGGTCGGGGTGTGTTAATCATGACCAGAATATAGGTGATAAATCAACCATAAGTCACTTAGAAGTGGCTAATACACTCAATTTCATTTCTAAAAGGGTTTATCTAACGAATTTAATATTAAACACACAGTGCATATTTTCTTCACATGAATATAGTGATAAGTCACTTATATAAGTCAATAGCATCATAACATTTTAAGTAACATTTGGCTATTAAAAACACAGCGCATATTTTCCCTGTATGAACATATAAAATCATTGCAACACACCAATATGGCTGAATCAGTGGGAGTCCTGGGCTTATTTCCCTGCAACAAGACTGTCCCATCGAGGGGTGATGGGAGACAGGGATACTCGAAGGGGGTTCCTTATGTAATGACCTTGTGTGCGTTCAAGTTCCAACAGTAGGTGTGACAGGGAATGAGGAAAGGTGCAGCTGACTCTTATCATTTCATATCGCCAAATCATATCATTTCCTTGCAGCCCGGTAGCACATGCTTTGCGGCCCGGTACCGGTCTGCAGCCCAGTGGTTGGGGACCATTGTCATAAGAGGAAGTGAGGGATGTGCTGGGATGGAGTGAAAATGATATCTCGGATCTTTAGTAGCTGTGGTGTTTGACCATTGGTGCCAATGAAATCAAGTGGACCCTATAAAAGACCATTTTGGGTAGTCTTTGAGAATTGAGGCATGAACTAAGTATTGTGGAAAAAAGATTCACAGATGGATACTTAGAAAAGAAGAAAGCAGATTTAAGTCAAAGTCAACTAGCTGTTTAGGCATTCATCAAACTCAAGAGCTGTTTAAACATTCATCACTTAAAATGTGTTGATTATAGAGTTTTGTCCTTTTAATAAACTTGATCTTATAAAGGAACTACTAGCACCAGGTTTACAAAATAAAAGTTAAACAAAATCCCAAAAAGGATGTCAGATGGTTTATAAGATGAGGAAATACAAAATGAGAGGAACAGATAAACAGAATATTATTCAGAAACAGTACGACAATAGAATGTTGCTGTACAAAGCGATCTTGGTGTCCTTGTCAACAAATTTAGCATGCAAGTACATGAAGTAATTTGGCTGGCAAATAGAATATTAAACATTATTGCTAAAGGTATGGAACATAACAGCATTGATCAGCTTCGGTAGTGTAGGGGGTTGGGAAGAGCAAACCTAAATACTATGGTCAGATTGGTGCCCTTAATTAAAGAAGATTAAAACCGTCTTTGGAGGTAATTTAAACAAGATTCATTCGGCTGTATTCGGGTATCAAGGAGTTGAACTAATGAGGAAAAGTTCGGCAGATTGAGGCCATACTTGTTAGAGTTTTGGCGGTATCTTAATGGTACAAATAAATTTCTAAATTTCTGAAACAGAGGTTTCTCTATCAGTGCTGCACAGATTCAGAATAAATGGTCACTTTTTTAAGACAGAAGAGGAATTTCTTCACTCAGCCAAGGCCAAACAAAAACTTATTTGATTTAGTGGGCTATATGGAACGTGGAGTAAAGTGTAGTCAAGGCAAGAAAAGTTAACCATCAGGCGGCATGGTAGCATTGTAGTTAGCACACTGCTTTACCGTACTAGTGACCTGGGTTCAATTCCCACCGCTGGCTGTAACAAGCTTGTACATAATCCCCACGACCGCATGGGTTTCCTCCGGATGCTCTGGTTTCTTCATGCAGTCCAAAGACGTACCAGTTGGTTGGTTAATTGGTTATTGTAAATTGTCCCTTGATTAGGCTAGGATTAAATTGGAGGATTGTTGGGCAGCACAGCTCGAAGTGCAGGAAGGGGCTACACTGCACCGTAGGTCAATAAATAAAAAATAAATAAATCTTCCAGATGCTAGAACAGATTTAAGAGCCCAATCCTGCTCCTATCTCCTGTGGGTACACCAACCTAATGTAATAACAGCAATAGACATTAGATGACCTATAGAAAACCAGGGGACAACAATTTCACTTCTCAACATTGACATTTTCAATCAACTTGAACAACAACAAAAACAACACTGCAGAACGTTAATGTGCTAGATTCTCGCAATAAACAGATTAGTACTAACTTGTCTATTATAGAAGAATTGACAGCAAAGGGCTACGTCAGTACCTCCAGCTGAACTCTCTTTTTGTGTGTTTTCCCCCTAGCTGTCATTCTGTGTTTTTGTATTGCCATGTGATCTTGTTTGTTTTCATGCCCCATGTGCTCCTGTCCCCGCCCTGCTCTACTCCGGCCCCTGTATTACTGAGTACTCTGCCTCTCACCTGTTTCTCATTGTGCTCCTCTTATCATCTGCCTCTTTGTTTATTGCTCAGTGTATCTTAGTCCTGTGTTTACACTTGTTTGTTGCCAGATTGTGCCAGTGAGTTTTCCTGATTCTGATCTTTGGATTTCTCTGGATGTTTTGATCTCTGCCTGAACTTTGACGCCAACTTTGTTTGCACTTCTGGATTTGTTACTCAATAAATAAACTAGAAGGGCCAAGATGGCCTGTTTCCGTGCTGTAATTGTTATATGGTTATATGGTTATAAATATAACAGGGTACACAGTACTTGGTCTGCAGTTGGGACTCTGCTCTAGCGCTCTGACAAGCTGTAAAAATAAGGGAAGGCAAAAGTAAATTTGCATCCAATGTAGCATCAATTTCTCTTACTTTTTTTTTATTAAGTGCAATCGTGAACAATAGCCAGATCAGAAATGCTAATCAAGTCAACTAGTTCCCAAAGAGAACTCTAATAGGCCAATCAGATGGTTCACTGCTGCTCAGCGATAGAACACAAAAAAAATCATATGTACAATTAAGAAACATTAAAAATAGTAGAAATACTGGACTCATGATGATCATGATGAAGTCTGCTGGAGAGAGACATTTATACACATGCTGTCCTCCATAATTCTGTATACAGAATTGTACTTCCCTCAATTGCAGGACTCTGCAGAGAGTGGTGTGGACAGCCCAGCGCATCCGTAGATGTGAACTTCCCACTATTCAGGATACTTACAGAGACAGGCGTGTAAAAAGGGCCTGAAGGATCACTGGGGACACGAGTCACCCCAACCACAAACCACTCCAGCTGCTACCATCGGGGAAACAGTACCGCAGCATAAAAGCCAGGACTAACAGATTCCGGGACAGTTTCTTCCATCGGGCCATCAGACTGATTAATTCATGCTGATACAACTGTATTTCTATGTTATATTGACTGCCCTGTTGTACATACTATTTATTACAAATTACTATAAATTGCACATTGTACATTTAGACGGAGACATAACATAAAGATGTATATGAAGGATGTAAGTAATCAATTCAATTGAATAAGGGGCCCAAAACAGCTCTCAATACTCCAAATGTGGTCTGACCAAAGCTGTATAAAGCCTCAGCATTACATCCTTGCTTTTATATTCTAGTCCTCTCAAAATGAATGCTAACATTGCATTTGCCTTCCTTACCTGTAAGATTTTTTAAATTTCAGTTATTTTTTGCTCAGCATAACAAAACTTTCAATTTACAGATACATTTACGTTTCTTCCCCTCACATATATCAGCTATCAGAACACTTCCATCAAAATACAGACATCACCCCAACATCCTATACAAAAGCCCTTATTAGTATAGGAGACAGGTTTACATTTACATATTGTAGAAAAGGTTGCCACATTTTATGAAAACTATTTGTTTTTAAGTGTACCATACATGTCAAAAAGTCCAAAGGAATGTATTCCATGATTAATTTACGCCAACCAAAAAGTCCAGGGGCCTTATCGGATATCCAACAAAGTAAAATGTTCTTCCTCGCTCAAAAAGTCAGGATGTTAAAACCTTACCTGCAAATTAACCTTTAAGGAATCATGCATGAGGACTCCCAAGCCCCTTTGCATCTCTGATTTCTGAATTTTCTCCCCATTTAGAAAATTTATTCCTCCTACTAAAGTGCATGACCTTGCACAATAGTCCATCTGCCACTTCTTTCCCATTCTCCCAATCTGTCTAAGGCTTTCTGTGGACTGTCTGATTTCTCAATGCTACTTGCCCTTCCACTTATCTTTGTATCATTCTCAAACTTGGCCACAAAGCCACCAACTCTATCTATCATCTAGATTGTTGACATATAACGTGAAAAGAAGCAGTCCCAACTCTGACTGCTGTGAAACACACTAGTCACTGGTGGCCAATTAGAAAAGGCCCCTTTATTCTCACTCTTTGCCTCCTGCCAGCCGGCCAATCTTCTATCTATGCTAGTATCCTTCCTGTAATCACATGGGCTCTTATCTTGTTAGCAGCTTTATGAGGCACCTTGGCAAACGTCTTCTGAAAATCCAAGTGAACAACATCCACTGACTCTCCATTGTAAATCCTGCCTTTATTTCCTCAAAGAATTCCAACAGATTAGTTGTGCAAAATTTCCCCTTAAGGAAATCATGCTGACTTTGGTCTATTTTATCATGTGCTCCAAATACCCCAAAACTTCATCCTTAATAATGAACTCCAACATCTTACTGATCTCTCCAAAGGAGAGATTGGTAAGGAGGGAAGCATATGACAGGATATTATAGGCCTGAAGTCAGGCTAACAGGCCTATAATGTCCTGTCATATGCTTCCCTCTGTTCTTAAAGAGTGGAGTGACACATGCAATTTTTCAGATTTCTAGTGATACTTGAATGATGCCACCGCAATCTCTTCAGCTACCTTTTTCAGAACTGTGGGGTGTTGTCCATCAGGTCCAAGTAACTTATCTACTTTCAGGCCTTTCAGCTTCCCAAGAACCATCTCCTTACTAATAGCAACTAAACTTTTTTCTACCCCTGACTCTCAAACTTCTGGTATACTGCTGGTGTTGTTCAAAGTGAAGACATGCAAAATACTTACGGAGTTCACCAAGCATTTATTTGTCCTCCCCGCACCCCCCCCCCACTACCTCGCCAGCATCATTTTCCAGTGGTCCGATATCCACTCTCGCTTCTTATATAGAAACATAGAAAACCTACAGCACAATACAGGCCCTTTGGCCCACAAAGTTGTGCTGAACATGTCCCTACCTTAGAAATTATTAGGCTTACCCATAGCCCTCTATTTTTCTCCATATCTGAGAAAACTTCTGGTATCATTTTTTATATTATTGGCTAGCTTACTTTCATATTTCATCTTTTCACTCTTTATTGCCTTTTTAGTTGCAAGTTATTGGTTTTTTAAAAGCTTCCCAATCCTCTAGCTTCCCACTAACTTTTGCTATATAGTATATCCTCTTTTTCTTTTGTGCTGTCTTTGACTTCGCTTGTCAGCCATGGTTGCCTCGTCCTCCCTTTAGAATTCTTTGGGTTGTATCTATCCCGCAGTTTATGAATTGCTCACAGAAACTCCAGCCATTGTTGTTCTGCTGTCATCTCTACTGGTGTCCTCTTCCAAACAATTTGGCCAGCTCTTCTCTCATTCCTCCCTTTACTCAACTGTAATACTAAAAAGTCTGATTTTAGCTCCCCCCTCCCCGCCCCCACCTCTCACACTGCAGGATGAATCTATCATATTAGGACCACTGCCTCCTTAGGATTCCTTATTTAACCCCTCCTTCACCGCCCAGGCCGACCCTTCACGCGAGCAGAGCGAGGACGCGCCCGCGGGCCGCCAGGCCGTTGCCGTTGGCAGCTCCGGCGAACTGGCGGCAACGACCGTCCATTTTGAACGCGCGAACTTGAGGCGGCGTTAGCAACGAGTCACTATTGAAGGGGCAGTGGACCGGTTGAATGGGGAAACCTGAAGTGCAGGATGCCCAGTAATTAATTCATCTTTAGAAAATTGATAAAGACATGAGTGCGGGTTTAATAGCTCTTCTTTTAACTCAGATGCTTTACGTAAGCAGTTCCATCCCGAAAGAATTTTGTAGGTACGGAAAAGTCCCATTTCTTTTCGTGTGAGTGAGTGTGTGTGTGAGTGAGTGAGGGAGAAAAAAAAAAGAAAAAAATGCCTTTCACGACCTCATGGTTGTTATAACCAGCCGGGATTTATGACTCTCGCGGAACCCCACTGTTGGAAAAGGATTTCTCCATTTACTGAAGATCGGCACAGAAAACACGTGCCGATTTTATTTGAGAGTAGCATTGGCGTTTTTGAATTTATTTTTTCCGTTTTCAATCATGTCACTGCACAACTGGAGTCACCTAGAGCAGATAGGGATGTTAGTTCAAATAATCATGGAGAGTATTGTGCTTTCCTAAAGAGCTATTTGAAATTGCAGCACCAATGAAATGCTTGTTTATGCCTCCGAAAGAACTTGGTGCCCAAACAAAAGATATAACCTTCTGACAGGCAGACAGCGGGAGCAAATGAGTCCTTTCCATCTCAATTTTCCCTTTCCTTCATGCCTTTCTTTCTTCCCCTGGCTGGAACAAGTCCCATTTCTAGTGCTGTAGAGTCTGACATTTTCTATTGGTGCATCAATTGGATCTTGAATCAGTAGTATTGCATAAGGACTGATGTCATGAAGTGTTGAAATTTTGTCAGACGTATGCCAACTAAAAATAATCAGATCAATTTTCGATGTAGCTTAGTTTAAGTTGGATTGGGTTAAACTCTTTTTTATTGGTGTAGTGGCATTAAAACTATCGATTATTTAATCAGTGATTCAAAACTAAACCATTTAAAACATACTGACAATCATTTTGATACAATTGAATTATCCAATACTAAAGCAAGACCCTTGATACTGAAGTACCAACAGATTGTCAACTGATAGAATGTCCACAAAATATACTGCATATTCTTTTATTTTGTGTATTGTTGACAAAAACACATTATAGAAAGCGCAATTTCTGTGATTACATACAACATCAAAATACTTAATTACCTTTCCAAAGAATAAACTGTCTTTTTCACATTTTTAAATGTGTGGTTTTTAAATTATCATTGATTTATGTGCTTTTTTTAATTAGTGATTTGAAATACATGTATTCCTTAAATATGGAAGATGATCCATTTCAAAAAGAACATGTAAGTAAACTTGCAAAGATTTGTTAATAACTATAATAACAGAAATGGCTAGAAATGCTCAGCAGGTCAAGTGGGATGTGTGAAGAGAGGAATATAAGGCCAAGGATTGAACTGGGAAAATTTGGAGATAAAGCAAGTTTGCAAATGGCATAATTAGTGATGCTGCATGATGAAAGGTAGCAAGGATAATGAGATGAAGGCCAGTGTGGAGGAATCAGAATGAAAATCAGGTTTAATAGCATCGGCAAATGTCATGAAATTTGTTAACTTTGCGGCATCAGTACAATGCAATACATGATAATAATAGAGGAAAAGAACTGTGAATTACAGCAAGTTAAATTAAATTAGTGCAAAAAAAAAGGAAATTAAAAAGTAGTGAGGTAGTGTTCATGGGTTTAATGTCCATTCAGAAATCTGATGGCAGTAGGGAAGAAGGTGCCCCTGAGTCATTGATTGTATGCCTTGAAGCTTCTGTACCTCCTTCCTGATGGTAGCAATGAGAAGAGGGCATATCACGGGTAATGGGGGTCCTTAATGATGGACACTGCCTTTCTGAGGCACCACTCCTTGTAGATGTCCTGGATACTACAGAGGCTGGTACCCATGATGTAGCTGACTAATTTTACAATTCTCTGCAGCTTACTTCAATTCTGTGCAGTAGCACCCCCCCCAACCCAATGCCAGGCGGTGATGCAGCCAGTTAGAATGCTCTCCTTGGTGTATCTGTAGAAACTTCTACGGGTGTTTTTAGTGATATACCAAATCTCCTCATACTCCCAATGAAATAGAACCGCTGTCTTGCCTTCTTTATAGCTGCATCAATATGTTGGCCCCAGGTTAGGTCGTCAGGGATATTGACACTCAGCAACTTGAAATTGCTCATTCTCTCCTGTCTGTCTGTCTGTATCTTGTTTTACGGCGGTGGGCATCCAGCTTAATGGTGCATTACAGCCACCCTCTGCTCCGGAATGTGCACTAGACATATATTCTAAATCCCTTCACCCAATCACGCACACACACACAAACCTACACTTCACTCTCCCATCTTTGACCATCCTAGTACCCTATTCCTGTTTATCCGTCATATCCTATAAAAAACCCCTGTACCCCTTAAAAACGCTAAAAATACCCGGACTTGTGCTCTCTGACCCCTCATTCTCTCCACTTCTGATCCCTCTATGAGGACAGGTGTGCGTCTCCTTGTCTTATCCTTTCTGAAGTCCACAATCAGTTCTTTGGTCTTACTGATGCTGAGTCCAAGTTTGTTGCTGTGACACCACTCAGCTAGCAGGTAATCTCACTCCTGTACACCCTCACCATCTGAGATTCTGCTGACAAAGGATGCAATGGAGCTGAAAATGCATAATAATTATCTAAAATCATTACAGGCAGTTGGAATAAATACTGAAAATCTGAAATCAATGTTGATTATTTGAATTTTTTGAACCTATTGTTAAGTCCAGAAAACTATGATGCACTGGTTGGAAGAGATGGGGTTCTTAAGCTTGAACTGAGATTTATGGAACAACGCCAGAGGCTGAGGTGGTGCAATCTGAGTGGGAATATTTTGAGAAATAAAACTACCGGCAGCTGGAATCTTGGTGTCATTTTTGTAAACTGAATGGAGTAGAGCTGTCAGGCCAGTCTGAAGTTTGGCCTCTGATGTAGTAGATTCCATATTATGAGTACTGCTTGCTGCTTATTAAATTGAAAGTTAATTAGTACTTTACATGGAAAGCACTTTTGAAGCTCTGGTTGGTTAAGGAGGAAGAAATGAAAACAGGGTTTGCTTTTTCTGCCTGGGATTTTGCCATAGGAAGTGGTTATAATGTGAGAGAAGGGGAATAGTGAACCAAAGTACCTTGAGGATTTGATCCCTTGGGATATTGCAATACAGGCAGAAGAAGATGCAGTGGTGGTAATATCACTATGGGCCACCTCTGAAGGCTATGAAAATATTTGTACCTTCAATCCTGTAATTAATATGTCATGTGATACGGAAATTGAAATTTGTAATCATAGACACTAAAAGGAAAGGGAAAATGGAGGCTTATGCCATTTTCTTCCGGGGAGTCTTCATCCTCTCGCGTACATTCCTTTATTTTACCACCACTGACTATTCTCTTCACCTTAAAAGCATGCCTGATTTAAGAATATTTCTGATTCCAATGAGAAGTCATTACCCTGAAGCATTAACTCTTTGTCTCATAACAGATGCTACCTGACCTGCCAAGAATTTTCAGCAATTTTTGTTTTTGTTTTAGATTTCCAGGTTCTATAGCTTTTTGATTTTTGTGTGCACACCTTGATTGAGGAATGTCCCTTGTATAATATTAACAAGAAAATTGTATTCCACCACAATTTTAAAAGTATCTGGATACACATTTGAAGAGCCATAACCTACAGGATGATAGACTTACTGCTGGAAGGCAGGTTTTCAATCAGTGTAGCCACAGTGGGCTGGATAGGTATCAGGGCCTGCACAGTTTCTCTAATTCCATAATTTACTAATGATCGCCAAATGTTTAATTCTACTTGAAACTCAAGATAATACAGCAGTATGTGGATATATGCATAAAATACAGGCATGATCTGATAAGTGGCAAGAAGCAATAGTGTCTCATGCGTGTCAGGGAATGAGTATCTTCATTGAGTAGCATTACCATTGACGCAAGAAAATCTGCAGATTGAGTAGCATTACCAGTGACAGCTTTCCCAAATCGGTATCCTAGGCTTCATCAGTGACCAACGGCTCACCTGGGGCAACTAGTTAGAGGGTTGGTATTAGAGTCATGGGACACTACAGCAGGGAAACAGGCCTTTCGGCCCATCTAGTCTGTGTCGAACCATTAGTCTGCCTAGTCCAATCGACTTGCACCTGGACCATAGCCCTCCATACTTCTCTCATCCATATACCTATCCCAATTTCTCTTAAATGCTGAAAACAACCCCTCATGCGCCACTTGCATTGGAAGCTTGTTCTACACTCTCACCATCCTCTGAGTGAAGAATTTCCCCCTCATGTTCTCCTTAAACATTTCACCTTTCATTCTTAACCCATGATCTCTAGTTGTAGTCTCATGCAACTTCAATGAAAAAAGCCTGCCTGCATTTACCCTATCTATACCTCTTTTAATTTGGTATATCTCTCTCAAATCTCCCCTCAGTTTTTGACATTCCCGGGAAAAAAGTCCTGATCTATTTAGCCTTTCCCTATAACTCAAGTCCTCCAGTCCCAGCAACATCCTTGTAAATTTTCCCTGTACTCATTCAATCTTGTTTACATATTACATGTAAGTAGGTGACCAAGACTGCACACAATACTCTAAATTAGGCTTTGCCAATGTCTTGCACAATTTCAACATAACAGCCCAACTCATGTACACAATACATTGATTTATGAAGGCCAATATGGCAAAATCTTTCTTTATGACCCTAACCACCTGTGATGCCATTTGAAGGAATTATGGATCAGTATTCCCTGAACACTCTGTTCTACCACATTCCTCCGTGCCATACTTCTCACAAGTAAGACCTACCCTGGTTGGTTCCCACAAAGTGCAACACTTCACACTTGTCTGCATTAAATTCCATCTGTCATTTTTCAATCCATTTTTCCAGCTGATTCAGATCCTGCTGGAAGCTTTGATGGTCTTCCTCACTATCCACTACACCCCGATTCTTTGTGTATCTGCAAATTTGCTGATTCAATTAATTACATTAGTCATCAGATCATTGATATAAATGACAGACAACAATGGACTTAGCACTGATCTCTCCTGCACTCCACTAGTCACAGGCCTGCAGTCAGGGAGGCAACCATCTTCAACCACTCTCCAGTTTATCCCACAAAGCTAATGTCTCAACTAATTTACTACCTCATCCTGAACGCCAAGCGATTGAACCTTCTTGACCAATCTCCAATTTTGGAACAGAACCTTGTCAAAAGCCTTGCTAAAGTCTATGTAGAGACAATATCCACTGCCTTGCCTTCATCAACTTTCCTGGTAACTTCTTCAAAAACCTCTATAAGTTTGGTTAGACATGACCTACCATGCATGAAGCCATGCTCTCTATCCTTAATCAGTCCGTATCTATCCTAATACTTACATGCAACACACATCAAAGTTGCTGGTGAACGCAGCAGGCCAGGCAGCATCTATAGGAAGAGGCGCAGTCGACGTTTCAGGCCGAGACCCTTCGTCAGGACTAACTGAAGGAAGAGTGAGTAAGGGATTTGAAAGCTGGAGGGGGAGGGGGAGATGCAAAATGATAGGAGAAGACAGGAGGGGGAGGGATAGAGCCGAGAGCTGGACAGGTGATAGGCAAAAGGGGATACGAGAGGATCATGGGACAGGAGGTCCGGGAAGAAAGACGGGGGGGGTGACCCAGAGGATGGGCAAGAGGTATATTCAGAGGGACAGAGGGAGAAAAAGGAGAGTGAGAGAAAGAATGTGTGCATAAAAATGAGTAACAGCTGGGGTACGAGGGGGAGGTGGGGCCTAGCGGAAGTTAGAAAAGTCAATGTTCATGCCATCAGGTTGGAGGCTACCCAGACGGAATATAAGGTGTTGTTCCTCCAACCTGAGTGTGGCTTCATCTTTACAGTAGAGGAGGCCGTGGATAGACATGTCAGAATGGGAATGGGATGTGGAATTAAAATGTGTGGCCACTGGGAGATCCTGCTTTCTCTGGCGGACAGAGCGTAGATGTTCAGCAAAGCGGTCTCCCAGTCTGCGTCGGGTCTCACCAATATATAAAAGGCCACATCGGGAGCACCGGACGCAGTATATCACCCCAGTCAACTCACAGGTGAAGTGATGCCTCACCTGGAAGGACTGTTTGGGGCCCTGAATGGCGGTAAGGGAGGAAGTGTAAGGGCATGTGTAGCACTTGTTCCGCTTACACGGATAAGTGCCAGGAGGGAGATCAGTGGGGAGGGATGGGGGGGACGAATGGACAAGGGAGTTGTGTAGGGAGCGATCCCTGCGGAATGCAGAGAGAGGGGGGGAGGGAAAGATGTGCTTAGTGGTGGGATCCCGTTGGAGGTGGCGGAAGTTACGGAGAATAATATGTTGGACCTGAAGGCTGGTGGGGTGGTAGGTGAGGACCAGGGGAACCCTATTCCTAGTGGGGTGGTGGGAGGATGAAGTGAGAGCAGATGCACGTGAAATGGGGGAGATGCGTTTAAGAGCAGAGTTGATAGTGGAGGAAGGGAAGCCCCTTTCTTTAAAAAATGAAGACATCTCCCTCGTCCTAGAATGAAAAGCCTCATCCTGAGAGCAGATGCGGCGGAGACGGAGGAATTGCGAGAAGGGGATGGCGTTTTTGCAAGAGACAGGGTGAGAAGAGGAATAGTCCAGATAGCTGTGAGAGTCAGTAGGCTTATAGTAGACATCAGTGGATAAGCTGTCTCCAGAGACAGAGACAGAAAGATCTAGAAAGGGAAGGGAGGTGTCGGAAATGGACCAGGTAAACTTGAGGGCAGGGTGAAAGTTGGAGGCAAAGTTAATAAAGTCAACGAGTTCTGCATGCGTGCAGGAAGCAGCGCCAATGCAGTCGTCGATGTAGCGTAGGAAAAGTGGGGGACAGATACCAGAATAGGCACGGAACATAGATTGTTCCACAAACCCAACAAAAAGGCAGGCATAGCTAGGACCCATACGGGTGCCCATAGCTACACCTTTAGTTTGGAGGAAATGGGAGGAGCAAAAGGAGAAATTATTAAGAGTAAGGACTAATTCCGCTAGACGGAGCAGAGTGGTGGTAGAGGGGAACTGATTAGGTCTGGAATCCAAAAAGAAGCATCTCCGAGCCTACTTCTTCGGCAAGGACTCTTCCACCCCCACCGATGACCCCTTCTCCCGTCTTCAACCCTCCTCTTCTTCATGGACACACCGCTCTGGTCTTCTGCCTGCTCTGGATCTCTTTATTGCCAACTGCCGACGGGACATCAACCGTCTCGACTTCACCGCACCTTGTCCCCATTCCAACCTCACTCCTTCGGAACGCTCTGCTCTCCACTCCCTCCGCACTAATCCTAACATTATTATTAAACCCGCTGATAAAGGGGGTGCTGTTGTAGTCTGGCGTACTGACCTCTACCTTGCCGAGGCACAGCGACAACTCGCGGATACCTCCTCTTATTTACCCCTCGATCGTGACCCCACTAAGGAGCACCAGGCCATTGTCTCCCACACTATCAACGACTTTATCCGCTCAGGGGATCTCCCATCCACTGCTACCAACCTTATAGTTCCCACACCCCGCACTTCCCGTTTCTACCTCCTACCCAAGATCCACAAACCTGCCTGTCCTGGCCGACCTATTGTCTCAGCTTGCTCCTGCCCCACCGAACTCGTTTCTGCATACCTCGACACTGTTTTATCACCCCTTGTTCAATCCCTTCCGACCTATGTTCGTGACACTTCTCACGCTCTTAAACTTTTCGATGATTTTAGGTTCCCTGGCCCCCACCGCTTTATTTTCACCATGGATGTCCAGTCCTTATATACTTCCATCCCCCATCAGGAAGGTCTCAAAGCTCTACGCTTCTTTTTGGATTCCAGACCTAATCAGTTCCCCTCTACCACCACTCTGCTCCGTCTAGCGGAATTAGTCCTTACTCTTAATAATTTCTCCTTTTGCTCCTCCCATTTCCTCCAAACTAAAGGTGTAGCTATGGGCACCGGTATGGGTCCTAGCTATGCCTGCCTTTTTGTTGGGTTTGTGGAACAATCTATGTTCCGTGCCTATTCTGGTATCTGTCCCCCACTTTTCCTACGCCACATCGACGACTGCATTGGCGCTGCTTCCTGCACGCATGCAGAACTCGTTGACTTTATTAACTTTGCCTCCAACTTTCACCCTGCCCTCAAGTTTACCTGGTCCATTTCCGACACCTCCCTCCCCTTTCTAGATCTTTCTGTCTCTGTCTCTGGAGACAGCTTATCCACTGATGTCTACTATAAGCCTACTGACTCTCACAGCTATCTGGACTATTCCACTTCTCACCCTGTCTCTTGCAAAAACGCCATCCCCTTCTCGCAATTCCTCCGTCTCCGCCGCATCTGCTCTCAGGATGAGGCTTTTCATTCTAGGACGAGGGAGATGTCTTCATTTTTTAAAGAAAGGGGCTTCTCTTCCTCCACTATCAACTCTGCTCTTAAACGCATCTCCCCCATTTCACGTGCATCTGCTCTCACTCCATCCTCCCACCACCCCACTAGGAATAGGGTTCCCCTGGTCCTCACCTACCACCCCACCAGCCTCCGGGTCCAACATATTATTCTCCGTAACTTCCGCCACCTCCAACGGGATCCCACCACTAAGCACATCTTTCCCTCCCCCCCTCTCTCTGCATTCCGCAGGGATTGCTCCCTACACAACTCCCTTGTCCATTCGTCCCCCCCATCCCTCCCCACTGATCTCCCTCCTGGCACTTATCCGTGTAAGCGGAACAAGTGCTACACATGCCCTTACACTTCCTCCCTTACCGCCATTCAGGGCCCCAAACAGTCCTTCCAGGTGAGGCATCACTTCACCTGTGAGTCGACTGGGGTGATATACTGCGTCCGGTGCTCCCGATGTGGCCTTTTATATATTGGTGAGACCCGACGCAGACTGGGAGACCGCTTTGCTGAACATCTACGCTCTGTCCGCCAGAGAAAGCAGGATCTCCCAGTGGCCACACATTTTAATTCCACATCCCATTCCCATTCTGACATGTCTATCCACGGCCTCCTCTACTGTAAAGATGAAGCCACACTCAGGTTGGAGGAACAACACCTTATATTCCGTCTGGGTAGCCTCCAACCTGATGGCATGAACATTGACTTTTCTAACTTCCGCTAGGCCCCACCTCCCCCTCGTACCCCAGCTGTTACTCATTTTTATGCACACATTCTTTCTCTCACTCTCCTTTTTCTCCCTCTGTCCCTCTGAATATACCTCTTGCCCATCCTCTGGGTCACCCCCTCCGTCTTTCTTCCCGGACCTCCTGTCCCATGATCCTCTCGTATCCCCTTTTGCCTATCACCTGTCCAGCTCTCGGCTCTATCCCTCCCCCTCCTGTCTTCTCCTATCATTTTGCATCTCCCCCTCCCCCTCCAGCTTTCAAATCCCTTACTCACTCTTCCTTCAGTTAGTCCTGACGAAGGGTCTCGGCCTGAAACGTCGACTGCGCCTCTTCCTATAGATGCTGCCTGGCCTGCTGCGTTCACCAGCAACTTTGATGTGTGTTGCTTGAATTTCCAGCATCTGCAGAATTCCTGTTGTTTGCTAATACTTACATGTCTGGTATCTTAATACTTTCCAATGGCTCTCCCACTACTAATGTCAGGTTCACCGACCTATAATTTCCTGGCTTATTCTTAGAGCCTTTCTTAAACAACAGAACAACATTAGCTATCCTCCAATCCTCTAGCACCTCACCCCGGCTAAGGATGTTTTAAATATCTCTACTCGGGCTCCTGCAATTTCTGCACTTGCCTCCTAGAGAGTTTGAGGGAACACCTTGTCAGATCCTGGGGATTTACCTACTCCAATGTTCCTCAAGACAGGAAACACCTCCTCCTCTGTAATCTGTATATGGTCCATGAGTGGTCCATGACCTCACTGCTGCGTTTCCTCACATCCATAAACTCTGTCTGTCTCCTGAGTAAATACAGAAAAAAAAATCGTTTAAGGTTTCCCCCATCTCTTTCAGCTCCACACATAGATTACCACTCTGCTAATTCAGGGGACCAATTTTGTCCCTTGCTATCCTTTTGCTCATAATATATCTGTAGAAGCCATTAGGCTTCTTCTTAAACTTTTCTGTTAGAGCAACCTTGTGACTTCGTGTACCCCAATCACAAACAAGAGCAAATCTGCTGTTGCTAGAAATCCAAGTAACACACACAAAATGCTGGAGGAAATCAGCAGGCCAGGCAGCATCTATGGAAAAGTGAATAGTTGACATTTTGGGCCGAGACCCTTAATCAGAACTGATGTAGGGTCTCAGCTTGAAACATTGACTATACTCGTTTCCTTAGATGCTTCCTGGCTTGCTACTTGACTCAGCATCGCATGGGTGAAGGTGAGAAGGCCACCTTCAATAAGCAACACAGTCTAGGGTCAGTATCATTCAGGTTCAACCAAACAGGAAAATTGGAATGCTCTGATGATAGAATGAAAAGTGTGGTGAATGTTGTGTAAATACTGCCCCATGCAAAGTTATCCTCCACCAGGAAATAACAGATCGTACATTGGCATAAAATTTACTAATATTCCAATTTTAACAGTTAACAGACCAAGATAAAGAGAAAGGACCCATCACAGTTAAACCAGTCTAAATGTGCACATAAACGTTAGAGCTCATTTCTGTATTAGCTTGGTGTATCGCTCTACTTATGGTGCTGAAACTCCATCATCAACCACAGGTTGAACTTCCCTTGAAGGATGTCACAAACAAACTGACTATCTCAGAAGTATTGGCACTTCCTCCGTTGAACCATTTGTCCACACCAAGCACTTCTTGCAATAGGCTCTTCTCTTCGGGTGGGATCCTCCAAGTGTCTTCCCTTGTGCTCTTATCCATTCCTCCCAACCAAAAGACCCCAAACCAGGCTACAGAAATCTGATCCTGCCCAGCCCTCTCGAATCTTCCATGGCATCCCACTGGGAAGAATGTTACAACATGTTACCAACAAAAAAACACAATTGGCTCTCACAACATTCCTAAGTTGGGCAAATGGCTCCTTATCTCAGCCGAAGCCTAAACACTAGTCTATGAAGTCTAACTATCAGAACACACTGCATACACAGAAAACCGCCAAAATAAAATGCCTAACAGTAGAAATACAATCTTAACCAGGGCTTTACATCCATAACTACCTTTAAACGAATCACATTATGATCACTAGATGCAAGTGTTCCCTGCACAAACTTCAGTCACCTTCTCTGTCTCATTCCCTAATAGGAGATACTGTATCGCAGTCTCTCTAGTTGAGACTTCTATGTATTGATTAAGGAAAATTTTCTGAACACATTTGACAAACTCTTTTCTATCTAGACTTTTGATAATTTGGGAATTCCAGTCTATATATGGAAAGTTAAAATCTATCACGATGCTTATAGTTCTTGCAACAAATCTGTGATTTCTTTACAAATTTGCTCTTTTATGTTGCACGGACTGTTGGATGGTCTATGATATAATCCCATTAACACAGTCATACCTTTCTTATTCCTCAGTTCTACCCATAAAGCCTCACTAGACAGCTCTTCAATCTGTCCTGACTGAGCACTGCTATGGCATTTTCCCACACAAGAAATGCCAACCCTCCCCTTTAATCCCCCCTGCTCTATCACATATAAAACTATGGAACCTCGGAACATTGTGTCAGTCTTGCCCCCCTGCAACCCAGTCTCGCTAATGGCCTCAATATCATAATTCCGTATGCTGATCCATGCCCTAAACTCATCCACCTTTCCTACTGTACTCTTTGCATTAAAATTATGCAGCGCAGAACATTAGTCGCACTATGCCTAAATTAACCTTTCGATTCCTGACCTCGTATGTAGGCTTAACAACATCTTTCTCCACAACCACTCCACTATTTGTTCTGGTGCTCTGGTTCCCATCCCCCGGCAACTCTAGGTTAAACTCCACTCCCCCTCCCCACCCCTGTGTAGCACTAGCAAACCTTCCGTCTAGGGTATTAGTTCCCCTCTAGCTCAGATGCAAACTGTCTGAACAGGTCCCTCCTTCCCCAGAAGAGAGGCCAATAATCTAAAAACCTGAAGCCCTCCCTCCTGCACCAACTCTACATATTAAACTGTATGATCTTCCTTTTTCTGACCTCACTAGCATGTGGCGTGGGTAGCAATCCTGAGATCATAACCTTGGAAGTCTTGACATTTAACTTAGCATCTAACTCCCTAAACTCTGCAGGACCTTGTTGCCCATCTACCCATGTCATTGCTTCCGACTTGGGCCACAACCTCTGGCTGCTCATCCTCCCATTACAGTTATACTTTTGTATTAAAATTTATGTTTGTGTTTTGCTTACCTGATACATAGTTTCCCTACTTAGCTGAATTTGCAGCTTTATGCTCTTTCCTCTGTGCTATAATCTTATAAAAATATAATTAATCATAAATTTTTTAGAATCCTAAAATATCAAAAACTATCTTTTAAGTAATGATATATTGTTAGTGTTAGACTTCCTAGGCATCAAAAGATACAAAAATTTTATTTCATGGTTTACTCTTGCTCGCCTTCAGGGAGCCATCAACATTTTTAGATTATTTTTGGATAATTAGTGGTTATTTTAACATTTTGGTTGTTTGGTTGTATTATTGGATTTATTGAGTAGGTTTGCAATATATTCTTGTGGCGCAGTTTATTGCATTTGTTTTTGTTGTTTATCAGCACTCTATTTTAGTTTGTATAAATGAAATATATTTTCTCTTTTTTCCCCTCTGTTCAACACATTATATACATATATAGTAGTAACATCATAGTAGTTTATGTAATATCAGTGTTGGTTAAGAACTGAGTGTATTTTACTTCCGTGCAGGATTTGTTAGAAGTTGCAGACAATTTTCAACTGTTAGTCACCCATCCTTGTAATCGAAATGTTGCTCTATATGTATGGTAAGAACTTATTTTTGAAGCATCAAGGACAGAACTGAATTTTATGTGACGCATTAAGTAAACAAATTATAGAAGTAAGTATTCCTACTTATAAACCCATTAATTTATAATCTAAGAAGAACAAAAAAGATAAATAGAATTTTTTTACATAGATATGAGTCAGTTAATCTTTCTCTACTCTCCTTCGGAATTGCTTGCCCTTGCTTTCTCTTTTCTAACTTTCTCTCTGCCTTTAAGAATTTAGTGCCTTTTGTATCCTTTACATTTTTAACTCTCATCTATGTCTCTCTCTCCTCTGATGATAATGCAGTTTGCAATAACTACAAATTTTTTGTTTCCTTTTTTATGTCTACCATTGATGCGTCCAGAAAATAAAGATCAAATCATAGGCTGAACATTCAATCAATTAGATAGTAATAGATGTGGTTGGTCCAAAGCTGGATATTCTTTACACCAGTAAATTAAACTAATATTCAGAATAGTTCTAAAGGTATCAAGGTCTGCATATTATTTGGCTCCACAATTACATCTGTTATTGTATTTGGTGCTTGTGATAGTTTCATTGTGATCTACCATTTATTAGGAATTAAATAGATAAAAGGTTCACCTGTGGGTAAAGTTTGTGCAGTTTCGAATATGTAAAGATATATATGGTATCAGACAGGGATGTAGGGTGGGTAGGTCAGCTGCCAGTAATCAGTGATAGTAGGTCTGAGATCATTAGCCAAGAAGAGTGTTTGCTGAGTTGGGGCTTGATTACTATTTAGCAGGATGTGGGGAGGCAGAGGCTTGGTGCTAAGGTTTAGGTAGTTCTGTCAATTGCTGAATTGATTTGGGATGAGTTGGAAAAAGGATGTGTGTCTGATGGCACTTGAAATTACTATGGGATCTTTTACAACCTGATGAAGGAGAGAATTGAATCCCATAGAGTACAGAGATCAAAATCTTCCCTGATTTCATTAAACCAATTTATTTATATAACAAAGATGCCTGCTGTATTTATTGGTCCAGATGGAGGAATTGCAGCATAAAAACAAATCAATTGACGGTGATTCAGCAATATATTTGATAGCTGACTCATTACATCAACCTGCAGTTTGCTGCTTACCATATCCTTTTACGAGTTACCCAGACTCTATTAATGGAGCACAGATTTTTGTGAAGAACAGGTGTCATTGCATGTACTAGGATTTAATACTGGAATGTTGCTATGACAACAATCACAACATTGCCAAGAGCATATTGGAAGATACTATAGGCCTGCTCAACATAAAACTTCAATGGCAGGAAAACAAAGGTGACTCTGAAGAGAGTTAATGACCTTTTGGAAGTTTCTTGACTGCATTATTTTGTTTAGTGCAGGAAGAAAACAAAGCTTGCATGTGTTATTCAGGATTTCCAAATTGCAAAGAGATTCACAGGAATCAGGAAGTACTCCCATAAACATCTGAGAGATTCTTCAGCAGGCATCATCTTCCGTTACATTCGTTATAGATCCACCTATCACACTTATAACATTAGTTCCATTATTTAGAGGTAGGTTTTTTACACAGAGAGTGCTAAGTGCATGGAATGCACTGCCAGGGGTGGGGTAGAGGTTGATACATTAGGGACATTTAAGAGACTCTTAGGTAGGCACATGGATGAAAGAAAATGAAGAGCTATGTGGGAGGGAAGGGTTAGATTGATCTTGGAGTAGGTTAAAACGTTGGCACAATGTTGTGGTCTGGAGGTCCTGTGCTGTATTATTCTGTGTTCTATGTCGAAGAGTTTTTGGCACATATAATGACAGAGATTGTGTTGCAAGCATTTTTCTGATGATGCAAAGCTTTCTGCTTTCACTATAGTATGGAGTAAAGCCTATGCAATTTCATGTCCTAACAGCAAGGATGCTTTTTAGTCCAAGTGCTCAATAATTAGAGGAGGGTAGTCCACATGTTTATATTGTAGACAGAGTAATTAAAGAATGAAGTTAGTAATGATCTGTCAAGAATTAATAGATTCTGGCGTGGTTCCAGAGAGCAAAAAATTGCAAATGTCACTGCACTCTTCAAGAGGGGAGAGAGGCAGAAGAAAGGAAATTATCAGCCAGTTAGCCTGACCTCAGTGGTTGGGAAGATGTTGGAGTTGATTGGTAAGGATGTGGTTTTGGGGTACTTGGAAGCACATGATAAAATTGGCTGTAGTCAGTATGATTTTCTTAAGGGGAAATCTTGTTGGAATTCTTTGAGGAAATAACAGGCAGGATGGATAAAGGAGATTCGGTGGATATTGTGTGCTTGGATTTTCAGAAGGCTTTTGATAAGATACCACACATGAGGCTGCTTAACAAATTAAGAGCCCATGATATTATAGGAAAGATACTAGCATGGATAGAGCATTGGCTAATTGGCAGGAGGCAAAGAGAGGGAATAAAGGGAGCCTTTTCTGTTTGGTTGCCGGTGAATATTAGTGTTCCACAGGGACCGCTTCTTTTTGTGTTAAATGCCAATGATTTGGATGGTAGAATTGATGGCTTTATGGCCAAATTTGCAGACGATATGAAAATAGGTAGAGGAACAGGTAGTTTTGAGGAAGCAGATAGGCTGCAGACAGACAGATTAGGAGAATGGGCGAAGCGTGGTCATGCACTTTGGTAAAAGAAGTAAAAGCATAGACTATTTTCTAAATGGAGAGAAAATTCAAAACTCTGAGATGCAAAAGGACTTGGGAGTCCTCAAACAGGATTCCCTAAAGGTTGATTTGGTGGTTTGGAAAACAAATGCAATGTTAAGATTTGTCTTGAGAGGGTTAGATATAAAAACCAAGGATGTAATGTTGAGGCTTTATAAGGCACTGGTGAAGCTCACTTGGAGTATAGTGAGCAGTTTTGGGCTCCTTATCTAAGAAAGGATGTGCTGAATTTGGTGAGAGTTCAGAGGAGATTCATGAAAATGATTTGAGATTTTAAAGGCTGATCACATGAGAAGCATTTGTTGGCTCTAGTCCTGTACTCACTGGAATTAGAATAATGAGGGGGATCTCATTGAGATATATTGAATGTTGAAAGGTCTCGATAGAGTGGATGTGGAAAGGAAAGGATGTTTCCTATGGTGTGGGAGTCTAGGACTAGAGGACACACTCTCATAATAGAGGGACAGTCATTTAGAATGGAGAAGAGGAGAAATTTCTTTCACCAGAAGTGGTGAATTTGTGGAATTCGTTGCCCCAGGCAGCTGTGGAAGCCAAGTCATTGGGTATATTTAAGGCAGAGGTTGATAGATTCTTCATTTGTCAGGGCATGAAAGGTTACATGGAGAAGGCAGGAGATTGGGACTGAGAGGGAAATGGATCAGCCATGATGAAATGACAGTGCAGACTCGATGGGCCAAATGGCCTAATTCTGCTCCCATGTCTTATGGTCTAATTCATTCAGTTTAAACATTCTATTTTTGCAAGAGGTAGTTTTTACATATATGGTAATTTTGAATGATGATTGAATGCACCATAAATGCAGAGAAAATTTGTGTATATTTATATGACAATTGTAAAAACAACTAAGCTTTTAAGTAAAGTTCATTATAATTTTTGTCCCCATAACTAACCATTACTAATCAGAAAATTCATATAAATAATGCGCCTAGTGTAAATTTCCTTCTCTGTAAGTGTATTCTAAGCTTTGAAGCAATTAATACATTTTTACATTTAATGTTTGTGTGAAAGCAATTTTCAGTATATTCCTGAATCTGTGAAAATATCATTATGTAAAAGATAAACTTTTAATGTTAAATTTTTGATTTGTATCTAGGAAAGTGGTGTTTTTTACCAGAGATTGTTTTCAAAGTTCTCTCTATCCACTTAAATTTCCCAGAGCCTTTAAGGTATGTTGGAAGGCAATTAATCTGAAATTACAATACAAGTTGTATGCTGTTGTATACTCAAAATAATAAATAAAAAATATAAAAAATAATAATATTCATGATGTACTTCTGACAGAGTCTACTAATGACCATTTATTTGTCTAAGGAATGCTATTCTCGTCTAATGAATTGATTAAAATTAGTAACAAGAATAAAAATACCTGTTAAGTAATATAATTTTTCTGAAAAAATATAGTGAAAGCAGATGACTCCGAATTTTGCTTAGAAATTTAGTTAATTAAATTATTCTGGAATAAAATGGTGATCATGAGATTGTTACCAGATTATTCTTAACCTTGCCTGGTTTATTAATATCCATAAGGCAAAGAAGTGTTGTCCTTCCTTGGGCTGGTGTTCTGTGACTCCAGATCTATAACAGTGTGGTAGTCTCTTAACCACCCTCTAACTTAAGTTTGTGAGTAATAAGTAATGAGAAAACAGTAATGGATGATAAAGAAACAGCAGAGTTTGAAAAAAGATTGTATGAGTCTTCATGCTCAAAGATACTGAAAACATCCCAATGGTAGTAAATGATTTAAGAAAAAAGGAAAGCAGGAGCTTTAAAACAAATCACTTTCACTAGAACAATGTTTCTGGACACACTAATGGAACTGAAGCTCAGTGGATACACTGGACCTGATGGCAGGCAACCTAGGGCATTTCTAATGCCAATACTGCATTAAGTTCTTCCTCACCAATCTCTAAGCAATGCGTTCAACTCTAATTTTTTTGGCCTTATTACAGTTTGCATGTGGTGTGGATAATTATCTAGACATCATTACCTATGTAATTCTGCTTTCTAATTTAGAACCTAGCTGCTCAGTTTTCCTCCATTTACAATCTGTCACAGTTTCTGAAAGTGACAATAAGTACAAGTAACTGTCCCTAAATTGTACCAGTAACTTTCTCCCTCCTCGATATGGCACAATATATGAAGAATGAACTCCATTTTATCAACTCCTAAGTCACAGTTTCTCAAATTGCAGGCACTTTTACTGATGTTTTTGTTGGGATCTCGGTGTTACTCCGCCAGTTCCTACATGCCCTGTTCAACCATATCTATTCTAATATTTTTTAAATTAATAATAAAGTTCTTCAACTAACTGAATATTTTAAAGTTAAAATGGAGTTAATAATCTGATTTTAAGGAACTGTTGAGCCTGCTCTGTTATTTAGTAAGATCATGACTGAACTGATGGTAGCCTTAAATCCATGTACCTGCAAAATTAAAACGTTTCAACACTTTGCTTATCTATCACTACTTAAGAATATTCAAGGTTGTTACTTCCAGCAGCCTTTATATGTAAGAAAAAAGCACATATTTCCTGTCCTGTAGATTACCCCTTACTTTTAAATTCTAACTTATTAAGAGGAAATGTTTTCTCCATTACCACTATCAGGAGTGTCCAGATCTTATGTATTGAAGTCAGATCTCCACTCACTCTTATGAACTCCACTGGATATTAGACTAGCCTCTCAAGCTTTTTTCATAGGATGACTTAACTATTCCTGGTATTGCACATTCCAGATCCTTCTGGAATCTTTCATCATTTAGGTATTATTTTTCTATTTTAAATATCCTGCCAAAATGGCCACAATTTTCCATTATACATCATTTGTGACATCTCTGCCTGCTCAATCTATGTGTGTCCCTTTGCAGCCCAAGTCTTGCAACCTCTATCACAAGAAGGAGGACAATTGGTACATGAGCAAAACATTACTAGTTTGGTTCCCACCAACTAAAACACACTCCTGACTTGGAACTGTACTACCCTTCCTGCATTATTGGTGTATCTGAACTCTAGAAATCCACCAAACGGACTGCAGCAGTCAATGAAGGCAGTTTTACCATCATCTCCTCAAAGTCAACAATAAATACTGGCCTTCCCTGTGAAGTCCAGGTCAACGGAATGAACAAATAAACACTGCAGTATCTTTGATATTTGTCTAAATAATGTCCATGGCACAATATCAATGTTGTATTTAATTTTGCTTGTATCATGGCCTCTGATTAGATGAACAACGCCTCTATTCCCCCAGTGATGTACAACCCAATACTATTCCAGATAATTCACATTCTCTGTAGTATAGCCCCAAACTATTCCAGATAACTCATTCCCTGTGCTCATTTCTCTCTCCTTCTTCTCCCAGCCCTGCCCCATTATCTATTTTAACTTCTCTCTCCCACATCATTCCATATGCCTATTACGCTTAAAACTATGTCTCCACATCCCCTCCCCTATCCTCATCCCTTCCCCTGTCTGTCATCTGGTTGCACTTATCACCTTCCTTACTTGTTAGAATCCAGCTTCAGCAACCTCATTTCCACTAATTACTTTCTAGCTTCTGTCTCTACCGCCCACTCCTCTCTCCCCATCTGCTTCCATCTGCCCTATTTCTCTCTGTATTTATCTCTACCATCACCGGCAGCCAATCTGTCCTGACACTAACCACTCCCCACCCCCACTCACTGTCATCTGACTCCATCTCCTCTTTACCTGGTTCTAACTATTACCTGCCAACCCCTACCTCAATGTTTCCTCTCACTTCTTTATACTGGCCACCTCCCCTCTACACTTTCAGTCCTGATGTAATCTCCACCTGAAACATCAGCCATTCCTATGCCTCCACAGAAGATGCTTGACACACTGAGTTCCTTCAGAAGTCTGTATTTGCTCCAGATTCCAGCATCTACAGTCCCTCATGTGTTTCTTAACTAGGATTGTAGGCAGCTGATTAACCAAGCTGGCATTTGGATTTAGAGGTAGCCTATATATAAAGAGGTAGAATAGGTATTGCAATGTACCTATCTGTGTGCAGTTTGCTTGTTCCTCTTGTGAGTTTCCATGATTTGCTCCTGTTTCCTACTACATCTTAAAATTATACAAGTCAGGCAATTCATTGGCCATTGTAAATTACCCCTTATGTGCTGATGAGTGATAGAATTGGAAGGGGATGTAGATTGGGAGGTGGAAGTGCAGAGAGGACAATTAGTGAGGAGAATAAAATGAACTAAAGTAGGATTAGTATAAAAATGGGTGCTTGATGGTTTGATGGGGCAAAAGGCCTATTCCTGTGCTATAACTCTTACTGACTCTATGGCGAGAGGTTAGCCCTGTGTAGTTAACAGAGAAATTGACACCAAACACACAGCGAATTCTCGCTTATTTCACAAGAGAACACTGTAATTTGCTGTTGTTCAGAAACCACAAAATGATGCTTTATTTGTCAAAACGTTTGTCAACTATCCCAGTGTAAATCAGATGGCAGATGGATTATAGTGTAGGGAAGTATATGATCTTTGGTAGAAAAAATAAAGGCATAGACTATTTTCTAAATGGGGAGAAAATTCAAAAATCAGAGGTACAAAGGGACTTGGGAGTCCTTGTGCAGGATTCCCTAAAGGTTAACTTGCAGGTTGAGTCGGTGGTATGGAAGGCAAATGCAATGTCAGCATTCATTTTGAGAGGACTCAGAATGAGTCCTTATAAGATCAAGGATGTAATGTTGAAGTTTTATAAGGTATTGTTCAGATTGCACTTGGTGTATTGTGAGCAGTTTTGGGCCCCTTGTATCAGAAAATATGTGCTGGCATTGGAGAGGGTCCATAGGAGGTTCATGGGAATGAAAGGGTTTACATATCAGGAAGATTTGATGGCTCTGGGTCTGAACTGGCTGGAGTTTAGAGGGGGATCTCACTGAATCCTATCAAATATTGAAAGGCTTAGATAAAGTGGATGTGGAGAGGATGTTTCCTATAGTGGGTGAGTCTAGGACTAAAGGGCACAGCCTCAGAATAGAGAGAGGTCCATTTAAAACAGATATGAGGATGAATTTTTTAGCCTGTGGGTGGTGAATCTGTGGAAATAATTGCCACCAATGGCTGTAGAGGCCATGTCACGGAGTATATTTAAAGCGGAGGTTGATAGGTTCTTAATTAGTCAGGGTCTGAAAGGTTACAGAGGTTACGAGAGAATGGGGTTGAGAGGGATAATAAATCAGCCATGATGGAATGGCACAGCAGATCTGAAGAACCAAAAGGCTTAATTCTGCTCCTAGGTCTTATGGTCTTAATTTATTGTGTAATATTTAATAATGTTCTGATCAATATTAGTTATTATCTATCAGTTGTGTCACTTACAAGGCATTTGCCAAATGGTTTGTAAAATATTTGCCTGAACTAAACATTTAAACATTATTAACCTAACTTTTAGTGAAGTTCTATCAGATGTTGCCATGCACAATACCTCTGAAGGCAGATCAACATGTATTGCTTCTGTAATGGGTGTGGAGTCTATTTATTATTGCTCTATCATGGCTTCCACATTTTATCACAAGGGAATGAAAGAAAAAAGTCACATATTGTAAGCTTGTGCATGTTGTTTAAACTTTCTAATTTAGCAATGTTATAGAACAAAATGTCATCCTAACAGGTGGAACTTATTAATTGGTTATTACCTCTCATGGTGGTGCACTTTTTGACATTTCCAAGAACGAGTAACATCACTAGTTGTTTAAACTTTATCTTTCTATTACACAGGTGATGAAGACTCAACTAACTGCTGCAGAATTTGTGGAGGACCATGTGGTAATGCTAATCAGTGAAAATATTTACATCTACTATCCAAACAATAAATCATGGACTCATGCAAAAGGTGGGCAGTGTTAAGTGTGTTACTATGACAGGTTATTAATAATTTATATGCTGAAGGTGAACTTGATCATGGATGTGGAAGAAAAACAGATGGAATAGTTTCTGATTATTTATTTTTCTATGATATACAGTATTTATGGTTAATGCTGAAGAAGAGAACAGAACTGTAAAACAGTTAGGAAAGAGAACAGGTTATTTTGCTTGTTTTGTTTCCTCCAATTTCTCTTTCAATATTTTTAAATACCTGTTAACTTTAATTAAAATTAAATGTTAGTATTACTGATATTTAGTATTATAGAATCCTCATTTTAGAAATATAAGGTTGAACAGATAAAGATCAGCTCATTGTCTTTACATGAGAAACTTTAAGTAATTTATTCTTGATCTCTTGAAGGTATAAATGTGAGAATAGATGGGATTTCAACCAATCAGTGCTGTATCAAAAAAGAATCCTTTTGTAAGGTACTATTTTACTATGTTTATTTTATGACATTCAAAATGTAACAATTTGGACTTTGATGGTACTTCAACATATAAAACAAGCCAAGGCATTTTATTAGAATTTTATCCACGAAAATGTGAAATCATAGGCATTTAAAGGAAAATAATCAAATTCATGGTGGAAGAATCAGGTTTAATGGAGATTCAAGTAGAGAGGTGGAGGTGTTCATGAATTGAATTCCCTGGCTTAGGGTCTAGATATCTATGTACACAGTCAATAATGATAGAGTAAATAAAAATCAGTGTTGCAAAAGCAACATGAATTTGAGAAGTACTGATCTTCTGAAGAAGTGGAGGAAGGTCATTGATGGTTGAAAATTTTGAAATCATCCTATTGTTAGAATAGTAGCCAAAGCAGGGTTAGAAGTGAAAAGGACTGAGCACAAGCTAATGTGCTTTAGACGAATTCAGCTTAGGGGAGGTGAAAAGCGGTAGAAGAGCATTGGAGTGGCCAAATTCAGATGTAATAAAGATATGGTTAAAGCTTTCAGCAGCAGATAAACTGAAGCAAAGATAGAGGATGAAGCAACAGTGTTACAGAGTAGGCAGGGAGATAACTAATTAAAGGCTGTGACTAGACACCCTCAGACAGCAAGCAGAGTAGGGGTGAAAATGAAACTGGACGAAGTCAATGATGATCCTCAAGGAACACTGAAGATGAATGGAAAAGAAGTCATCGCAGGAGGACTAAATAGTTAAAAACAAAATGAATCAAGCCAACACCCAACAAAATTGACCAGTGGAGAAAGATGGTCAATCATGCAGGCTGCTGCAAAGAATGAAGGACAACTTACTGTGGTAAGAATCACACAGGATTTAATTTATGAATTTGTACCAACTCATTCACAGCTTTGTTTCTGTTAGAAATTAAAAGGCTAATATATCGAAGCTTGCTAAAGACACCAAGCTATATAGGGAAAAATAATCTTTGTGGAAAGAGATATAGACAGTTAAGCAATTCAGCAACAGTGTGCTGAAGGAGTATATGTGAGGTTATATAATTTAACAGGAAGAATGAAAAAATGGCAAGAAATTAATTAGCTCAATCATAAGAGTGTACAAATATTGTTGTATTTCAGGTTCCATGCGGTATCATTAGGTTTGCCGTTTTCAACCATGACAGCACTGTAAAACCACAAATGAATCTTCATGAAGCAATGCTGTGTTATTAAGAAAGTAACAATGTGACCAGATCAATTTTGCTGAGTTGTGGAAATTCAGTCTTTTAAGGTTATTATAAGCATCTTGCCACACAAGACTGGTCCAAGTGATGTGGCTGAGGAGATAGTAAAAACGCTAGAGTTATTTACCTGGCTTCAGTGAGTGAGAAATCCTAATAGGGATAAAAGAAGCCCCATAGGAACTGGCAAAAGGATGAATAAAATGTAAGTAGGCTTGCAGTTGATAAAGGTATTCATCACCTAACATAAAGTCACAGAAAAGTACAGGTAAGAAGCAGATCCTTTGGCCCATCTTGTCTGTACCAAACCATTTAAATTGTCTCGTCCCATCGACCTGCACCAGGACCGTAGCTCTTCATACCCCTACCATCCATGTATCTATTCAAACATCTCTCAAGCATTGAAATCGAGCTTGCATGCACCACTTGCACTGGCAGTTCATTCATGACCCTCTGAGTGAAGAGGTTTCCCCTTAAGTTGCTTACTTTTCACCCTTAACCCAGTGACTGTACCTTCTTGATCAGCCTCCCATCAGGGACCTTGTCAAATGCCTTGCTAAGGTCCATGTAGACAACATCCACTCCCTTGCCTTCATCATCTTTCCTCGTAACTTACTCAAAATCTCTATAAGATTGGTTAGACATGACCTACCACATATGAAGCCATGCTGACTATCCTTCATCAGTCCATTTCTTTCCAAATATTCATGTATCCAGTCCCTTGGAATACCTTCCCATAACTTTTCCACTACTTATGTCAGGTTCGTGGGCCTATGATTTGCTGATGAAGGGTTTCGGCCCAAAAAGTCGACTGTTTACTCTTTTCTATAGATGCTGCCTGGCCTACTGAGTTCCTTCAGCATTTTGTGTGTGTTGCTCTAATTCCTGGTTTATTTTTAGAGCCTTTCTTAAACAGTAAATTACATTGGCTATCCTCCAGTCCTCTGGAAATTACCTGTCACTAAGTATGATTTAAATATCTCTGCTAGGGCCCTGCCAATTTCTGCACTTGCCTCCTGCAGGATCTGAGGGAACACCTTATCAGGCCCTGTGGATTTATCCACCCGAATTTACCTCAAGATAGCAAACACCTCCTCCTTTGTAATCTGTAGTGAGTTCATGAAGTTGATACTGTTTTACCCTACTTCTATAGACTTTGAATCCATCTCCTGAGTAAATACAAATGCAAAAAATGCATTTAAGATTTGCCTCACCTCTTTTGGCTCTACACATGGATTACCATTCTGATCTTCCAGAGGACCAATTTTGTCCCTTGTAATCCTTTTGCTCTTAACATATCTGTAGAATCCCTTAGGATTCTCCTTCCAGTTTAAGATGGCGCTACTTACTGGTTTGAGTGACAACTTGCTGGTGGCCGATGAAATATAAAAAGCGACTAAATATTTTGTTATTCACACTTTTTCTGGTAAACAATTGCTGCAAGCAGTGGCTTGTGGCTTCCTTGTCAGAGTTGAGCGAAATTGCCCGTACAAATCTGGCAGTTTTGTGGTGTGACTAGGGTCCTGCTGGGGCAGGACTATTGCAGTCTGGGCTTAAGTTGCTGGAGTGGACTTGGAGGCAAATCGATGGGTTGGAGCCGTGGAATGGAAAAATCCAAGGTTTGATTGTTTTAAGAGCCAAATTGGAAAGGTAGGGAAATTCGATGAAGCGGAGCTGAGGTGAGATGAAAGTGAGGAGACTTAAAAGCTGGAAAGGTTTGGGACTGGCCTTTTTGAGGTGAATGGCCCAAGGTTTAGACGATTTAAGCCTGAGCCAGATTGAAATGGTCATGGTGTCAGGGTCAGAGGCAAGAGATGGTTTGGTTTGGCTTGCTGCTCTGTGGGGTTTGCTTAACTCTGTGCTGGATTGAGGCCTTGTAAATTGGCTTCTGTGGACTTCTGAATTGGTTGCAATGAAGCCTGGTGTAGTGAACTTCAGTTCTGGATGCTGTTTGCTTACTTTATTGTTTACACCATTTTTTTTCTCTCTGCACATGGATGTTCAACGGTCTTCTTTTGTTTTTAATGGGTGCTGTTGAGGTTCTTTGTTTCATGTTTGCCTGAAAGGAGATGAATCTCAAGGTTGTATAAAGTGTACGTACTTTAATAATAAATGTACTTTGATCTTCACCTTGTCTGCTAAGGTAACCTCAGGCCTTTTTTTTTAGCCCTCCTGATTGCTTCTTAAATGTTCTGCATTTTGTATGCTCCGTAAACACCTCATTTGTTCCTACCAGCCTATACCTGCAATGTACCTCCTTTTGTTTCTTAGCTAGGGCCTCAATATCTCTTGAAAACCAAGGTTCCCTATACTTGTTATCTTTACCTTTTATTCTGAAAGGCACATACAAGATTTGTACTCTCAAAATTTGACTTATGAAGGCTTCCCACTTACCAAGTCCACCTTTGCCAGAAAACAGCTTGTCCCAGTCCACACTTGACAGATCCTTTCTGATACCATCAAAATTGGCCTTTCTGCAATTTAGAATCTTCAAAAATTTCTGCCCTTGTCTATGCTGACTTTATACTCAATGGGCGACTCCTTCCACTCATAAATCCCTATCCATACCTTTCCATAGCCCTATCCAGTCATATACTTATAAGCACACACTGAGACATAGAGATGATAAATGAATGATATTCATTTACATTGTGCTATCACATTGTTAGGATGTTGTAAGACTCCATTTGTTAATTATTTGGGTGAATAGTCACTGGAAGGTAGCAGAGAAAACAGATTTATACTCAGAATGGTCTAAAATTAGCAAAGGAGAATAATGAGTGAATTGGTTTTCAGATATATACAACAAAAACCATCCTGCTTTCTTATAATTGGAACCACAAGTACAACATTTCAGCAAAAATGGCATTTCCAACAACTTTTCTCTTCCTGTTTATTTAGCTTGTATTATGTTCTGATTCATATTGGTGTTAGACACATAACCATCTGATTCTGAGCCATGTTTCCAACTGAAGTAATCTCCATGATAGTTGATGTAGAATTTGGGAAGTGGTGGAGGCATGTTTATTGATTTGTACGTGTATTTCACCACAGCAGGCTTTTAGGCAAGTCATTTACCTATTAACTCAGAATCAGAATTGTGTTTGTTATTGCAGACATATGTCATGATAGCAGTACAGTGCAAGATATAAAAATTACTATTAATTCTGATATGAATGTACAGTATATAAAATATAAATAGTGCAAAAAGAGAGAAATGTAGTGAGGTATTGTTCAGTTTTCGTGGACAATTCAGAGATCTGATGGCAGAAGGGAAAAGCTGTTGTTAAAACATTGAGTGTATGTCTTCAGGTTCTACCTCTTCCCTGATGGTAGTAATGAGAAAGGAGTATGTTCTAATGATGGATGCCTCCTTCTTGAGGGATCACCTTTTGAAGATGGTGAAGTGGCTAGTGTCAAAGATTAAACTCTCTGCAGCTTTTTTCAATCCTGTGCATTGATGCCTCCATACCTGATGTCAATGCAACCACTTAGAGTGCCCTCCATGGTAGAAATTACAGAAATTTTCTGGAGTCTTTGGTAACATACTAAATCTCCATAAGACTATAGGACTTAGGAGCAGAATTAGGCCATATGGCCCATTGTGTCTGCTCCTTCATTCCATCAAGGCTGATTTATTAATCCTCTCAAACCCATTCTCCTGCCTTCACTCCAGAACCTTTGACACCCTGATTAATCAAGAATATATAAACTTTAAATATACCCAGTGATGGTCTCCAAATTTGTTTGCGGCAATGAATTCCACAGGTTCACCATCCTCTGCTTAAAGAAATTGCTGCTGAACTATGTTCTAAGCAGATGTCCTTGTGTTCTGAGGCTGTACCCTCTGGTACTAGACTCCCCTACAGAGAAAACATACTCTCCATGTCCACTCTGTCTAGGCCTTTTAATATTTGATATACTTTAAGGAGATCCCCTCCCCCATTCTTCTGAATTACAGCAAGTTTAGGCCCAGAGCTATTAAACCCACCCACCTCCCCTTTTGTCAACCCGCGATCATTCTCGTGAACCTCCGCTGAACCCTCTCCAATGCCTGCACATTTTTTCTTAGATAAGGGGCCTAAAACTACTCACAATACTCCAAGTACTGTCTGACCAATGCCTTTTAAAGCCTCAGCATTATGTCCTTGATTTTCTATTCTAGTACACTCAGAATGAATGCTAACAGTGCATTTGCCTTCCTTATCACCATCTGAACCTGCAAATTAACCTTCAGTGAATCCTGCATGTGGACTTCCAAATCTTTTTGTACTTCTGATTTCTGAATTTTCTCCCCATTTAGAAAGTAGTCAATGCCTTTACATGTTCTGAAGTGCTTGATCATACACTTCCCTACACCGTATCCCACCTGCCAGTTCTTTGCTTATTCTCTTAATCTGTCTCAGTCCTGGCAGACACTCTGCTTCCACAAACTCCTAATGAAATACAGTCACTGTATTCCTTCTTTGTAATTGCATCTATACTGTATGTTCGGCTCATGATAGATCTTCAGAGGTGTTGACACCAGGAACTTGACTCCTTGATGAGAACAGCTATGTGTTCTCCTGATTTCCCCCTCTTATTTCAGGAACTTGTAGTTGGTTACGTGCCTTGGCTATCTTTGTGAGAGTGTTAAAGCATATCATGAATTGTATTACCATTGTATGAGATACATTCTAAGCCGCTCCATTCTACAACTGCATGCACTATGCTCATCTGAAATTTCCTGCCTTTAATGCTAAAACTCTCTGCTCTACCAAAAGAATTGTCCAAGAACATAGTGGCTCTGACTACAGATGTTTACATTACTGATGCTTCTTCATACCGGAAAAAGGCATGTGCATGATTTATATGCAGTTCTCATCTTGTTGAAACCAGAATTTTATAGACGATAACTATCAGGAAACATCTGAATAATATTTTGTATATTGTTATGGAACATTTAAAATAGAATAGTAAAATAGAATTCTGATTTATTTTTGGAAGTCAATGGGGATTAATAATCTTTTGCTTCATTTACAGGCTATAAGCTCTTTAGTTATTGCATATCACAAGAGTGTCAACATATCTGAAGTTTCAATATTCTTATCTACCAATGGTGGTTTGGATTTTGAAGAAATAAAGCCTGAAATGCCATCTGAGGTCTGTTGTTACAAAGAGAGAGGAGGTTTTATTTTCAAATACCCAAAATCTTTGTGATGGATAAAGTTCAAATTTAAAATAATTTCTATTGATTTTTTGTACATGTACTGTAAGTGCAGCAGGTCTGTATGAACAGAGTTTCGTCCAAAAAAAGTCCCGGAAAGGCTAATTCTGCAATATTTTGACACATCTAAGAACAGTAAAATTAATGTTAGGGTTTAAAATGGGTGATGATAAATAGAAAACTTGTAATAAAAGTTGCATGATTCTCCCTTACATTGACTTGAGTCAAAAGGAAAATGAATCTGTATATATAATGTGCTAATTTGTTATAATTTATTTTATATCATTAGACTGATACAGTTACCTGCAGTGTTCAGGTGTGCTGTACATGTTGAGTAATTGTGCTAAATTATTCCTTAAAAAAACTTTTCTTCAGCTGAACTTGGCTCAAGCAACACGTGATGAATGCCATAACACCAACTCCTTAGGTTATTTTTGTATATATTTTTAGTCCACAAATATGTCCATATCAATTTGCTCTATTATGATCAGTTGAGTATTTTCCATATGTACGTTGTGGTCCAGTAGTTATGATGCTGGATTGGAACGTAAAGCTTATGATCTAGAGTTATGAGTTTAAATAAACATTGCACCTGAGGAATTTGAATTCAGTGAATTAAAACTGGCAGGTAATCTTCCCTTGATAATATCTTTATACTCAATGTAATGGCTTAATTATATTTCTTGTTCAGTCTATCAGCAACCCCTTCTCTGATGCAACTCTGACATCCTTTTAATGACTTATCCCTTTTATCCCTGCCACTGAATTAGGGTCTTGTATACTGTTCTTCAGTGCAATATCCCAAAACTGTTCTTCTACCTCCAGTGGTGGTAGTTTATGATGCAAAAGTTTGTTCAATGCTTCTCATTTTCTATGTTATTATTTCAATTTATTGCTGATAAATCTAGTAAATATCTGCCATCTTATAGACACATGTGAACCTCATCCTCTTTTTGTGGTCCAATGTAATAGCAGTATGGTGTCACATGTTCATAAGGTTTTAGCTGGATATTAGATTTGCAATAGACCTGCAGCCTCTATTTGCTCCTCATTTATCAAGAGAAAGAGCCTAACTTGTTTTTTGATGCTAATGTTGATACTGATCCACTGGTATATTGGAATAGAAAGTCATTACTTGTATAAAGACCCCCATTGATAGTTATGATCCATTGAACTAATTTGTATTAACGATTCTACCTGTTCTAAATACAGCCTGATATTTGCTAACTCTTTTTGAATTGAACATCATTGGACAAACAAGAGCAATTTGCCATATGCCCTACAACATCCATTAGATCTCCTCAATATCTATTGTCCTGGCGTAAGTGAGAACTTCACTGTCTGAAGCTGCAGGCATAATGTGAAGGAATCTCTAATCTACCATCACCAATGAAAATGGTTAACTGCTTGCGAAAATAAAATCTAGCCTCTTCTGAAGTCCACACCTTCTGACTTCTGTTTTATACGTTGTGTTGTCATTGCTTCTATTTGGAATATGTTCACTTTAGAGTTCATTTATTAACTGGTTATTCTGACTCTGCCATTCAGTTACTTAGGAATGTGGATGAAGCAAAGTTATTGTTTCAGATTGATAACTAGGAAGGTCAATAACCTGAAAAATTAGCTTTCTTTTTCTCTTGTTATAGATTTTATTTGACCTGCAGTATTTTAATTTTTTTTCAGATTTTACAGTATCTAGAGTATTTTGTTTACAGATATTTTTGAGTGGGAGATCAATACAAATATGATTTTTTAGCCAGAAAGTGACTGATCTTATCCCTAGACAATGCTGAAGGATTGAATTTGATAGGATGACAATACTGATGAAAATATTTGCATTAACTTAAATGGGTTATTTACTACATTTTGTTTATCATGTACTTTAGTTGTAAGTGTACTGTATACATAAAACTCAGTAGCTGCTAATTTAAAATTTACTACCTTGTATCCATAGGGAATTTTTGAAGGAGCATTTATCTTCCCAACAATATCAGCATTATCATTATTAATAAGGGATAATCAGAAGGTATGTTTGCATCCTTTCAAATTATTGTTGTCCTTATTTGATTATAATAGGGATTCTTGAAATGCAGTAATTAGTAATTGTCATTCGTGACAGGGATACCTAATTTATAAACTATTTTATGCCATTGTTTATCAGTTCTGACATTGGGATTCCCTTTATTTCTCTATAGTAATGTAATCACTTGTTTCCTTTCAAAGTAGAACTTAGTACCAGCAGTAGGTACTTATGGCATAAGTTGGATACTTTTGGCTCACTAATGCCACATAAATTTTCCCCTACTACATGGAGTGCCCAAATTGAGTTGGTTTTATTGTCTCTGTGAAGATAAAGATGGAGAGGTTTCACAGAATCACAGAAAGGTGACAGCTTGGAAATAGGCTATTTGGCCCATTGAGTCCATGACAACTCTATGGTAAAACACTTCAGATGGTCTCACAACTTATTCTCTGTCCACGTAATTTTCATTCTAGCACTAACACCTGGAGCAAATGAATCTATATTGATCTCCACTCTAGGAAACAATTGTTGACTTCTGCACTCTGTTTCATTTGACCTAGCTGTTTCTATATCTACAATGCTGTAGCCCCTTTTGTTCCGTCAATTTTGATGACAAAAACTATTACCTTGTTGATGGCAAAACTATCACTATTATATCACTGCAAAAAAAAAATGGTAAGATGGCTGCAAAGATGAGTATAAAAGTGATGTAGCTAGTAAATCTATTGCCTCATAGCTCCAGTGACCCACGTTTAATTTTGCTTCCTTGTTCTGCCCAAATGGAGTTTGCACATTCTGCATGTGATTTATCTGAGCTTCCCAGTGCTCCACTTAGTTAGCACATTCCAAAGACATGAGGTTTGGTAGGTTACTGGCCCTTAATGTGTAGGTGCTTAATAGAATCATGGCCGGATTGTTGGAATTCATGGGAATGTGCGAAACTTTTCCATGGAGGGCTTCCAGACCGTTCAGGCTGACCGGGAGTGCACTGAAAGCGGTAAGCGTAAAGGAGTTAGGGGCTTGCTGTTCTGGTTAACAACGGATGGTGCAATCCTGGTCATATTACGATCGAGGAACGTGTTTGTAGCCCGGATATTGAACTTTTTGCTGTTGGACTCCAGCCATATTCCACCGAGATACAACACTGGGCGTCATCGAAGATTGTTCCTGCCTGTGGCCATCGAACTTTGCAGCTCCTCCCGTGGAGGGTCAGACACCCTGAGCTAATAGGCTGGTCCTGGACTTATGTCCATCTGGCATAGTTTGCATATTGTTGTTTGACTGTTTGTGGTTTTTGTATTTCTATATTTATGCTCTATTCTTGGTTGGTGCAGCTGTAACGAAACTCAATTCCCCTCGGGATCAATAAAGTACGTCTATGTCTATATAAAATAAGGTTAATGTAAATGGTCACTTGATAGCATGATCCATTGCACAAAACCTTTACTTTTTGGGAATATTTGGATATGTGATTTGTTAATTAGCTAATTTGTTGACAAACTCTATTCTCAAAGACAGTTTCTTAATTCTGGGTTCTCTGGTTATATGCGCTCAATCCAAGTGAAATTATTTTATTAATTCATCCAGGAGGGAATATAGATGTAACCTACAGAAATAGCTAGGTCAAATGAAACAGAGTGTAGCAGTAAACAACTGTTTCCGAGAATGGAGATCAATGTTAACAAAATAAAACAATACAATCCTTTCACATATCAGTCATTTCCCTAAGAATCATATTTAAAGTTCAAAGTAAATTTTATTATCAAAGTATATACATGTCATCGTACACAACCCTGAGATTAATTTTCTTGTGGGCATACTCAATAAATCTATAGATTAATAACTATAACAGAATCAATGAAAGATTGCTGTACCAGGGTGTTCAATCAAAGTACAGAAGATAAAAAACTTCTGGAAGAGGGGAAACAATAATAATAAATAAATAAGCAATAAATATCAAGAACATGAGATGAAGAGTCCTTGAAAGTGAGTCCATTGGTTATGGTAACATTTCAATGAAGGGGCAAGTGAAATTGAGTGAAGTTATCCCCATTGGTTCAAGAACCTGATAGATGAGGGAAAATAACTGTTCCTGAGCCTGGTCCTGAGGCTCTTGTACCTTCTTCCTGATGGCAGCAGTGAGAAGAGAGCATGTCTTGGGTGGAGGGGTCCCTGATGATGGATCCTTCCAGCGATAGCATTTCATCTAGATGGCGTGTAATGGTTGGGAGGGCTTTAACCATAACATCCTGGACTGTGATGCAGCCAGTCAATATACTCTCCACCACACACCTACAGAAGTTTGTAGTTTTAAGTATCAAGCTGAATCTTCGCAAACTCCGAAGGAAGTAGAGGCGCTGCCGTGCATCAAATTCTTTTGAAGGCAAGCATGCATTAGTATGGATCTTGGCAAATCAGTCCTCTTCCCCATGAGTTGTGTACATTTGGAGTATAATTGTTTAGAGTCCAATGCTGTTGAAATATATTTTGACTAGATTGGTTTGAATTTTCTATACAACAAAATAAAACATTAATAATTGTTATTAGTTTTATTTTAGGTACTTTGCAGTATATAGTGACCTCACTTCGAGTCCTTTCAGTTTAAATATTAGTGATAGTAAGCCTTCTTTCATACAACCAGCGGGAATGAAGGGATATGTTGTCATCTGGAATAAAGATTCACTGCTTTTCTCTCCTAACCATGGTAAGCTATTCAGGACGGTGAGGGTGATATTTGTCTTTAAGATAAAATGAATTATGAAAATTAAATGATTAAAATGCCATTTGGAATGCTTAGTGATTAAATGTTTTAAGTTGATTATATGGTATTGAGTGATAAAGAAATTGAAATCTGTTAGAAACATGGAAACATAGAAAACCTACAGCACAATACAGGCCCTTCAGCCCACAAAGCTGTGCCGAACATGTCCTTACCTTAGAAATTACCTAGGGTTACCCATAGCCTTCTATTTTTATGAGCTCCATGTACCTGTCCAGGAATCTCTTAAAAGACGCTATCATATCCGCCTCCACCACCGTCGCCGGCAGCCCATTCCACACATTCACCACTCTCTGTGTAATAAACTTACCCCTGACATCTCCTCTGTACCTACTTCCAAGCACCTTAAAACTGTGCCCTCTCGTGCTAGCCTTTTCAGCCCTGGGAAAAAGCCTCTATCTGCACGATCAATGCCTCTCATCATCTTATATACCTCTATCAGGTTGTTAAATAAAATTAAAGTTTTAGATTGGTGATCTTTGATCATAATATAGATTAATTAAAGTTTAATTTAAATATGGTTAAGATGCCAAAGTGAAGAGAATGGAAAGGACGAAAGGCTTCTTCTCATGCATTGCACAGGAGATTGTCTTGGGAATCAAAGCACCCTGGAGGCAATAGACTTTTATACTGTATATGCAGAAACAGAGAAATACAAGTGTGAATGTGAATGACGAGATGGAGAATGAGTGTGAGGGGTATTCTATCTCAGTTTTGATAGTATGGAGGGATGGTGAGGGCAAAACTGTAAGAAATGAAACAGAATTGTAATCTCTTTAATTTGAATTTTGCTAACTGTATTCAGTCTTTTATTAGCAACTAGCAGACATACAACCTTGAAGCGATGAAACCTAAGTGTAAATAAGCGTTACAGGAGACATGAAATATTAGTATTTAAACAAATGTCCTCTTTCTGGTAAGCTGTCTATCCTAGCTCATGATCTTCTCATGACAAACCAGGTTGTTCTTCCTGAATGCATTCAGGAAATCTGTCTTGAATTGCCCGTTGCCAAATCCCATCCAAGCGTAAAATTAAAATCCTTTAATTGTCAACTCTGGCTGAGCGTAGTCTCTTCCACCACCATGGGTATCCTTTCAATGAAATATTATCAGCCCAACCCAGCATTGTTCTGATTGCATAGGGTCCATTATTAACACTATGAATCACTTGCAACAGCTCCAATGCTTTAGGCACATTTACCCCTATCAGCAGCTCATTTTCTGACTCTGTTCCCTGCAAATCAATATGCTTCAGGTGAGACCATTCCTGAAGATCTCTCTATTGAGAAATGTCCCTCTGTTGACAGGCATACTTTCCTGTGTATAGATATTAGGCAGTTCACAATAATTTAAACAACCTAAGCCAGCCACTTCCAATCCTGAAATGACATAGCTACTTACAGCCTTCTCTTGATCTATGGTGCGTAAAAGAATGCATGTTCCTTTTCCAGTCAGGTTGAGCTTGTTCATGAAGCTCCAGAGAACACTGCTGGACTTCATTGATCTAGGAAAGTATATGTAACCACTGTCATGTTACTCTTCTTAGATTTCACCTGAAGTAGAATTATAGGAAGTTTACAATCATGATCACTAGTCCCTATAAGGCCAATAGATACCAGGGTGTCACTCGCTGCTATGTTTAATTTTCCATGACTTGTTTTGAATCTGCACCCTTTCCTTCAGAGTGAATATGAAGTATGCAGGAATGCTCATCACTGCATACCTTGCATGAAAGTCACTTCCTCCAATCCTTGCTGATATTTCCTGTACACGAACAACCAAAACAGACTCCCTTTTGTTTTAGGAAGGCAATTTTCTCCTTATGAATCTTTTTCTCCAGCTGAGAGCAGGAATCCAAAGTATGAGAAACTCTCTCATTAGTTCCAGGCTCAGTTTTAGCATTCCATCTCACAGTAGCCACAGTAATGGCAAAGCTGCTTCCTTTAGCCTTAGAATGGATTTGCACCCTAGTTTTGTGAACACTTTTGCTTACTTCCAGTGGTGTAGAATCCATGCATCAAATGTGTCAAAATCCTCACTTTTTTTAAATAAACTTGACAGAGTTAATGAAAGTAGCTTCACAGTTGTGATTAGCAGAACATATCCATTTATTCCTAAGCATATAAGGCAACTTCTTTACAACAATTGATATTAATAGGCCTGTTCAGCTCTCGCATATATCAAACATCTCCTATTGCATTGCAACAGCCTCTGGAAAATATTGTAGTCTTGAAGAGCTTTCACGTCTTCTGATTTGATATAAGGCCAAGAAAGAGCCTTTTCCACGTAAGCTGCAGCAATTTTATGCTCATCACCAAAATATTCCTACAATAAAGTTTTGGCTTTTAGATATTCTTCATCTGGGTTGGCTTGGTGGCAACTTTTGACAAGCTTTCTTTTCTTTTCAAATCTTTTTATTGTATATATAGAAAAAAATAACATGAGTACATTGAAGTAACAACACTTACAATGCCTCAAAAAAACCATTATCTTAAAGATTGAAATCAAAATTTTGTGATAACAAAAAAAAACCTACTGAGCAGAAAAGTGAGAAAAAAAAGAGAACCCATTAGGTGTTCAACCCCGGAGCCATGCGTCATACAAAAAGCTTCTAAAAATAAACATCAAACCACCAGCAAGGAAAGAAAATATACTAAAAAAATTTACAATTAGATTGTGGAAAAATTGTATCAATTAACTCAAATGATAATAACGAGCAAATGAGCCCCATCTTTTCTCAAAATCAAATAAAGGTTCATAGGTTCAACTTCTAATTTTCTCCAAACTAAGACATAGCATCACTTGAGAGAACCATTATGACAAAGTGGGAGCTGATGTATCCTTCCACTTCAACAAAATGGCCCTCCTAGCTATCAATGTAACAAATGCAATAACATGTTGGTCAGACACAGAAATACCATGAATATTTTGAGGAACTATTCCAAAGAGCACAGTTAACTTATTAGGTTGTAAATTAATTTTAAGTGCTTTAGAAATTGTTAAGAAAACCGACTTCCAGAACTGAGACCAAAACATAGTGCAGCTATCTCAGTTTTACATCTATCACAATGACTATCAATATTAGGAAAGATTTTAGAAAGTCTCTCCTTTGTCAAATGATAACGATGTACAATTTAAAATTGAATCAATGAATGGCTAGCACAAATTGAAGAAGAGTTAAGTTAACCAACTTCAAAATCCGCATCCAATCATCCGTCATAAAAGTCAAATTAAGTTCCTTTTCCCAATCCTGTTTAATCTTAGATAAAGGACGCTTATCCCATTGTAATAATAAATTATAAATTCTTCCAATAGAACACTTAATCAAAGGATTCATACTCATAATAGTATCTAACAGGTCAGCCTCCAATATGTAAGGGAAATTACTTAAATATTTTTGTAAAAAATATCTAACTTGAAGGTATTGCAGAAAGTGTGAGTATGAAAGAGAATATTTATCAATTAATTGTTCAAAGGACATCAATCTATCTTCTTTAAATAAATCCCAAAAAGAATTAATACCTTTATTTTTCCAAAGTAAAAAAATTGGATCACTCAAAGAAGGCTTAAAAAAAGTAATTTCAGTAAATTAATCTACAAAAGTTTAAATTTTTTAAGATTAAAAAAATTGCGGAACTGGAGCCAAATTTGTAAAGAATACTTAATCACAGGATATAGGTTTAAATTAACAACTTTACCTAATCGCATAGGTAAAGGAGCTCCCAATAACGAGGTTAAATAAAACTGTTTTACAACTTTCAGTTCCAGGTCTACCCAAATTGGCCAGTCACTCTTATCAACCCAGTATAACCAAAAAGACATATATCGCAGATTAACAACCCTGTTACATACATCTATTGATGCTTCTGGACACATCTTCAGTGATGTTCCTGGAATCATCGGGTGTTTCGGGTCTTTCAACATCATACAACCTCCTCCAGGTGACCCAGCCGGGGCTGATCAGACCCCAGATTGTTAGTGACAACAGTAGCAATAGGGGCTTTATATATCATTTTAATCCAATTATTAAAATTAACACCAAAGCCAAATTTCTCCAAAACATTGAATAAATATTTCCATTCGACTCGGTCGAACGCTTTTTCAGCATCCAAAGATACAACACTTTGTGGAGTTTTAGAAGAGGATGAATATATAATGTTAAATAGTCTCCGAACATTTGAAAAGGAATAGCGACCCTTTATAAAGCCTGTTTGATCTTTACAAATAATTTTACCCAAAATATTCCCCAACCGATTGGTCATTATCTTTGACAAAATCTTAGCATCAACATTCAGTAATGAAATAGGTCTATATGAAGCACAGTCAGTAGGATCTTTATCTTTTTTAAGAATTAAAGAAATAGAGGCCTCATAAAAAGTAGAGGGTAAGTCACCTTTCACAAAAGAATCCTTAAAAATTTCCAACATATACGGAAAGAGCAACTATCCAAATTTTTTATAAAATTCTACAAGATAGCCATCAAGTCCTGGGGACTTACCAGATTGCATTGAAAAAATAGCTTTATGAATTTCGGCTTCAGTAATTTGAGCATCGAGAATTTTTTGATCCTCAGCTGAGATTTTAGGAAAAACAATCTTTCGTAAAAAAGCATTCATTTTAGAGGAATCTAACGGACATTGAGATTTATATAGCTCACCCATAAAAATCTTGAAAAATCTTATTAATTTCTTCATATTCCTGAGCTAAGGTACCATCTTTCCTACGAATTTTCATGATTTGCCTTTTGGCTGCAGCCATTTTTAATTGAGATGCAAGCAGTTTATTATTTTTATCTCCAGACATATAAAATTGGCTCTCTAACTTAAGCAAATAACCTTCAATGGGAAGAGTTAATAACAGGTTATATTGTGATCGAAGTTCCACCCTTTGTTTAAATAAATCAGTATTGGGGGAAATTGCATAAATATTATCTAAATCTTTAATTTGTTTTGAAATTCTATCTAATTCTGCTTTAGTTTGTTTTTTAAGTTCAGCTGAATAAGAAATAATCTGACCACGTAAAAATGCTTTACATGTATCCCATATAACTAATTTAGACATATCCCCTATATCATTAAAAAGAAAAAATTCTTTTATCTGGGTTTCAATGAAACTGATAAAGTCAGAGTTTTGCAATAATGTCTGAGACATGCGCCAAGGTGGGCGGGCAAGAATGACATCATCAAATTCAAAAGACAAACTCAGAGGCACATGATCAAATATGGCAATAGCATCATATTCGCAAGTTTTAACACTAGGCAAGAAGCGGGGATCGATTATAATATAATCGATCCTCGAATATTTTTTGTAAACATGTGAAAAGAAAGAATATTCTCTATTATCGGGATGAAGATACCTCCACAAATCAATCAACCCAAAATCAATCAAAAAGGAATTAATAAATGACGCAGATCAATTTGGAAGTCGCTGATTGGTTGAGCTCTTATCAATCATAGGATTTAAACAGCAATTAAAATCCCCACCCATTATGAGCATATATTCATTTAAGTCAGGCAGTAAAGCAAATACCTTTTTTAAAAAAAGAAGGATCATCTAAGTTAGGACCATACAAATTAACCAAAACAACTTTTCTGTTACAGATTGTTCCTTTAACAATTAAAAATCTACCATTAGAATCTGATTCAATATCCTCTTGAATAAATATATTAGGTTTAATGAAAATAAGACACGCCTTTTGTTTTACTCTGAGAAGTAGAGTGAAATTGCAAACCATTCCACCATCTAAAAAATCTATTTTGATCTCCCGCCCTGATATGTGTCTCTTGAGCAAAAATTATATCAGGTTGGAATCGGTTAATAATTTTAAAAGTCTCCTTTCGTTTAATAGGATGATTCCAACCACGTACATTCCAACTTATTATATTAATCCATTTGAACAGCATGCTATAATTTCATTCTACTTTATACATGCACAGAGCACATACCAATACAGGATGATCAAAGATGACGGTGATGAAGAATACAACCAAATAAAAAACACGCATGCTCTGGAACCACCCAATGGGAAAAAACTCCTAACTCTAAACCCACCCACCCACACCCGGAAACCCGAAAGAGACAAGCAATCTACGATAGAATTCAAAGCTGCTGACTGTTCTGTCTGTGTTTTCTTTCCCTCCCCCCAGTTAGTAAAAAAGTAGAGTGACCTTGTGAAAGAGACAATAAAGTCTCAGCAAAAAAAGGTATTTACATTCCATCGACTAATAAACAAGAAAGAACCAAAATAATGTTATCTCTTAGAGAGAAAAACCAGTGCCATGTTTAAGTTTAATATTAATTTCCTAAAAAAGCTTTAAATTCAATTATAAAATGTTATAATAAAACAGAAAAAAAATATAAAAAGCCCTATCAGTAGGAAAGAACTACCAATTAGCTACCAAGTATTAAATTAAAGGAACAAATCGCCTTATCTTCTTCCCTCAGTCATAGAATGTCCAGAGATCATTCGAACAGAGATACTTAAACCATAAATCTTTCCAAAGGAAAGCCAATAATATGCAATAAAGAACAACTCTCTGTCTTTTTTAATTAGTCTCTCGATGAAATATACAAGTGACCTTCATAAATCTTCTTTCCAAAATGCAAATAATATACAAATAGCCAAACAGCCTTTCAGATGGATCATTCAACAGCGGCGTCGGTGACAGCGGCAGGTAAAGCCTGAACAAAATCCAGTGCAGCTTTTGGATCAAAAAAAGTACGAGGAGGAGAATTAGCAGGGAAAATTTTAATTCTTGTCGGATACCTTAGAGACAGGAAAAGTTTTTTATCATATGCTTGTTTCATTACCAGGGCAAATTTTGATCTTTGTTCCATTATCTCTCTTGGATAATCTTCGTAGAAGTGGAGCTCAGATTCCATAAATCTAAAAACTCTCTGTTTTCTTGCCTGTTGCATTATTTGATATTTAATTTTAAAGTGATGAAAGCAAACCAGAACAGATCTTGGTTTACTAGAATCCTTCAATTTCGAGATAAACGCCCTGTGTGCCCTTTCTATAGCAGGCGGCTTTGATAGAATGGTAGGAAATAAAGTGTGGAAAAGCTTACCAAAGTAAGCCGTTAGATCTCCATCTTCAGCTCCTTCCTGCAGCCCAACAATTCTTATATTCCTTCATCGAGATCTAGTTTCCAGGTCTATAATCTTATTTTGATATCTTTCCAAACGAGTTGTAGCTTCAGACAACTTTTGCTTAGTTATCTTCAATTCCTCTTCGTGTGAAATAACTTGAGTTTCCAGGTCTTTATGTTTTCCCAGAAATGACTTCATTTCATTACTATTCTTTTCCAGTTGGTCTTTAATTGATCCATTCTGATCCGTAATTGAATTCAGTGTCCAAACGATATCTTCAGCCCACGATGGCATTTCATCAGATCTTTCCTTTTGCACCTTTCCTTTCCCATTACCTTTATCACTAGGTTCAGGTAAATTCTTCCCACTTCTTGTAGACATAGACATATTGATCCCCCTCAAGAATCAACAAGTAAAAATTTTAAATTCAAAGCTTAAACTAGGGGGAAAGAAAGAAAACTAACAGCAGCAGAAAAATACTGCTACTCCATTGGCAGACAGGAGTGATCTCTCTTGACAAGCTTTCTAGCATAACCTTCAGTGAATCGTTCGAGAAAATAAAGACAGTCACCATAATCATAGTCTTGCCTTCAATGCTATTTTTGAAAACCTTCATAAAGGAATGATATTGCAAGGTATTGCTATCGAAAATTTGAATCTCTCTTTTAGGCAGCGGGGCAATGCATTGTTGTTGTACCACTAAGCTTGATACTTCCTTTCAAGTCCTTATGGCTTCCAATGCACTATTTAGACTTTTATCATCTGAAACACAAGTGTCACCGTACTGTAAATTAGTGACTTCAGAAGCATCTTGTGCTATTGGATATGTCATAGGTTCAGAGTGCCCCCTTAGTGCAGGCTGAGAGTGAATATCCTGAACTTGGGGTCCAAATTCGTGGCTCATAGACATTTGAGGAACGAATGTATCCACATTGACATCGAGTATGTTGGATTTTCTCTGTGCCATGTCAACAAAGCAACTCACATCATAGAACTGTCCTGATGGAGCTTGTTTAGCACCCACAGCACTTGAAGCCCTCAGCACTTTAACTTTGGCTATCTATGGTGCAATTTCTTCCTGCAACTTCAGCTGCTCCTTCCTTCTCTGTAGCTGCTTCTTTCCTTTCTGTAGCTGCTCTTTCATCTGTTCCTCTTGTTCTTCCTATGCATTTGTCTTTCAATAATTGTTGTCATGCAAATAATGCAGCTAAATTAGCCTCTGTTTTAATGCATGCAGAAGAAGTAGCAGATGCATGGGATACGACTGCCACTTGCGCATTAGACGTACCATCTTCAGGGTGTGTGTCATCATTTATACATAGTCAAAGCATGCTCTGTAGTTTTATAAATATTTTCATTTCCTCCAGCAATTTGACCTTCAACGTCGCATGTTTGTTTCAACCATTGTGGCTGTATTAATAAGCATATCAATATTTGCATAGCCTTCGGTTTGTTTGTCTTGCTCTGAAATAGGCATTAAAGACAACTGCAATTATGTTGCTTAGCAAGATCTTCATGAAGATTTTAAAAATCGTCCAATGAGACTGCACCTGCAAAACATTTTGCTTCTCTTGTAAAGGACTTCTAATTAATGGTATTAAATCTTAAATCTTTTTAACAATTTTATTGTACCCCTTCTGAACACTCTCAATTGTAGTCATCAAAGCTTTCCCCATAAATTAAATTTCTGTTTTAGGTTTGAATTCACGGTCTCTGCTTCCAACTTGATTCATGCTGATTTTGAAATGTGTGAACCAGACACCTGAAATGGCATTCACTTCAGATGTTAACAACCAAAATATTTCAGAATTTCAACAGAACCAAGCACGAACTCTTAGGCAAACACTGCACTAAAAACCTTACAGTCAGCGACAACAGTTTCAAACTGTGTTCCAGACCCAAACACACAGCATGAATCAACAAAAGGTCATTACTTGCCACAAGCTGCTCCTGGCTGCAGTACTTCTAATTGCACAGACATGTCTAAATTCTGATGTTCATTTGGTATAACTGTTGAAATCTTTTGTTGACAGAAAGTAGTGGCTACTCAAACAAACCAATGCTGCTGCTGGTGACTTCCACAGATTGTTTTACTTGTATGATACGCCTTCCAATCACTCCAATAATGGTGTTCCAAAAGTTAAACTGTGTTCGATCCTTCATTAGCAACTAGCAAGCATACAATCTTGAAGCAAAGAAACTTAAGCATAAATGAGCGTACTTAAGCATAAATTAAGCTTAATTAAGCAGTCAACAAAGACATGTCATTCGTCTGTCCCCAGCTCTAAACTAAACTGTCCAGAACTAAGCGCAAATAAGTAACTGATTCCCTTTGCTTTTACCACACCCTCCCTCTCATGACTAGTTACCATAATACACATAATAAACATACGACACAGAATACAATGCAGATAGAAAACAGGTGCTTGGCTCCTACAGCATACGAAAGAAGCATAAAAAGTAGTATACTGTATTGACAAAAGCAGTGAGTCCAACTACACTGACATGGAGAGAGATGTGCTGGTTATTTGCACCTTTTTAGTGAGAATAAATTTCAGAACTATGAACTGTCATGGTCCCGACTAACTGCAGCAGGCAACAAAGTTTTGATGCTGCAATTCCCAGAGTCTGATTAGCTGCACCTTCCCTTTAAGACTCAGACTGCCAATTATTGTCCTGCCATGTTCCTTCATGGGGTAAGTCTGTACTTAAAGGCCTCATGTGAAGCACTCAGTGCTCAATTGTTAGAGTTCCATTTCCAGTACTACTATTTGTGAATTCACCTTTGTATTTCATTTATGTTGTTGTGGTATACCATATATATATATGTTGCAACTGGGTTAACTGTCTGGACACGCCCCTTTGCTGATTGCCCTTGTGGCTCCTCCCACAGACCCCTGAATAAAGGTGATTTCGCCTTGCTCCTCCTCCTCAGTCCAGGGGCAGACACTCAGCATGCTGGAAGTCACATTTTACTGTGAATAAAAGCTTTTCAGTATTTACCCTACTTCAGGCTTTTGGAGTAATTGAAGGTGCATCAGTCATCTTGTTTATTTTGGGTCTGAGTTTATCTATTCTAGACCTTGCTCTGCACTTGGGTTTACTACCACCCATAGCTCTCTGATTACATGAACTTTATTTGATAGATTTCATAGTACTTGTAATACTGAATAGAAAAAAGTCCTGTGAAATGTTTCCTAATCTTGAAAAATAGTGTATGTAAATCATAAATATCACCATAAAGCACCATGGTAGCAGAGTGATACCATTTACAACTCGGGACATTGGAGTTTGGAGTTCAGTTCTGGCCTCATCTGTAAGAGGTTTGTATGACTTCCTCTGACTGCATAGGTTTTCTCCACATGCACTGGTTTCCTCCCCTAAGTCCAAAGATGTACCTGTTAGCATGTTAATTAGATATTATAATTTATCCTATAATTAGACTAGGGTTGCTGAGTGGCATGGTTCATTGGGTTGGAAGGGCCTGTTCTGCATTGTAGCTCTAAATAAAAATACATTAACCCAAGTTTAGAATTACCAAGCTTTAAATGATCAATGTTTGAATGAAGGTCTCAAATTGTTCTGTGTTGCAGGCTGTACTGTGTATCCATTTCAGTATCATTCAGACCTTGGTCAAGAGGAGCCTTTCCTAGATGAGAACAGTGTTATTCTCCAAGTTATCGTCAGTATGTTGTATTAACATTGATAAATTAATCTAACATGTATCATAGTATAATTTTTGACTGATTAGGTTAAAAATATGTCGAAGCTTGAAGAGATTTACAGAACAAGATGGTTGTGTCTCCTGTGAAATCCTATGGTGTGTCAATTTCAATATATGTTCTAATGATTAATTACAAGTTCTCACAGGTGCCGGCTTGTAAATTTCATTTGTGATTTTGGCAGTCATTTCATAAAGGAACATACAACAAGCTGATAGTGAATAGGCTTATATAAGTATTAACCCCACCCCCTTGGAAGTTTTCATGTTCTATTATTTTACAACATTGAACTACAGCTGATTTTAATCTGGCTTTTTTGACACTGATCAACAGAAAAAAACTCTGTCATGTCAAAATGAAAATGGATCTCTACAAAAAGGTCTAAATTAATTACAAATCTAAAGCACAAAATAATTGATTGCATAACTATTCACCTCCACTTTTAATATGACACACCAAATCATCACTGATGCAGCCTATTGGTTTTAGAAGTCACATTAGTTAAAAGGAAATCTGTTTTTGGAGACCTGTGTGCAGTCAAGGTGTTTTAATTGATTGTAATAAAAATATGCCTGTAACAGGAAGGTCCAACTGCTGGTGAATCAGTATCCTGGCAAAAGCTACACCATGAAGACAAAAGAATACTCCAAGCAATTCCGTGAAAAGGTTATTGAAAAGCACAAGTCAGGAGATGGATACAAGGAAATTTCCGTCACTGAATATGTCTCTTGGAGTACAGTTAAGTCAATCATCAAGAACTGGAAAGAATATGGCACAGCTGTAAATCTGCCTAGAGCAGGCCGTCCTCAAAAACTGAGTGACCATACAAGAAGGGGGCGAGTGAGGGAGGCCAACAAGAGACCCATGACAACTCTGGAGGAGTTACAAGCTTCAGTGGCTGAGAGGGAAGAGACTGCGCATGCAACAACTGTTGCCTGGGTGTTTCACCAATCCCAACTTTATGGCAGAGTGGCCAAGAGAAAGCTACTGTTGCAAAAAACTCACATGAAATCTCGGCTAGAGTTTGCCAGAAGGCATGTGGGAGACCTGATGAAACCAAAATTGAGCTTTATGGCCATCAGACTAAACTCTGTTTGGGATAAGCCAAACACTGCACATCATCAAAAACACACCATCCCTACTGTGAAGCATGGTGGTGACTGCATCATGCTGTGGGGATGCTTTACTGCAGCAGGCCCTTTAAGGCTTGTGAAGGTAGAGGGTAAAATGAATATAGCAAAATACTGGGAAATTCTGGAGGAAAACCTGATGCAGAACTTGGGAGAAGATTTGTTTTCCAGCAAGGCAATGACACCAAGCATAAAGCCAGAGCTACACAGGAATGGCTTAAAAACAACAAAGTTAATGTCCTGGAGTGGCCCAAGTCAGAGACCAGACCTCAATCCAATTGAGAATTTGTGGCTGAACTTGAAAAGGGCTGTTCACTCACAGTCTTTAAGCAATCTGACAGAACTTGAGCAGTTTTGTAAAGGGGAATGGAGGGGGAAAACTGCAGTGTCCAGATGTGCAAAGCTGGTAGAGACCTATCCACACAGACTCAAAATGCTGTAATTGCTGCCAAAGGTGCATCTACTAAATACTGACTTGAAGGGGGTGATTACATATACAATCAGTTATTTTGTGTTTTATATTTGTAATTACTTTAGATAACTTTGTAGAGATACGTTTTGACTTTGACGTGACAGAGTCTTTTCCTGTTGATCAGTGACAAAAAAAGCCAAATTAAATCCACTGTGATTCTATGTTGTAAAACAATAAAACACTCCCCTTAGCACTAATTATTGACCAATAACTTCCACATGCGCATTTATTTGTTGTTTTCTCTGCAAAGTGAATATACACGTTCACTTCTACTCTGAGTACGTGCCTTTATTTATTTGATATGTAGCTGTACAGATACAACGAATTGGTGATGAGTACGAACATGAATGTCAGCAAATATCACCAAATGCACAGAATTTGAAGGAAGGGAGAGAGACAGTGAGAGGGAAGAGTGTACTAAAACGGAGAAGGCTGTCACGGATGCTAGAAAAGGGTGCATGAGTAACAGTGTACAGTACACAGTACACAGAGAGAGACACACCACTAACAAAACTAAAGTAAAAATAACGTGATGATGGCCTTAGTCGGGAAAGTTGACAAATTTGTTTGTGCTACTGAGGACTGGGAATCATATATCGAGAGGGTTGAACTGTATTGTAATGCTAATGCTTCTTAGCTTAATGGGTGCTAAAGTGTACAGTCTCTTATGCAATAGTAGTTCCTGAAAAGCCAGCAAGCAAGACATTTGATGAAATTGTTGCAATTTGAGCCTAAAACCACTAGTAATAGCGGAGAGTTTAGATTTCACAAAAGGAACCAGTGAAAGGATGAAAGCATGTCTGAATACATTGTAGAAATGTGCACAGTTTCCCAATACTGTGACTTTGGAGATGGACGTTCTGGTGCATTAAGGGACAGACTTATATGTGGTGTGCATAGTCAAAACATTCAAAAAGGCTACTGTCAGAAAGAGACCTAACCTTAATATGGATATTGACCATTGCAATATCATTAGACACTGCAGCAAAGGATTCAGTAGAACTACAGAAGGAGAGTTTAGAATATGAAATGCATAAAATGTCTCTGAATGGTGCAAAAAGCCAAAAATGTTATTGATGTGGCAAATCCTTCTGTATTGCAAATGACTGTTAATTCAAATAACAAGTTTGCAGAAAGTGTCACAGACAAGCCCTCATAGAGAGAGTGTGCAAGTCAGATAAATAGCATGACCAAAGAGAAAATCACCCAGAGTGAAAAGTTTCAAACACAAAACTAAACAAATGCATAATCTGACTGAATGTGAAACTGGATCAGACAACACAGTCTGACAAAGTTGAGCTGTCATGCCTTGAACTGTATAGCATACCTGAAACACACTGTAAAATCATATGGATCACAACAGATGTGTCTGGTGTAAAACTGAAAATGGAGCTGGTTACAAGGTCAGCTTTGACCATAATTTCAGAGGCTGTCTACAACAGACTTTTTAAATTTACCTTTACAAAAGACGTCAGTGATACTAAAGACCTACAGGGGTGAAAAAGTGTCTCCCGAAGGTAAACTGAAAGTGAATGTGATGTAAGGGGGCAAAACACAGTGGTTAGAGCTTACTGTGTTTAAAAGTGGGCGGGGGGGGCAGCTCTTTTCAGATATGAACGGTTGTGAAAAATCCAACAAGACTGACACACAGTTAAAGTTCTCAATGTGTCAACAACAGGCAACTGCAGCCCAAACAGTAGCACTAACCAGAGACTGTCACGGCTGCTTAATGCTAATGAAAAAGTGTTTGAGTTTGAGGAGGGTATTGGTAAATTCAAAGGCATGAGGGCCAGAAATGAGCTGGATGAAGCAGCAACACCAAGATTCCATGAAGCACAGTTAGTGTCTTTTGCACGATGTCCTAAAATGGATGCTGAGCTTCAGAGCTTGGAGGCATCTGGCATCCTCTCCAAGGGTGAGTGAAACGATTGTCCCGGTGATCAAGAAAGGGAAGGCTGGAGCTATTCGCATATGCAGGGACTTCAAAGTGAGCACCAACCCTGTGCTGAGTACTGTGCAGTATCCCCTGCCACGAATAGAAGACATTTTTGTGTCTTTGGCAGGCGGGGTGAGGTTTTCAAAGATTGACTTGTCATAAACCTATCTGCAAATGGAGATTGAGGAGTCAAGCATGAAGATCCACACAATTAACACTCACAAGGGACTGTTCCATTATAATTGTCTCATCTTAGTGTTGCATCAGCCCCAGCAATTTGGCAAAAATCAATGGACCAAGTGCTTCACAATATTCCAGGAACACCATGTTATCTTAATGACACCATTGTGACTGGCAAGAATGAGGAAAAGCACATCCAGAACCTTGTTAAAGTGCTTACCAGGCTGAGTGAGTATGGTCTTTGTGCAAGAGAAACAAATGTGAGTTTTTCAAGAATGAAATCTCATGTTGTGGACATGTCATTGACAAGCATGGCTTATATAAATCACAAGAGAAGATTGAAGCAGTGCTGCAGGCACCTAAACTGGAAAATGTTTCACAACTCAGATCATACTTGGCCTTGTAAATTACTACCATAGATTTCTCCCAAATCTTGCTACAGCGTTGCACCCATTGAATGTACTGTTGCAGACAGAAGCAACGTGGGAATGGTGAGAAAGATGTGAAAAGAGCATTCAAGGAAACAAAGACACTAATAACATCAGATGAACTGCTCACTCATTATGAGCTATCTCTGCCCATCAGACCAGTGTGTAATGGTATTATGGCATTGATGCCGTTTTGTCACACACTATGGAAGGTGGATCTGAGTGTTCAATTACGTTTACTTCAAGATCACTGATGAGCGCAGAACATAAGCTTGCCCAGATCAACTAAGAGACCGTTAGTCAAATATGGGGAATAAAGAAGTTCCACACTACCTCTACGGACCAAAGTTTATCCTAGTGCCAGACCCCTTGTGTCCATTTTCAATCCCAGGAAGGGAATCCCAGTGATGTCTGCTACCTGGTTGCAACATGGAGCACTTTTCTTAGGAGCCCATTCTTATGACATAGAGTTCTAGGTACCAAGCAACACAGCAATGCTGACAGCTTGTCATATCTTCCACTGTTGACAACTGAGGAAGAAAAGTCTTCATTCTGTGACCCAGCAGAGGTGTTCTGCACAGCACTGGTGGACCAGCTGTCAATAACAAATAACAAATAACAGAGAGAAACAAGGAATGACTTGACATGGTTAAAAGTCTATAACATCACCATGCATAGATGGCCAGGTCATGTTAATCCTATGTTTGCAGAGGTCTCAGTGAGATGAGACCAACTGTCTGTATGTCAAAGAACCCTGATGTGTGGATCTCGTGTTGTGTGTTCCTCTAAACTGCACACCAGAATGTTAGAGAATCTGTGTGAAGGACACCTGGGTACAGATGAAGAGTTTCACCTGGAGCTACGTGTGGTGGGTGGGAATAGACAGATTGAAAACTTGACCAAAAGCTGTTTGGGATGCCAAAATGTTCAAAATGGCTCCTCACAGGCACCTTTATACCTGTGGAAGTGGCTGTCTTCACCATGGAAAAGAGTGCATATTGACTTTGCTGAGCCATTCATGAACTCTATGTTTCTGATTGCCATGGATGTTCATTCGAAGTGACTTGAGGTCATACCAATGAAGTCAACCACATCAGAAAAGACTGCTTCCACTCTGAAGACTATCTTCTCCAGAAATGGCTTACCTGAATAAATTGTGAGTGACAATAGACCACAATACACGTCAGAAGAGTTGAAACTATTCATGAAGAAAAATACCATTAAACGTTTCAAGACAGCTCCTCACCACCCAGCAATGAATGGGTTTGGTTGAAAGGTTCAAAGGTCGAATTTAAAGTGGTTGGTAAGTTGATAGAGAAGATCCTGAGAGGCAGGATTTATGAACATTTGGAGAGGCATAATATGATTAGGAATAGTCAGCATGGCTTTGTGAAAGGCAGGTCATACCTTATGAGCCTGACTGAATTTTTTGAGGATATGACTAAAGAGACTTATGAAGGTAGAGCAGTAGATGTAGTGTATATAGATTTCAGCAAGGTATTTGATAAGGTACCCCAAGCAAGGCTTATTGAGAAAGTAAGGAGGCATCGGATCCAGGGGGGCATTGCTTTGTGGATCCAGAACTGGCTTGCCCACAGAAGGCAAAGAGTGGTTGTAGGTGGGTCATATTCTGCATGGAGGTCGGTGACCAGTGGTGTGCCTCAGGGATCTGTTCTGGGACCCCTACTCTTCGTGATTTTTATAAATGACCTGGATGAAGAAGTGGAGGGAAGGGTTAGTAAATTTGCTGATGACACAAAGGTTGGAGGTGTTGTAGATAGTATGGAGGGCTGTCAAAGTTTACAACGGGACATTGATAGGATGAAAAACTGGGCTGAGAAGTGGCAGATGGAGTTCAACCCAGATAAGTGTGAGATGGTTCATTTTGGTAGGTCAAATATGATGGCAGAATATACTATTAATGGTAAGACTCTTGGCAGTGTGGAAGATCAAAGGGATCTTGGGGTCTGAGTCCATAGGACACTCAAAGCTGTTGTGCAGGTTGACTGTGGTTAAGAAAGCATACAGTGCATTGGCCTTCATCAATCGTGGGATTGAGTTTAGGAGCTGAGAGGTAATGTTGCAGCTATATAGGACCACTTGGAGTACTGTGCTCAGTTCTGGTCGCCTCACTATAGGAAGGATGTGGAAGCTATAGAAAGGATGCAGAGGAGAGTTACAAGGATGTTGCCTGGATTGGGGGTATCCCTAATGAGAGCAGGTTGAGTGAGCTTGGCCTTTTTTTCTTGGAGCGACAGAGGATGAGAGGTGACCTGATAGAGGTGTATAAGATGATGAGAGGCATTGATTGTGTGGATAGTCAGAGGCTTTTTCCCAGGGCTGAAATAGTTAGCACGAGAGGGCACAGTTTTAAGGTATTTGGAAGTAGGTACAGAGAAAATGTCAGGGGTAAGTTTTTTATGAGTGGTGAGTGTGTGGAATGGGCTGCCGGCGATGGTGGTGGAGGCGAATACGATAGAGTCTTTTATGAGGCCCCTGGATAGATACATGGAGCTCAGAAAAATAGAGGGCCATAGGTAACCCTAGGTATTTTCTAAGGTAAGGACATGTTTGGCACAGCTTTGTGGGCTGAAAGGCCTGTATAGTGCTGTAGGTTTTCTTTGTTTCTATGTTTTCTATGTTAATATCAGAGAAATGTATACAATATATATCCTGAAATGCTTTTTCTTCGCAAACATCCACAAAAACCGAAAAGTGCCCCAAAGACTGAATGACAGTTAAACGTGAGAACCCCAAAGTCCCAGCCTCCCCGTTCCCCCCTCCCGCGCATAAGTGGCAGCAAACAATGATCCCCCACCTCCCCCCCCCAGCAAAAAAAAGGTAGCATCGGTACCATCACCGAGCCCAAGCACGTACTAAGCAATAGCAAAGACACAGACCAAAGTTACTCCAAAGGCTTCACAGCGAGCGGGAAACATAACAACAACCCGCTGGTTTATGTTAAAAGTCTGTTTCATCGCTTTTTTCAAGCTCTATGTCCAACGATTGCAAAAACCTCGGGTCTTCGGGCCCACTGCGAATAATTTTCTGGCCTCGCCAATGACACACGAGTCTCCTGCCATCACACTGACCCTTGATCCACTCATCTTCAGAGCCCTGAGATCTTAGGCTTCCAAACATGATCGAGACTCTCAGGCCAAACCCTTGGCATGTCGAATAACGGCCAGTCGTGGAATCTCGAGAACGGGTCTCATTCCCATAAAGAACCAAAGCCTGTGTGTAACTCCAGGTCAGGGTCTTCAAAACAGCCCTGAAAGGGAAAAATAAAGGTGGAAATAGAGCTGTTTCCGAAGATGCAAGCAAAGGTGAAAGGTTTGTCCAAGCCTTCTAGAGGACATTTCTCTTCAACACAAGGTGGGCAACTTCCTTTTTGTGTATTGGAACTCTGTTCATGTAACAACAAAATCAAACACCTGCAATGCTGCTCATGAGCAGGAATCTGAGATCTCATATAGACCTCCTGAAACCAGATCTATGGAGGGAAGTGCGGAATAAACAGTTCAGCCAGTTGCCAAATAAATCCGCAAGGAGCTTTGAGGTTGGACAGGAAGTCCAAGTGTGTGATTACTGAGAAGACATGTGGACACCTGGTAGGATAGCTAAAAGAACTGGACCACTGATGTATACAGTGGATGTTGGAGATCAGACATGGAGACATCATGTGGACTGATACTGGATGCTCAGCCAAAGAACACACCTGAGTTGAATGCATCCAACAATACGGATATGTTAGAGCCACCAGACTTGCCTCTCATTGATGATCATGCAACAGAGAAAGTTGTCTTTGATAAGACACTGGCCAAACTTGATGCTACTCTGCAGGTCCAAAGGCGCTATCCAGAAAGAAACAGAGTGCCATCCAAAAGACTGGATCTTTAGTATTGTGAAGTTAGTTATGTACTGTTATTGTGAAAGCATGTTTATTTGAATATGGTCTGTTAAAGGGAAGTTGAATGTTTTGTTACATTTATAGTGTTATATTACATTAATCGAAAGGGCAAGGAAGTGTACTATGTGGATCTACTGGATTTCTTTTAGCACAATGAGTCCCCTTAGCACTAATTATTGACTGATAACTTCCACATATGCATTGATTTGTTGCTCTCTCTACAAAGTGAATATACACGTTAACTTCTGCTCCAAGTGCCAGTGCTGCCTTTATTTATTTGATATGTAGTTGTACAGACAGAACACACACACACACACACACACACATCTGGGAGGCTGAAAACTTTGTACATGAGTCTTTTACTGAAGTGGTCACACCCAGAGTACAGGCTTCAGATATAGATGGGTAACCACCAGGAGAGGTAAGGGGAGTAAGCAGTTATTGTAGGATTCCCCTGTGGCCATCCCCCTCAGCAACAAGTACACCCCTTTGGATACTGCTGGGAGGATGACCTATCAGGGCACAACAGCAGCAGCCAGGCCAGTGGCACTGTGGCCAGCTCTGAGGCTCAGTAGGGAAGGTTAAATTCAGGCAAAGGGGTAGTGATAGGAGACTCAATAGTTAGGGGGAACAGACAGCAGATTCTGAGGCTAGTGTTGCCTCCCAGGTGCTATGGTCCAGGATGTCTTTTTGCGACTGCAGAGGTCATGGTGCATATTGGCACCTATGGCATAGGTAGAAAGGGGGAAGAGGTCCTACACAGTGAGTATAGGCAGTTAGGGAAGAGTCTGATGAGCAGGACCTTCATGGTAATAATCACTCAATTACTCCCAGTACTATGTGCTGGTCAGGCCAAAAATAGATTGATAGTACAGATGAATGAATGGCTGAGGAACTGGTGCAGGGGGCAGAGTTTCAGATTTCTGGACCATTAGTATCTTTTCCGGGGAAGCCATGACCTGTACAGGAAGAACTAGTTACACTAAACCCAATGGGGACCAATATCCTTGTGGCAGGTTTGCTAGAGCTGTTGGGAAGGGTTTAACCTAAACTGGCAGGTGAAGGAAATCAGGGTGATAGGGCTGAGGATGGGGCAGTTGCTATACAAGTTAATGTAGCATGTGATGAGACTATGAAGAAGGACAGGCAGATGATAAGGGCAAAATTGCAGTTCGTGGGATGGATGATGTTAAGTGTAATATGGGCGCAAAGTTGAAAAGGGTGATGAATACAGGACTGAAGGTGTTCTATTTGAATGCACACAATATATGAAATAAGGTAGATGATGTTGTAGAGCAGTTAGAGATTGGCAGTGACCATTACTAATAAATGGGTGAAAAGATCACAGCTGGGATCCTGACATCTAAGGATACACTATGTATTGAAAAGTCAGGCAGGTAGGCAGATGGGCTGGGGTGGCTCTTTTGGTAAAAAATTAAATAAAATCCTTAGAAAGAGGTGTCATGGGATCAGAAGATTTAGAAACCCTGTGGGTAGATTGAAGAAAATGCAAGGGTAAAAAGATCCAGATGGGGGTTATATACAGGCCCTCAAATATGAGCCAGTATGTGGGATATAAAAATTTCAACAGGAAATAGCAAAGGCATGTAATAAAGGCAATGTTATGATAGTCATGGGCGATTTCAATATGCAGGTAGATTGTGAAAATCAAGTTGGTGGTTCCTTGAGAGGGAATTTGTAGAGGGAATGTCTATGAAATTGCCTTTTTGAGCAGCTTGTGCTTGAGCCCACTTGGGGAAAAGCAATTCTGGATTTTCTGGATTTTTTTTTCTCCAGTCTCGCTGAAGAGTTTCGGTCCAAATTGTTGACTGTACTTTTTTTCCATGGATGCTGCCTGGCCTGCTGAGTTCCTTCAGCATTTTGTGTGTGTTGCTCAGATTTCCAGCATCTGCATTTGCTCTTGACTGGATTGTATGTGGTGTAATGAACCAGATTTGATTAGCGAGCTTAAGGTAAAGGAACTCTTGGAAGACAGTGATCAAAATATGATGGAATTCACCCTGCATGTTGGGAGGGAGAAGCTGAAGTCAAATGTATCAGTATTACAGCGGAGTAAAGAGAATTATAGAGATGCGAGGGAGAAGCTGGTTAACGATGATTAGAAGGGGAGATGAGCAGGGATAATAATGATAATGAATTAATGAATTGATAATGAATTGACTATTTCTTACATCCTTCACATACACGAGGAGTAAAAATCTTTATGTTACGTCTCCGTCTAAATGTGCAATCATAGTAATTTATAATAAATAGAACAGTCAATCTAACATAGAAATACACTCAAATCAGCATGAGTTAATCAGTCTGATGGCCTGGTGGAAGAAGCTGTCCTGGAACCTGTTGGTCCTGGCTTTTATGCTGCAGTACTGTTTTCCAGATGGTAGCAAATGGAACAGATTGTGGTTGGGGTGACTCGGGTCCCCGCTGATCCTTCTTTTTTCACATCTGTCTTTGTAAATGTCCAGAATCATGGGAAGTTCACAACTACAGATGCGCTAGGCTGTCCACACTACTCTCTGCAGAATCCTGCGATTAAGGGAGGTACAGTTCCCATAGCAGGCAGTGATGCGCCAGTCAGGATACTCTCAATTGTAGAAAGTTCTTAGGATTTGGGGGCCCATATCAAACTTCCTCAACCGTCTGAGGTGACTGTGTACATACATCTACTGATGCCTCTGGACACATCTTCAGTGATGTTCCTGGAATCTTCGGGTGTTTCGGGTCTTTCAACATCATACACCCTCCTCCAGGTGACCCAGCCAGGGCTGATCAGACCCCAGCTTGTGTCCAGATGGATAGCTACTTATGACTCCATGGCTCCCCTCTTTTGAGCCACAGCCACCCTGAGGCCCTCTGCCGCATCGGTGGTACTGCGGATGGCTCTCCTCTTCCTCTCTCCCTCGATGCCCAAATTGCTGAAGGCTCTAGCTAAGGAACAGGCTGCGAATCCCGTACAAACAACCTCCACTGAGAGGCACCTCGCTCTCCATCCAGCCTGCTGACAGTTGCTGACCAGTCCTGCGTACTTGGAGAGCTTCCTTTCAAAGGCCTCTTCCAAGCTATCTTCCCATGGGACTGTCAGCTCCAGCAGCACCACTTGCTTAGTAGACTCAGACAAAAGGACAATGTCTGGTCGCTGGGTGGTGGCTGCGATATGGTTAGGGAACTTCAGCTGCCGTTCGAGGTCCACCAACAGCTGCCAGTCCCTTGCAGAGGTCAGAATGCCTGCAGATGTTCTTTTGGCAGGTAATGGCTGCTCCCCAGCTCTGACAAAGGCAATGGTCTGCTTGGAGGGTCGGGACCGCTTCGCCCACTCAACTCCTGCGCTGATGGCTTCAGCGATGGTCTTCAGGACCTGGTCATGCCTCCATCGGTACCGTCCCTCACTGTGCCCTTGCGCAGCCGCTGAGATGTGCTCCAGGGTTCCTTGCTTGGAGCACAGTGGGCATGCAGATGACTCTGCCTTACCCCATGTATGCAGGTTTGATGAGTTTGGAAGCACATCGTACACTGCCTGGATGAGAAATTGGACGCGGTGTGATTTGGCTTTCCAAAGCTCAGCCCAGGTCGCTTTCCTCTCAATCTCATTCTTCCATCTTGTCCAAGCTCCCTGTTACTTCATTCCCACCGCCTTGCAGGTTCTCGGCTCCTCCACTACTGCTCTCACCTCCTCCTGAACTAGACGATGCCTTTCCTTCCCTCTGGTGTCCATTTGGGGAGCTGGAAAGGATCGTAGCCCAGCTCGGCCTCGTGTGACCACTCCCATCAGCCTCCTGTGATGCAGCCTTACCTTTGCTTCCTGAACAGATTCCTCTACCCTCCACTTCCTGCCAGTCCTTACTTGGATCCCTGCTCTAGCCACCTTTGGGTCACTTGAGTCCCTGTACTGTACCACTTCTCTGGCTCTTGTTACCTTGAATTCTTCCTCCAAGGATTTGAAGGGCAGTTGCAGTTTGTTGTGGTGTCCATAGAGTGCGATGCTGCTCAGACTCTTTGGCAGCCCCATCCATCTCCCGAGGTGGTTGCTAACCTGCTTCCCTAAGGTTTCGACTGTCAAGATCGGAACTGCATAGACGAGGAGGGGCCACAGGATTCTGGGAAGAATGCCATACCGATACACCCAGGCTTTAAACTTCCCAGGTAGGCCAGATTGTCCACAGATTCCAGTCAGCCATCCATCTCGGTGCAGGTCACCTGAATGGATGTCATTCCCTTAAGGAGCTGTCAAAAACTTTGCCTAAGCTCTTGACTGGCTTTTCTGTGATGGTTGGGATGGCTGTGCCTGCGATGCTGAACTGGACCTTCCCTTTCCTCAGCACCATTGATCTTGATTTAGCTGGTTTGAAACACATCGGAGCCCACTCCACCAGCTTTTCAAGCCCCTGCAGAATCCACCGACGTGGTCTGTGTGGTGAAAGAGGTGCTGCTGTGCCTTTTTCACCACACAGCTGGTGTGTATAGACCACGTGAGGTCCTCGATGATGTGGATGCCAAGGAACCTTAAGCTGTTTATCCTTTCAATCCCAGATCCATTGATGTCAATAGGGGTTAGCCTGTCTTCATTCCTCCTGTAGTCCACAACCAGCTCCTTTGTTTTTGCGACATTGAGGGAGAGGCTGTTTTCTTGGCACCACTGTGTCAGAGAGATGTCTTCTTCCCTGTAGGCCACCTCGTTACTGTTTCAGATCAGACCAATCAATGTGGTGCTGTTGGCAAATTTAATTAGTAGATTAGAGCTGTGGGTGGTGACATAGTCATGCGTATACAGAGTAAAGGAGGGGACTTAGTACACAGCCCTGAGGGGCTCCTGTATTGAGAGTCAGAGGGGTGGAGGTATGGGAGCTCACTCTTACCACCTGCTGGCGATCTGACAGGAAGTCCAGGATCCAGCTGCACAAGGCAGGGTCAAGGCCAAGGTCTCTGTGCTTCCTGTCAAGCCTGGATGGAATTATGGTGTTGAATGCTAAACTGTAGTCCAAGAACAGCATCCTTCTTCTCCAGATGTGTAAGGATGGTATGTAGAGCAGTGGCTATTGTGTCGTCTGTTGATTGGTTGTGTCAGTAGCTGGATTGTAGAGGGTCCGGTTTGGGTGGTAGCAAGCTGCAGATGTAATCCTTGACCAACCTCTCAAAGCATTTACTTATTATTGAGGTGAGTGCGACAGGACGCCAGTCGTTCAGGCATGTTATCTTGGTCTTTTTTTGGTACAGGGATAATTTGAAGTAGGAGGGCACTTTACACTGGGAGAGGGAAAGATTAAAAATGTCTGTAAACACACCTGCCAGTTGTGCTGCGCATATCCTGAGTACAGGTTTACCCGCCATCCGAAGGTAGAGCGTTCCTATGAATTGGTTCGTAAGCCGAAATGTGATAAAGCGGAGAAGCAATTACCATTTATTTATATGGGAAAATTTTGTGAGCGTTCACAGACCCAAAAATAACTTACCAAATCATGCCAAATAACACATAAAACCTAAAATAACAGTAACACATAGTAAAAGCAGGAATGATATGATAAATACACAGCCTATATAAAGTAGAAATACTTTTCCACAAAAGTAAATCTCATGCAAGCGCTGTTGGCAAAAACACGGCGCAAGTGCTCTCCCAGTAGCTGCCAAATCATACCAAACAACACGTAAAAATACACAGCCGATATAAAGTAGAAATAATGTACGTACAGTGTAGTATCACTTACCGGAATCGGGACAGCGCCGAGCACACTGATGATGGTGTGTTAGACTGAATCGTCGCAGGCTGGGGTGGTGCAGTGGCCCCCACCCTCCAGGCCGTCGACAGATACCGAACTGAGAAGCACGCAGGGGTCCAGTGGTAGCCGGGAGACATCCAGCACATCATTAAGAAAAAAGCCGAAATAAACATGCTAATTAATTAGGTGCTGCCCGGCACGTAATTAATTAGCATGTTTATTTCGGCTATTTTCTTAAAGATGTGCTGTGTGCCTCCCGGCTACTGCTGCATTCTCCGTGAATCGGTACAGTGTCTGTCCGCGGCCTGGGTGTTGGTGTGGTGGAACACTGGGGTGTCATCTCGTCGTCTGTTTCCATTAGAGCAGGCAGAAAATCTTCTCCTATGACTGCCCGCCTCGATGTCGAAAGTCGAGGTTTGTTGTCTGCTGTGGCTGATGTGGAAGGCTTGCTTGACTGCTGAGCCTCGCGCATTTTTCTATCACATAGTTCTTTGTAAGGACTCAAACCATGCTGCAAATATCTCCTAAACCTACGTACCCTTTCAAAATTAAAGTCGTACTTATCATTGCAGCGAAAATCTCACGCTGTTGCTTCACATTCATTTTGCTACTGCATTCGGTTTGGATTGTTATCCTTTCCTCTTCCAATTGCATCAGCTCTTCATCTATCAGTTCTTGGTCATTGAATGCCAAACCCTCTTCAATATCATGCTCGTCAGCTTCCACAAGCCAAACTCACTTTGTCCTTACTTCGTTCACCACGATCGAAATGCTTAATTATGTCTAGTTTTACACTAAGTGTAACACCCTTACGAGCTCTTTTAGGCTTTTCCGATACCATAGAACTCATCTTGCAAACGGCTGCTCACAGGCACGTGTTTAAGCAATGCCATTCCGAATCTGGGGGAGAGCGGCTGTTTGGGCCTTTTATCGCGCGCTGATTTGTTTTGCGCGCTGAATTTTTTATCGCGTGCTGCTTTTTTTTCGTAACAGTGAAAACACCTTCTGAAAGTGAAAACAGGGTACTAATGTAGGTCTTTCATAACAGTGAGGTTTCGTAAAGTGAACATTCGAAAAGCGGGGGACACCTGTACTCGCCTTGGAATTGTCCACTCGTTGGAAATATCTGCATACCTCAGCCTCAGAGATGACCAGGTTGTAGGTTGAAGTAGTGGCTTTCCTCAGAGGCTCAAAGTTAGCGACATTGAACCGAGCGTAAAAGCATTTGAGCTCATCTGGGAGAGAAGCCACGATGTTGGCGGCAGCACAACATTTGGCTTTGAAGTCTGTGACAGTTTGCAACCCTTGCCACAAGTCACATGTGCTACTCGTTGTGAATCTTGACTCAATCTTGTCCCTGTATTGTTGTTTCGCAGCCTTGATAGCTTTGCGCAGATTGTAGCTACTTTTCTTGAGCTCCTGCTGATTGCTGGCAACATAAGCTCTATGTCGCGTAGTAAGTGCTGATCGCATGGAACTATTGATGCAGGGTTTCTGGTTCGGGAAGACCCTGACCAACCTCTGGGGGACAATGTTGTCAATGCACTTCCGGATGAAGCACGTGACTCCATCCGTGAACTCAGAGACATCCTCATCATGGAAGACATTCCATTCGATGTCATCAAAGCTGTCCTGCAGCACGGAGACTGATTGGGCGGACCAACAGTGGACGGTTTTAACTATGGCCGCCTCTTTTTTCAGCTTCTGCCTGTACGTCAGCAAAAGCAGATGACAGAGCAGCAATGGCTGGAGTTTCTGGGAGCAATTTGGAAGGTGCAAAATAGATACATCCCAAAGAAGAAGAAGTATCTTAAAAGCAGGATGATACAATAGTGGCTAGCAAGAGAAGTCAAAGCCAACATAAAAGCAAAAGGAAGGACATATAATAGTGGGAAGTCAGAGGATTCGGAAGCTTTTAAAAACAAACAGGGGCAACTGAAAAAAATATTAGGAAAGAAAAGATGAAATATGAAGGTAAACTAACTAATAATATCAAATAGGACACCAAATGCTTTTACAGATATATAAAGAGTAAAAGAGAGGCAAGAGTGGACATCAGATGCTGGAAAATTATGCTAGAGAGGCAGTAATGGGGGACAAAGAAGTGGTGGGCGAACTTAATAAACGTTTTGCGTCAGTCTTCACTGTGGAAAACATGTGCAGTATGTCAGAAATTTGAGACTGTCGGGGCAGAAGTGAGTGTAAGGAGAAAGCACTTGGGAAGTTGAAAAGTCTGAAAGTAGATAAATCACTTGTAGTAGATGGACTACACCTCAGGGTTCTGAAAGAAGTAGCTGAAGAAATTGTGGAGGCATTAGTAATGATCTTTCAAGAATCACCAGATTCTGGAATGGTTCCAGAAGACTGGAAAATTGCAGATTTCTCTCCACTCTTTAAGAAGGGAGGGAAACAGAAGGAAGGAAATTATAGGGTGTGCGACCACGCAGTCAATGAAATGCTCTCACACACGTTTCCCTTGTTGTTGTGCAGCTGAAATTTTCTTTATATAATGTGCTGCGCAGTTTTCAGGCCATGTAAAAATTTCCTGTTCAGAGCAATGGTTGGTTTGTGCAGCTGTAAAAGAAATAGAGTGAACTTTGATGGTCATGCACTTTGGTAAAAGGAATAAGGGTGTTACCTACCTTCTAAACATGAAGAAAATTCAAAAATCAGATGTGCAAAGGGACTTGGAAGTCCTTATGGAGGATTCCCTAAAGTTTAACTTGCAGATTGAGTTGATGGTGAGAAAGGAAAATGCAATGTTAGCATTCATTTTGAGAGGACTAAATTGTAAGAGCAAGGTTGTGATGCTGAGGCTTTATAAAGCATTGGTCAGACTACACTTGGAGTATTATGAGCAGTTTTGGGCTCCTTATCTAAGAAAAGACATTGGAGAGGTCCAGAGGAAGTTCACGAGAATGATTCTGGGAATGAAAGGGTTAATATATAAGGAGCATTTTATGGCTCTGGGCCTGTACTCGCTGGAGTTTAGAAGAAGTTTGCGTTGGGTGGAATCTCATTGAAAACTACCGAATATTGAATGGGTGTGGAGAAGATATTTCTTATGGTGGGTGAGTCTAGAACCAGATGGCACAGCCTCAGAATAGAGGGGTGTCCATTTAGAAAAGAGATGAGAAGGAATTTCTTTAGCTAGAGGGTGTTGAATCAGTTTTTTTTTAGCATGTCACACCAGACAGTCAGCCATTCTTGTCTGGCGTGTGGTGTCAGGATTGGTTTCCTTTCGGATTAACCTGGTCATGATATGAACGTTCCTACTCGATCCTTTTTTTTTTACGAGGCTGAGTGGCTAGCTCGATGCTTAACCCGACACGGATGGAAAGCGTGCTCAGGGGGTGGCCCGACTTGGATTCGAACTCGGGAGCCTTCGCTCTGGAGTCCGGTGCTGATGTCATTGCACCACCAGCTGGCCGGTGAATCAGTGAAATTCATTACCACAGATGGCTGGGCAGACCAAATCACTGAGTAAATTCAAAGTGGAGGTTGATAGGTTTCTTAGTTAGTCAGGGTGTCAAAGTCACGAGGAGAAGGCAGGAAAATGGGGTTGAGAGGGATTATAAAGCAGTCATGATAGAATGGATGAACAGACTTGATGGGTGAGTGGCCCAATTCTGCTCCTATGTTTTATCGCCTTATGGTCTGTATCACTATAAGCTACCTTGAGATTCATTTTCTTACAGACATTTACAGGAACATTAAGAAACACAATAGAATTTATGAAAAGCTGTACATAAATAGAGACTAACAAATAATCAGTATGCAAAATAAGACACATTTGCAAATAAAAATAAGTAATACCGAGAACATGAGTTGTAGGGTCCTTCTAATTGAGTTAGCAAGTTATGGCATCAATTCAGAGTTGAGGTGAGTGAAGTTATCCATACCGCTTCAGGAGTCTAATGGTTGTAGGGTTTACTGTTCCTGAATCTGATGGTGTGGAACCTATGGTTCCTGTACCTGCTGCCTGATGGTAATAGACAGAAGAGAGCTTGGCCTGGATTGTGGAGGTGGTTGACGATGCTACTTTCTTGTGGCAGTGTTCTTTGCAAATGTGCTTAATGGTGGGTGGGGCGGTATCTACCACTTTCTGTAAACTATTCTGTGCTTGGGCATTCGTTTTTCCCTATGAGACCATGATGCAACCAGTCATGTACTCTCCATTGTGCATCTGTTGAAGTTTGTCAAAATCTTAGGTGACATAAACTTCTAAGAAAGTAGAGGCATGGCCATACCTTCTTTATGATGGTACTTACATGCTGGATCCAAGGCAGATCCTTTAATATGATAATGCCAAGGAATTTAAAGTTATTGACCCCCTCCACCTTCAATCCCCTATTGAGGATTGGCTCAAGGACCACTGTTTTTCCCTCCTGTAGATGATAATCAACAGTTTGGTTTTGTTAGTGTTGAGTTGTGGCACCATTGAACTAGATTTTTAATCTCCCTCCTATATGCTGATCCAATACCGAGCCCGCATGTTCTTTGATTCCATAACCTGTGCTATATCTGGTGCTTTCCATTCTAGCATTAGAAACATAGAAACATAGAAAATGGGTGCAGGAGTAGGCCATTCGGCCCTTCGAGCCTGCACCACCATTCAGTATGATCATGGCTGATCACCCAACTCAGAACCCTGTACCAGCCTTCCCTCCATACCCCCTGATCTCTTTAGCCACAAAGGCCATATCTAACTCCCTCTTAAATATAGCCAATGAACTGTTTCCTGTGGCAGAGAATTCCACAGATTCACCACTCTCTGTGTGAAGAAGTTTTTCCTAATCTCGGTCCTAAAAGGCTTCCCCTTTATCCTCAAACTGTGACCCCTCGTTCTGGACTTCCCCAACATCGGGAACAATCTTCCTGCATCTAGCCTGTCCAATCCCTTTAGGATCTTATACGTTTCAATCAGATCCCCCCTCAATCTTCTAAATTCCAACGAGTACAAGCCCAATTCATCCAGTCTTTCTTCATATGAAAGTCCTGCCATCCCAGGAATCAATCTGGTGAACCTTCTTTGTACTCCCTCTATGGCAAGGATGTCTTTCCTCAGATTAGGGGACCAAAACTGCACACAATACTCCAGGTGTGGTCTCACCAAGGCCCTGTACAACTGCAGTAGTACCTCCCTGCTCCTGTACTTGAATCCTCTTGCTATGAATGCCAGCATACCATTCGCCTTTTTCACCGCCTGCTGTACCTGCATGCCCACTTTCAATGACTGGTGTATAATGACACCCAGGTCTCATTGCAACTCCCCTGTTCCTAATCAGCCACCATTCAGATAATAATCTGTTTTCCTGTTTTTGCCACCAAAGTGGATAACCGCACATTTATCCACATTAATTTGCATCTGCCACGAATTTGCCCACTCACCTAATCTATCCAAGTCACCCTGCATCCTCTTAGCATCCTCCTCACAGCTAACACTTCCGCCCAGCTTCGTGTCATCCACAAACTTGGAGATGCTGCATTTAGTTCCCTCATCTAAGTCATTAATATATATTGTAAACAACTGGGGTACCAGCACTGAGCCTTGCGGTACCCCACTAGTCACTGCCTGCCATTCTGAAAAGGTCCCGTTTATTCCCATTCTTTGCTTCCTGTCTGCCAACCAATTCTCTATCCACATCAATACCTTACCCCCAATACAGTGTGCTTTAAGTTTGCACACTAATCTCCTGTGTGGGACCTTGTCAAAAGCCTTTTGAAAATCCAAATATACCACATCCACTGGTTCTCCCCTATCCACTCTACTAGTTACATCCTCAAAAAATTCTATGAGATTCGTCAGACATGATTTTCCTTTCACAAATCCATGCTGACTTTGTCCGATGATTTCACTGCTTTCCAAATGTGCTGTTATCACATCTTTGATAACTGACTCTAGCATTTTCCCCACCACCAATGTTAGGCTAACCGGTCTATAATCTCTCTCCCTCCTTTTTTAAAAAGCGGGGTTACATTAGCCACTCTCCAATCCTCAGGAACTAGTCCAGAATCTAAAGAGTTTTGAAAAATTATCACTAATGCATCCACTATTTCTTGGGCTACTTCCTTAAGCACTCTGGGATGCAGACCATCTGGCCCTGGGGATTTATCTGCCTTTAATCCCTTCAATTTACCTAACACCACTTCCCTACTAACATGTATTTCCTTCAGTTCCTCCATCTCACTGGACCCTCTGTCCCCTACTATTTCCAGAAGATTATTTATGTCCTCCTTAGTAAAGACAGAACCAAAGTAGTTATTCAATTGGTCTGCCATGTCCCTGCTCCCCATAATCAATTCACCTGTTTCTGTCTGTAGGGGACCTACATTTGTCCTAACGCAATCTTTTTCTTTTCACATATCTATAAAAGCTTTTACAGTCAGTTTTTATGTTCCCTGCCAGTTTTCTCTCATAATCTTTTTTCCCTTTCCTAATTAAGCCCTTTGTCCTCTTCTGCTGGACTCCGTATTTCTCCCATTCCTCAGGTGAGCCACTTTTTCTGGTTAATTTGTATGCTTCTTCTTTGGAATTGATACTATCCCTAATTTTCCTTGTCAGCCACGGGTGCACTACCTTCCCTGATTTATTCTTTTGCCAAACTGGGACAAACAATTGTTGTAGTTCATCTATGCGATCTTTAAATGCTTGCCATTGCATATCCACCGTCAACCCTTTGTATCATTTGCCAGTCTGTCTTAGCTAATTCAAGTCTCATACCTTCAAAGTTACCCTTCTTTAAGTTCAGAACCTTTGTTTCTGAATTAACTATGTTACTCTCCATCTTAATGAAGAATTCCTGCATATTATGGTCACTCTTACCCAAAGGGCCTCTCACGACAAGATTGCTAATTAACCCTTCCTTATTGCTCAATACCCAGTCTAGAATAGCCTGCTCTCTAGTTGGTTCCTCGACATGTTGGTTCAAAAAACCATCCCGCTTACATTCCAAGAAATCCTCTTCCTCAGCACCCTTACCAATTTGGTTCACCCAATCTATATGTAGATTGAAGTCACCCATTATAACTGCTGTTCCTTTATTGCATTGAATGGATTTGACTAAAAAACTGGCTTCTATCATGCTGTTGATCTCAGGATGAATCCAGAATAGATCATCCACTTTGCATTTATTTTGCAGCATGATTGTGAGTACTCAAACCTTACCTTTACAATTTTAGTGCAGGGATTATTAAGGAAAAAAATTACTTTGGAGCCTTTTCCTCCCATGAGTTTATCACTTATCCATCGATGTTATAACCAGGTGTGACAGAACTTTTGGACTTTAAATTGATTCATTGATAGCAGGGAACTGAGTGCTGTCTCTGGCATGCAGTATTTTGGCATTTATCATGCAGGCAGTGCTGTCTTGTCGCATAAGCAGGCTGGCTCCTTGCTTTTAGATAAAGCTAGTGTTACATGTAGCATGTTCTTCTCCTCTCCTCATTGATCTAGGGTTAACCCTCTTCCTTGGAACGAAGTGTAAGCCTGGCCGTGAGGTATCAGGATTTTTGAAGCTGTGGTGCTGTGCTGTCCCTCTTGCTAATGACTGTACAGATCTTTTTCCTGAGGAAAATCAGATTTCTGGAAAATAGTAAATTCAGTCACATTTTCTCCATGGTGCAGACAAGTTCCATTTGTACATTAAGCAGGGAATATCACTCGAATAATTTGGTGAGTTTTGGTATATATTTCTACGGTGGCTTGTAGTCTACTGTGCCTTATGGGTCTCTATTGTCTGTGCTCTGTCTTTCCCATTTAGATTGATTTAGTGTCTTACAACACAATAGGTTTGAGGTTTCTTGTGAAGATACTGTCTTTACCATAATTGTGCAATGGTACATTCAACCACTGCGAACATGGGCAAATGCATCTTCCTCTGGTAGGTTGATTAATGACTAAGATTATTTATTTGACATATATATATATATTGAAACATACAGTGAAATGCGAGGATTGTTCTTGGGGCAGCCCACAAGTGTCACCACTCTTCTGGAGCCAACATACAGTAGCATGCCCACATCTTATCAACCCTAACGCTAACCATACATTTTTGGAAAGTGAGAGGAAATGGTAACACATAAAAGGAAACTCACAGGGTCACAGGAAAGATACAGACTTTACAGACAATGGGTGGGAATCAAACCCTTATCGGCGATCTATGGCATCTTAAATATATTGCGCTAACCCATACACTATTTTGCTGCCAAAGATAGACATAGAATCACAGAAAATTTACAACACAGATGGAAACCATTTAGCCAACTGTCCACAGTGAGAAGGAGTTCTTTAGCTTAGTCGTACCTTCTAGGTCTATAGTTCTGTAGGGAGCATCTCTTCAAGTACACATCTAAAGTAAATTCAAGTACACATTTCTTCCAGGGAATGCATTCCAGACCTGTATTATGCACTGGATATAATGTTTTTCTCATCTCCACACCTATTATTTTAAGTCTGGGCCCTCTGATTTTCAATTCCTGTGTTAAGATTACAAAATGTTTTCCTTGGATACTTTATCTCGGGCCCTCTAATTCATACAGTTCATTCTCTCATCAGTCCCTCAGTTGCAAAGAAAGCAATCTTAATTTATATAGCCTTCCATTTTAGCTGCAGTTTTCTAAATCCAGTAATATTTTTATAAATTTCCCTGTACCCTCTCCTGTACAGTTATATCTTTCCTCTAATATCTCTAATATGATGATATGGTATAATTCCAATATAGTTCTGTATTTTACCTGATACTTATACTTCAAACCACCTTAAAGAATGAGTTATTTTATACAAATGCTGTCATACTGACTAATTCATTTGGTGGATAATAGCAACTTCTGAAACGGGGCATGACCCAATATACTGTATTTCCTACTTCATTTAAAATTTGGGTGGTTTTCATATCTAATGCTAAAATGAAAGTCCTTTTTTGGATCTTGGCAAGTTAAGCAATACAGCTTGACATTCAAAGATCCTAATCTTACAGAAAATACTAGGTGTAACTATTAGTTGAGAAATAGGCCAGAATGATGTATGATCACTGTAAGTATTGAGTTATGACTGCTTAGGATATGCTCCTCATCTCACCAAATTTGTTATTTGAGTGATATTTTCTGCCGATGGGCAGATAGAACTGTCTGCAACATGGATAGAGAAAATATGACTGAATTTACTATTTTCTGGAGATCTGATTTTTCTAAGGAAAAAGATGTGTGTACAGAAAATAGCCACAGGGTCTGTACAGTGATACAGCTTCAAAGATCCTGCCCTCTGCTGCTGTCTATGTGAAGATTGGTCATTCCTACTGTATCTGCATCAGTTTTCTTTGGGTGTTCCCATTTTCTCACACATCCCAAATATTTTCAGGTTGATGGGTAATCCCTGTTCTAGCTGGATGTTAGGATTTAAATATTTATGCCAGGGAAGTACGTGGGTAAATATGATTAATGGAGTTGCTTTGAGAACCCACAAGGCCCCTTTCTATATTTGAAGTAGCTTAATTGGAAATGTAAATCTATCCATGTTAAGTTTATAGTATGTTTTTGAACTTAGATTTTATAATGTGTAATGTGGATTTTTTCAGCCTTTCTGTTCTTGTCAAACTGACAAGTGCTGGGGGAAAACAGTAATTTATTTGCTCTCTTCTACTTAAGGTAACAAAGAGGAGATTGCTGTGTTGACCAGTAATGGAACTATTTTTTTTGGAAGTCTCAACATAAATGGAATCATCATGAAGGGAAGTTTAACTAAGTTAATAAAGTTAACAGCTTTCTATTGCTAGTATTTAGTTTATGTTTAGGTGTGATGTTGGCCAGTCAGTAATAGTACCTAATTACCACTGCAACCACTTGCTGTGATTTTGCTATGAAATTTGGACGTTCTGTGATAGCAGTTTATTTCACACATTGCACAGTATTTTGCTTTGGTCTGCATTTCTAAACAATCATATCAGGAATTAATACAGATGTGAAAAAACACAGTAGCTGCCACATAGTGCAAGTAACAATAAATAACACTGAGAACATGAGTTGTAGAGTCCTTCAAATTGAGCTTGTAAGTTGTGGTATCAATTCAGAGTTGAGGTAAGTGAAGTTATCCATGCCGCTTTAGGAGCTTGATGGTTGTTGGGTAATAACTGTTCCTGAACCTGGAGGTGTGGAACCTAAGGTTTCTGTATCTTCTGCCCAACAGAAATAGAGAGAAGAGAGCGTACCGGATGGTGGGAGCACTCCTTGTAGATGTGCTCAATGGTGGGGAGGGCTTTCCTGTGATGGACAGCACTATGTCCATTTTCTGCAAACTTTTCTGTTCCTGGGCATTTGTTTTTCCCTATCAGACCGTTATGCAACCAGGTATGTACCCTACCGAGTGAAGCACCTTCAGAATTGTCTTGAAGGTCCTCTTGATGCTGTTGTTGTGTAATACATTTTGTGAGTTTGACCATGGTTTTCTTAGCAAATATATTCTAGGAAACCTAGGAACGGTGGTTTGCTGTTGCCTACCATTGGGCGAACTAAAGAAATCGCCATTTCTCTTCCCAAATGTTCATCCACCTGTACTATAGCCGTTGACATTTGAGGTCCTAGCTCATCCGTCTTCTCCGTCATAAGTTCAGTTACTGAACCAGCCGGATCTGCCGTTGGCCTTCGCTCGTATCCTGAGCAGGAACCCTTGCAGGTTCTACCATTCCGGGTCAGAGCGGCCCTGGGAGCAAGGAATGACTAAGGGGTAACTCCACTTTCCCCAAAGCTCTGAAAGTCCCCAATCAGAGCTTCATCACCAGTTGCAGTTTAGAGTCATACCCAGGACTTAAGAAGCAACCACTAATTTTTAAAGAATTAATATGTAGTTTACAAGCAATATATGGCTATTTGAGAAGAAAAATTCGTCAGGAAGAATTCAGTTAGTAATCCAACATTTGGAACAAAAATACTCTCACTAGTAATGGTTGCCACAAAACTATCAAATTGTCATAAACCTATCTGGTTCGATAATGTCATCAGTGAATGAAAAACCATCCTTATACAGTTTAATATAAGTCTGATTCTAGACTTCAAAGGCTCAAAGGTTCATTTATTATCAAAGTATAAAAATTCTGAAATTCTTCATCTCCAGATAGCCAGGAAAACAAGAAAGAAAAGAAAGGCAGCATGATCATCAACTCCCAACTCCCTCCTCCCCACACAAAATAATGAACAAAAATGGAACAGGCACATTGACCCCTGAATCCCCTCCACCTCAGACAAAAAAAAAACGAGAAAGATCAGGTGAAAACCAGAATAGAAAAAAACACAAGACTGAAAATAAAATCTCAAGCCCAATGTGCTTGACTCTTAAATCTCCTTTGAAGTCCTCTAGCATGTCATTCTGTCATGACTATTTACAACATACCAGAATCCTTCACAATTATTATTCACGTTCTGCCCCAATATCAGGACAGACCCAACTTTTGGGGTAGCTAAATGGTATACCAGCACAAAGGAACAGACCTGAGAATCCACAATCACCCCAGACTGCATGAAATCTCTTGGCATCAAGTCAAACGTGGACAGGGTAACCTTCCCTGACTACTACTATCCTTGTTCCTTAGCCATTGAAGTAGCTATCTACATGTTGAACAGTACTTCGAAGAGGAAATTAAAGTAGCAAGGACACAAAATGTAGTTTGGACAGATGACTTCAATGTACTCCTCCAAAATTGACTTGATAGAACCACCACTGACTGTGTCCTAAAGGATATAGCTGCTGGACTGGTTTGATACAAGTAGAGAGCAATCCACTTTGAGGATTAACCTACAGGACCTTATCTTGTGGCAGATTGATCTGATCATGATGGTGGAAGTCACCATCACACAGTCATTGTGGAGTTATAGTCTCATCTTCAAATTGAGGGCACCTTCATTTTTTTTTGGTGAGAAGAATTAGTGAGATTATATTAATACATAGTGTGTTTGCTAGGGCTGTATACCTAGAAGTTTGTGTAAAGTGCAAATATATTTGAGCAGTGATCATACGAGTATAGTATGAGTTAGAAGATGGGCTTTCTTGCTGTTCCTAATTCTGTTTGGAAGATATTTGGGACTATTTTATTTTTTTTTGCAAAATTTGAATCATGTCTTTAGGCTATAACTTTGGATATTTAAATCTCCGGCTACCCCGAATTGGTGCTGCTTCTTGTCATTTTATTGGGGTCCTGACCACTCTTCAAATGCCTACCTCTACCAATAGGATGTCAAGTTTAGCATCATTATTATATTGTGCCTAACCCTGGGTCTTTGTTGCCAGTGTTATTGTTAGCACCAGCATTAGTTGGATTTAATGCTCACCTTACCTTTTACCTTTAAGGAGGTGTAAGCTTGAAGTGAATTTGTGTAGAGTAGTCTCAGCTGATTTGTGGGCCTACCAAGATTATTAATATTTAATGCCCTCCAGATTGCAGAAAACATCACAATTGACACCTGTTAAACACTCAAGACTTTTCTAGAGGTGTGAATGTAAAAATGATGGATGAATGACACTGGGGGAAGCTTCTCCATGCTACAATTTTAGTGCATGAATTAATGATGAATTTTTATTTCTAAGTTTCATTATCTACTTGTGTAACTATTAATTTTGCCATCTTTTTCTCAAGTAAACATCTAACTTTCATTCTTAGTATGCTTCTGCTTTAGAAGCTCCTACTTTGTTTGTACGTTATTCCATTGAGTCCAGTGTTGTTTGAAAAGAAATTGTAAAGTTATTTTTATTAATATTACAGGACTTAAGCCTTTCAATAAAAACAGCATTTTGTACTCATCCTAATTACCTTTTTATTTCTCATCCTAAATGCTTTTGTTCACTATTTATATAATGACCTAGACCTAGAGGAAGGAAGAGTATGTAGGATTTGCTAATTTGCCAATGATATAGGAATAGGCAGAAAGTCATGTTGTGTTAAGGATACTATGATTTTGCAATATATAGATATATTAAGTGAATGGGCAAAAGGTTGGTAAATGGTGTTTAATATGGGAGAGCTATGAATTTCTTGTTTTGGAGAGCGAAGAGAAGTACAGTACTGGAAGAAGATAGCGTCAGCAATCAAAGCGACCAAAGGCAATATCCTTCAGTCTGTTCACAAAACTACTTCTTTCACTTCATTTACTACTTCTTCTTTCAAATATGATTCTGCTACTATTGGAGCCTGTAGTCTACATCATGATCAATTGAGTGATCTGGTGCTTTGCTGTCTCTGAGGGAGTTTGGTGAGGTTTTGAGCGAAGTGTGCAGCCTGGAAGGTAAGAAGCTGCAAGACTTGGTGTAAGCCAATGATCTGCTCCATTTCTGTCTGATCTTGCTGATTAAAATGTCGAGGAAGATTGAAATCAACAAGGCTTAGAGTGGAAGACAAGCGGACGTTCAGTGCCATCTGCCTGCTTTTGACTGGCCTCTCTCTCTCTCCCTCTCGCTGATTGTTGCCAGAGGAAGGTGTCTGAGTGATCCATCTCTCTCCCTCTTGCTCGGTGCTTCTGGAGGAAGCTGCCAGGTTGGGTCTTGGGCAAGGTTTAATTGACACGGTCTGTGGATTGGACTCTGTAGTTCATGTTATAATGTGTTTCTAGTTTCTGGTTGCTCCTTTTTTGTTGTTATTTTGTGCAGTTTTGATTGGGGCAGTCTGACTCTGCAGCCTGCATTTAATAAATGACACAGTGCTAAGTTGAACCGAACTGAACATTCCTGAACTGTTTCAATGACTACTGTGGTTTGATGTGTCATATTTTGTAGTTTTTGCAGTTTGCATGAGTTGCTCTTTTGTGTGTTGGGGTTTGATGTTTTTTCTTTGAATGGGTTCCATGGTTTCTTTGTTTAGTGGCTGTCTATGGGAAGATGAATCTCAGGGTTGTACACTGCATGCACACTTTGAGTCTTGAATCGTATAGGCATTTAGGTATTTTGGTGCATGAATCACAGAAAGCTACCAGGCAGGTCCAACAAGTAGTTAAAAAGGCAAACAGCATTTTGGCCTTCATTGCAAAGGGGCTGCAGTTTAAAATTCTTGTTGGCTGTGTAGAACAGTCCATGTTCGAAGCCTTCCCCAGTAATGCTTCCCAACTCTTCCTCCACTACATTGACAAGTGCAATGACTCTGCTTCATGCACCCATACTGAGCTTGTCAATTTCATTAACTTTGCCTCTAACTTCCACCCTGCCCCTAAATTCACTTGGTCCATTTTTGATACTTCCCTTCCCTTTTTATGAGCGCTCTCTCTCTCTCTCTCTCTCTCTCTGTCTCTCTCAACAAACTGTCAACTGACATCTTTTATAAACCTACCAATTCCCACGGTTATCTTGACAATACCTCTTCCCAACCTATTCCTGTAAAAATACTATTCCCTTTTCTCAGTTCCTTCACCTCCACCACATCTATTCCCAGGATGCAGCTTTCCTTTCCAGGACATCAGAGATGTCCTACTTTAAAGTACGGGCTTCCCTTCCTCCACTGTTGATGCTGCCTTCACCAGCATATCCTCTATTTCCCAAATATCCACACTCACTCCATCTTCCTGCCACCTTAACAGTAATACAGTCCCTCTTGTCCTGACCTACCACCCCATGAGCCTCCACAACTTCTGCCATCTACAAAGGGATCCCACCACTAAACACATCTTAACTCCCCCATCAGTCCTTTTCCATTGGGATCACTCCTCTGTGATTTCCTTGTCCATTTGTTCCTTTCCACTAGTCTCCCTCCCAGTACTTATCCCTGCATACGGCCAAAGTGCTACACCTGCCCATTCACCTCCTCTCTTACCTCCATTCAGGGCCCCAACCAGTCCTTCCAAATGAAGCAACACTCCGTCTGTAAATCTGCTGGGGTTGTCTATTGTGTCCAATACCCCTGTTGTGGCCTTCTCTATATTGGTGAGACCCATCATAAATTGGGGGACCGCTTTGTTGCTGTCGCCGCTCTATTTGCCAAAAGTGGAACTTCATGGTGGCCAGACATTTTAATTCCAACTCCCATTCACTTTCCAACATGTTGATCCATGGCCCAAGATGAGGCCATCCTCAGGGTGGAGGAGCAACACCTTATGCAACGTCTGGGTAGCTTCTAACTTGATAGCATAAACAATGATTTCCCCTTCTGGTAAAAAGAAATATCTCTCTCCCTCCCCTTCTATTCCCCACTCTAGCCTCTTACCTCTTCTCAACTGACTATCACCTCCCCTCGGGTCCTCTCCTCTTTCCCTTTCTCCAATGGTCCACTCTCCTCTCATCAGTTTCCTTCTTGTCCAGTTCTTTATCTTTCTAACCCACCTGGCTTCAACTATCACTTTCTAGCTATCCTCATTCCCCTCCCCCACCTTTTTACTCTGGCATCTCCCTCCTTTATTTTCAGTCCTGAAGAAAGGTCTTGGCCCAAAACGTTGACTGTTTATTCATTCCCATAGATGCTGCCTGACCTGCTGAGTTCCTCCAGCATTTTGTGTGTATTGCTTAAAATCTGGATGTTTTGCTGCAATTGTAAACAGTGTTAATGAGACCTAACCTAAAGTACAGCATACCGTTTTGGTCCCCTTACCTAAACAAGGATGGAGTAACACTGGGGACAGTATAGGAGCTTCAGCAAGCTAATTTCTGGGATGAGAGCATTGACTACCAAGAGTGATTAAATAATTTTGACCTAAATGTTTAACAACTTGGGGGGGGCGGTGTTTGATGTTGAGATATTTTCTTTGGGGGAACCACGTTCAAGGTAACTACAAGTTAAGGGATCAGCCACTTCATACTGAGGTATGTCAAAATTTCTTCTCACAGATGGTAATACATCCCTGGAAATCTCTTCCTGGTGGGTGATTGAATCTAGATCATAAGAAGTATTTAATTTGGAGGTAGGTAAGTGTTTGATAGATTGAAGAAAAGAGAGGTAGTGAAATAGCACAGAAGAAGAGTTAAGGCAAGGATAGATCTGTCACAATTATATTATCTGGTCATATAGGTTTGGTGGACCTAATGACCTGCTCCTGCTCCTATTTTCTTGTATTCTTCTGTTTTTTGGAAAGGAAGCCACAAGTCATCTTGAAATGTTGTGGACTTTGATCCTGCAATGTTATTGAAATGGAATTCCACAATTTAGACCTGGCAATGATGAAGAAAGGCAATATTTTGCAAGTAAGGTTGGTATGGGACAGCAGAGAACTTGCAGATAGTGGTGTAACCATTGTTTGATGACTTATTCCTTTTACCTTGTTAGGGTGGTAGATAAAGAACCAGTCAACCAAGCTGTTTCCTCCTGGATAAAGTTGAGCTTCTTGGTTGTTATTGGAGTTGCACTCATTTAGGTAGTGGAGTATTCCATCACACTCCTGACTTGTATATGTATATTACAGAAAGGTTTTGGGGTGCTGGGAAGTGAGCCACTGACCACCTGTCATTAATATGTTATTTATATGATTGGTACAATTGAGCTTCTGGTCATGGTCATCACCAGGTTATTGATGGTAATGCTGCTGAATGTTAGGGTGGGTGATTAGACTCTCTTGATGGAGATGTTCATTGCTAGCATGTGTGTGGCGTGAATGTTACTTATCTGCCCATATCTGAATGTTGTAAACCTTGAACTTCAAACTTCAGAAACAACATCTTGGTTATTATTAAACAACATGCTATATAATCAGCAATTTTGTGAGTCTATGTATGAGGCTCCATTCCTCAATCTCCACTATAATTCAGAAAAGTATTGGAAATAGAGTCCCACATTAATGACAACCTCTGTTATATACTTTTAATATTTTTAGTCTTAATATTATTATTAATTTTATTATTATTATTTCAATTTTCTGAATTTAATTCAATTATTGATTTTATTATTATTATTAATTTTATTATTAATATTTCAATTTTCTGAATTACTGTTTATTGGGGATTTCATATTCTTTTTTGTTAAAATGAAAATTTAAATACAAGTACATCTGCTGCCTCATTTTTGCATAATAATTTTAAATATCTTGATTTATACAGGTTAAGGATTTGCCTTCAGTTCCTTTGGGGTTGGTGATATTTGACAGATTTGATGATTTGGTCATAGTTGAACCTAAATCTGGAATCTTCCATGGCACTTTCGACTTTCTTCACTGTGTGATCTGGATCGAACAGGAACTTGCCAAATACAGGCATCTTCTAAAACCATGCAGTGTTAGTATTCTAACTTTAAAAAAATATATCATGTTTCAGAATGAATATCATTGTTAACTTTGGATTTTATTGATTTATTTGCACCACTAGCATGTATGAATGTATCACTTATTTAAATAGACTGCATCAATAATGGAGTAAAAGATTGAGATCTAGCGACTGTGAATTTGGTTGTGAAAAGGCAAACGATTTTTACATGTTTTAAGCACTCTCCACAAAGGATGTTAGTGAACTAGATGAAACAATCCTAAAATTTGTGTCATCTTTATTAAGATGCTGTTTCCTGCAATGCCAGGTTATTAAACAGAAATTAAACTGTAAACCTGCTGTGGAGGAATATGAAACTTTGGATTTCTGTGCTGTAGGCCAGGTATCTGGATTACTATTCTAGTAAGTCAACTGCTGTACCTGATGTGTTTTCAGAAAAAGTTACCTAACATAAGAATAAAATATGAGGAATAGAGAGGACTCTAGATGTAGAGTTTGGGAGTTGGATAAGAAACCATGCAAATGATTTTCTATCTGTAAGAGAATTGGGAAGAATGAAACTAAACAGAGACAGAATCAGAATCGGGTTTATTTATCACTGACACATGTCGCAATTTCTGTTGTTTTGTGGCAGCAGTACAATGAGTCCCACTTAGCTCAATTCTTTGTGGTTCAGGATAAAACAACATGAGTAATATAGAAATATAGAAAACCTACAGCACAATACAGGACCTTCGGCCCACAATGCTGTGCCGAACATGTACTTTAGAAAATACCTAGGGTTACCCATATCCCTCTATTTTTCTAAGCTCCATGAAACTATCCAGGAGTCTCTTAAAAAACCCTTTGTATCTACCTCCACCACCATCATGGCAGCCCTTTCCACTCACTCGCCACCCTCTCTGCGCAAAAAAAAAACTTACCCCTGACATCTCCTCTGTAACTACTTCCAAGCACCTTAAAACTGTGCCTTCTCGTGTTAGCCATTTCAGCTCTGGGAAAAAAACCTCTGACTATCCACACGATCAATGCCTCTCATCATCATATACACTTCTATCAGGTCACCTCTCATCCTCTCAGTGTTGGGCACGTGGCCAAGTGGTTAAGGCATTCGTCTAGTTACTTCAAGGTCACTAGTTTGAGCCTCAGCTGTGGCAGCGTGTTTGTGCCCTTGAGCAAGGCACTTAATCACACATTGCTCTAGACTGTGCGAGGAGTGGTGCCCCACACAGACTTCCAATCTGCACCTTGTAAGGCATGAAAATGCCCGACGCAGGCCTGTCATGGTCTGAGTCGACATTCCTCCTCATCCTAAGCCGCTCCAAGGAGAAAAGGCCGAGTTCACTCAACCTATTCTCATAAGGCATGCTCCCCAATCCAGGCAACATCCTTGCAAATCTCCTTTGCACCCTTTCTATAGTTTCCACATCCTTCCTGTGGTGGGTGACCGAAACTGAGCACAGTTCTCCAAGTGGGGGTCTGACCAGGAACCTATATAGCTGTAACATTACCTCTCGGCTCTGAAACTCAATCCCACAGTTGATGAAGGCCAATGCACCATATGCCTTCTTAACCACAGAGTCAACCTGCGCAGCAGCTTTGAGTATCCTACGGATTCGGACCCCAAGACCCCTCTGATCCTCCACACTGCCAAGGGTCTTGCTATTAATATTATATTCTGCCATCATATTTGACCTACCAAAATGAACCACCTCACACTTATCTGGGTTGAACTCCATCTGCCACTTCTCAGCCCAGTTTTGCATCCTATCAATGTCCCGCTGTAACCTCTGACAGCCCTCCACACTATCCACAACACCCAACCTTTGTGTTATCAGCAAATTTACTAACCCTTCCCTCCACTTCCTCATCCAGGTCATTTATAAAAATCACGAAGAGAAGGGGTTCCAGAACAGATCCCTGAGGCACCCCACTGGTCACTGACCTCCATGCAGAATATGACCTGGCTACAACCACTCTTTGCCTTCTGTGGGCAAACCAATTCTGAATCCACAAAGCAAGGTCCCCTTGGATCTCATGCCTCCTTCCTTTCTCAATAAGCCTTGCATGGGGTACCTTATCAAATGCCTTGCTGAAATTCATATACACTAAATCTACTGCTCTACCTTCATCAACGTTTTTAGTCACATCCTCAAGAAAATTCAATCGGGCTCGTGAGGCACAACATGCCTTTGACAAAGCCATGCTGACTATTCCTAATCATATTATGCCTCTCCAAATGTTAATAAATCCTGCCTCTCGGGATCTTTTCCATCAACTTATCAACCACTGAAGTAAGACTCACAGGTCTATCACTTCATGGGCTAGCTCTACTCCTTTTCCTGAACAAGGGAACAACATTTACAACCCTCCAATCCTCCGGAACCTCTCCCGTCTCCATTGATGATGCTAAGATCATTGCCAGAGGCTCAACAATCTTCTCCCTTGCCTCCCACAGTAGCGGTTCCAGAGACTTATCCAACTTGATGCTTTCCAAAAGCTCCAGCACATCCTCCTTCTTAACGTCCATATGCTCAAGCTTTTCAATCCGCTGTAAATCATCCCTAAAATCGCCAAGGTCCTTTTCCATAGTGAATACTGAAGCAAAGTATTCATTAAGTATCTCTGCTATGTCCTCCGGTTCCATACACACTTTTCCACTGTCACTTGTAAGTATTGGTAAAAGACACATATGGAAGTTTTACCTCATTTCTACTTACTTCGACACTGTTTTATCCCCCCTTGTTCAATCCCTTCCTACCCATGTTCGTGACACTTCTCACGCTCTGGAATTTTTCGATGATTTTAAGTTCCTTGGCCCCCACCACTTTATTTTCACCATGGATATCCAGTCCCTATATACTTCCATCCCCCACCAGGAAGGTCTGACAGCTCTCTGCTTCTTTTCGGATTCCAGACCTAACCAGTTCCCCTCTACTATCACTCTGCTCCATCTAGCGGAATTAGTCCTTACTCTTAATAATTTCTCCTTTGGCTCCTCCCACTTCCTCCAAACTAAAGGTGTAGCCGTGGGCACCCGTATGGGTCCCAGCTATGCCTGCCTTTTTTGTTGGCTTTGTGGAACAATTCATATTCCAAACCTATACTGGTATCTGTCCCTCACTTTTGCTTCACTACAATGACGACTACATTGGCGCTGCTTCCTGCACTTCATTAACTTTGCCTCCAACTTTCACCCTGCCCTCAAGCTTACCTGGTCCATTTCCGATACGTCCCTCCCCTTTCTGGATCTTTCTGTCTCTATCTCTGGAGACAGCTTATCTACTGATGTCTACTATAAGCCCACGGACTCTCACAGCTACCTGGACTATTCCTCTTCTCACCCTGTCTCTTGCAAAAATGCCATTCCCTTCTTGCAATTCCTCCGTCTCCACTGCATCTGCCCTCAGGATGAGGCTTTTCATTCCAGGACGAAGGAGATGTCCTCCTTTTTTAAAGAAAGGGGCTTCCCTTCCTCCACCAACTCTGCTCTCAAATGCATCTCTCCCATTTCATGCACATCTGCTCTCACCCCATCCTCCCACCACCCCACTAGGAATAGGGTTCCCCTTGTCCCCACCTACCATCCCACCAGCCTCCGGGTCCAACATATAATTCTCCGTAACTTCCGCCACCTCCAACAGGATCCCACCACTAAGCACATCTTCCCCCCCCCTCTGCTTTCCGCAGGGATTGCTCCCTACGCGACCCCCTTGTCCATTCGTCCCCCCCATCCCTCCCCACCGATCTCCCTCCTGGCACTTACCCTTGTAAGTGGAACAAGTGCTACACATGCCCTTACACTTCCTCCCTCACCTCCATTCAGGGCCCCAGACAGTCCTTTTAGGTGAGGTAACACTTCACCTGTGAGTCAGCTGGGGTGATATACTGTGTTCGGTGCTCCCAATGTGGCCTTCTATATATTGGCGAGACCCGACGCAGGCTGGGAGACTGTTTTGCTGAACACCTACGCTCTGTCCGCCAGAGAAAGCAGGATCTCCCAGTGGCCACACATTTTAATTCCACGTCCCATTCCCATTCTGATATGTCTATCCACGGCCTCCTCTACTGTCAAGAAGAAGCCACACTCAGGCTGGAGGAACAACACCTTATATTCCGTCTGGGTAGCCTCCAACTTGATGGCATGAACATTGACTTCTCTAACTTCCGATAATGCCCCACCACCCCATCTGTTATTTATTTCTTCTTTATTATATATATATTCTCTCTCTCCTTTTTCTCCCTCTGTCCATCCTCTGGGTTTTTTCCCCCTCTCCCCCTTTCTTTCTCCCTAGGCCTCCCGTCCCATGATCCTCTCATATCCCTTTTGCCAATCAACTTTCCAGCTCTTGGCTCCTGTCTTCTCCTATCATTTTGGATCTCCCCCTCCCCCTCCCACTTTCAAATCTCTTACTATCTCTTCTTTCAGTTACTGTAGTCCTGACGAAGGGTCTTGGCCTGAAACGTCGACTGTACCTCTTCCTAGAGATGCTGCCTGGCCTGCTGCATTTACCAGCAATTTTTATGTGTGTTGCTTGAAATTCCAGCATCTGCAGATTTCCTCGCGTTTATGGAAGCTTTAGTTCTTTTTGTAATCTTAACACTGTTATAGGAGAGAGTTCTATCATCTAATGGCCTCTACTCCAATTCTGAGGATATTTTTGGATGTTTGGATATAATTCTTTGGATGTTTGAAATTAGTAGCCTTCTTGGAACTTAGGTAATAGCTGTAGCAGATCAAAAGCCCAGTGTTTCACAATGCCTTCCATATTGCTTGGCACAATAAAAACAATTATAATTTAAGAATTCTTCTATTGTTAAATAAATACACTATAGTAGTGCTGTATGGTAAACTTAAATCTAATAAACTTAATCTTATGGTTATACAAGAACTTAAGCTGTGACCCCTGTGGATCATGGTTTCTGAGTTTACATATAGCCCATAAGAAACTCCAAATTCATACAAATTATTATGTCTGATGATCTTTGGTTTGGACTTAAGGAGAAAGAAGACAGAGTACATTTCTTAATAGGAAGTGTGATGTAATGATGAGCTGTAAACTGTTGTGGTCAAGTTATAAATTAGCCATTGGTGGCTAGAATAATACAAAGTTCAATGTTACAGTGACTTACAGCTGAGCAGCTTGGGCATGGGTAAATGGCTGGAACTCTACACATAACTGACAATCTTAGTTATAGTTTCATGGAGGGTTTCAACATGTAGGTAGATCGGAAAAATCAGTATGGTGCTGGATCCCATGAGAAAGAAGTTGTAGAATAGCTATGAAATGGCTTTTTAAAGCACCTTGTGGTTGACCCCAATAGGGAAAAGGCAGTTCTGGATTGCCTGTATGTAATGAACCAGATTTGATTAGGAGTTAAAGGTAAAGAAACGCTTAGAAGGCAGTGAACACAATATGATAAAATTCACCCAGCAGTTTGATAGGGAGGAGAGTGTCAGTATGGTAGTGGAGTAAAGTGAACTAGTTCAAGTTTATTGTCATTGAACCATACATGAATGCAGCCAAACAAAACAGTGTTACTCTGGGGCCAAGGTGCAAAACACAGTACCAACAGTCATACAAGCACAAGGTGTATATAAGATAGCAAGTGCTTAAGATATCAGTAAAATACAGTCACACAAAAATGTAATAGTCCAAGACCCTGAGTCCATGAACTTCGCAGCAGTCTGCAGTCTAACACAATACGGCTTGTCTTCTGCCAAGCAAACACTGAGGGACAGCACTGATTCCAGGCTGGATGCCATACCACACCGCCCTGGCACTCTGGTGAAGTGGACCAACTCCAATGCCTCTCCTGGGTGGCTCTAAACAGGTGACAACACAGCCTGAGGCCTTGTCCTTGTTACAACCAAGGCCACACAGCTCCCTGGCCGTCCACCAATAAATCAGTGAATCGGACTTGCAGTGTTCCACAGTAACAATGTCCAACAGGGTCTTGATATCATAAGAAAAGCCACTTAGATGATCACTTGCTATTAGACTGCACACCGCCTTCATGCACAGACTCCTCCAATGGCTCTCAGGTAGCAGCATGATCCACACTGTCCAGCTTCTTCAGTTTTTCCACCAACGAGCAACTTGCTGATGGGGTAGACCTGCAATATTTTAAGTTCTTAATGTCCAGCAGGGTCTTGCGATCATAAAAATACATTAAAAAAAAAAGACAATGACACCTTTGTTTGGCTTCATAGAAGCCATTGTGGCCAAGTGCACTACAATCTTACTGGATGAGTTATGAGAAAGGAACTGACTAAAGTTGATTTCAAGGGGACATTAGAAAGGATAATAGCAGAAAAATAATGGCTTGGAGTCTGAGAGCAATTTGGAAGCCGTAGGATGGTTTAATCGCAAACAAGTACTAGTTGTCCAGTGGAACTCCTCAAAGAGTGACGGATCCACAATGTAACTGGACAGCACCGAAGACTTTTCCTCTGGGCTGTACCCTTCCCAACCAACCAGGTACTACCCACCCCATCAATGATTATGTGTATCCGTCAACTGGTGAACTGTGTACACTGGACCACTTTCCACCATCCTAGGTTTGGGAGGTGCAGGCTGTGTTGGGTTGAGTGATCCATGGACAATGGGTTTGAGGCAGGACACTGGGAAGGTAGGTGAGATCCTGAGGGGCAGTGGCAGCTAGAGACGGCAAATGATCTGATTGATGCAGTGGGTAATCTTGAAGA